>NC_140988.1:83626157-84140696 GCF_052327205.1 Somniosus microcephalus
GAGCGAGAGACTGGGGAAGAGAGAGAGCGAGAGACTGGGGGAAGAGAGAGCGAGAGACTGGGGGGAAGAGAGAGGGCGAGCGACTGGGGGGAAGAGAGCGAGCGACTGGGGGGAAGAGAGCGAGCGACTGGGGGAAGAGAGCGAGCGACTGGGTGGAAGAGAGCGAGCGACTGGGGGGAAGAGAGCGAGCGACTGGGGGGAAGAGAGCGAGCGACTGGGGGGAAGAGAGCGAGCGACTGGGGGGAAGAGAGCGAGCGACTGGGGGGAAGAGAGCGAGCGACTGGGGGAAGAGAGCGAGCGACTGGGGGGAAGAGAGCGAGCGACTGGGGGGAAAGAGAGCGAGCGACTGCGGGGAAGAGAGCGAGCGACTGGGGGGAAGAGAGCGAGCGACTGGGGGGAAGAGAGCGAGCGACTGGGGGGAAGAGAGCGAGCGACTGGGGGAAGAGAGCGAGCGACTGGGGGGAAGAGAGCGAGCGACTGGGGGGGAAGAGAGCGAGCGACTGGGGGGAAGAGAGCGAGCGACTGGGGGAAGAGAGCGAGCGACTGGGGGGAAGAGAGCGAGCGACTGGGGGAAGAGAGCGAGCGACTGGGGGGAAGAGAGAGCGAGCGACTGGGGGAGAGAGCGAGCGACTGGGGGGAAGAGAGAGCGAGCGACTGGGGGGAAGAGAGAGCGAGCGACTGGGGGGAAGAGAGAGCGAGCGACTGGGGGGAAGAGAGAGAGCGAGCGACTGGGGGGAAGAGAGAGAGAGCGACTGGGGGAAGAGAGAGAGAGCGACTGGGGGGAAGAGAGAGAGAGCGACTGGGGGGAAGAGAGAGAGAGCGACTGGGGGGAAGAGAGAGAGAGCGACTGGGGGGAAGAGAGAGAGAGCGACTGGGGGGAAGAGAGAGAGAGCGACTGGGGGGGAAGAGAGAGAGAGCGACTGGGGGGATGAGAGAGAGCGAGCGACGGGGGAAGAGAGCGAGCGAGCGACTGGGGGGAAGAGTGCAAGCGACTGGGGGGAAGAGAGCGAGCGACTGGGGGGAAGAGAGCGAGCGACTGGGGGGAAGAGAGAGAGCGACTGGGGGGAAGAGAGAGAGCGACGGGGGGAAGAGAGAGAGCGACTGGGGGGAAGAGAGAGAGCGACTGGGGGGAAGAGAGAGAGCGACAGGGGTGAAGAGAGAGAGCGACCGGGGGGAAGAGAGAGAGCGACCGGGGGGAAGAGAGAGCGCGACCGGGGGGGAAGAGAGGAGAGCAACTGGTGGGAAGAGAGAGAGCGAGAGACTGGAGGGAAGAGAGAGAGCGAGAGACTGGAGGGAAGAGAGAGAGCGAGAGACTGGGGGAAGAGAGAGAGCGAGAGACTGGGGGGAAGAGAGAGAGCGAGAGACTGGGGGGAAGAGAGAGAGCGAGAGACTGGGGGGAAGAGAGAGAGCGAGAGACTGGGGGAAGAGAGAGAGCGAGAGACTGGGGGGAAGAGAGAGAGCGAGAGACTGGGGGGAAGAGAGAGAGCGAGAGACTGGGGGAAGAGAGAGAGCGAGAGACTGGGGGGAAGAGAGAGAGCGAGAGACTGGGGGGAAGAGAGAGAGCGAGAGACTGGGGGGAAGAGAGAGAGCGAGAGACTGGGGGGAAGAGAGAGAGCGAGAGACTGGGGGGGAAGAGAGAGAGCGAGAGACTGGGGGGAAGAGAGAGAGCGAGAGACTGGGGAAGAGAGAGAGCGAGAGACTGGGGGGAAGAGAGAGAGCGAGAGACTGGGGGGAAGAGAGAGAGCGAGAGACTGGGGGGGAAGAGAGAGAGCGAGAGACTGGGGGGAAGAGTGAACGAGAGACTGGGGTGAAGAGAGAGAGCGAGAGACTGGGGGAAGAGAGAGAGCGAGAGACTGGGGGAAGAGAGAGAGCGAGAGACTGGGGGAAGAGAGAGAGCGAGAGACTGGGGGGAAGAGAGAGCGCGACTGGGAGGAAGGGGAAGGGGGAGGAAGGGGAAGGGGGAGGAAGGGGGGGAGGGAAGGGGGAGAGGGAAGGGGGAGGGAGGGGGGAGTGGGAGGAGGGAGGGGGAGGAGGGGGTGAGGAGGTGGGAGGGGGGATAGAGAGAGGGGGAGGGGGGAGAGAGAGGGGGGGAGGGGGGAGAGAGAGAGCGGGAGGGGGGGAGAGAGAGGGGGGAGGGGGGGAGAGAGAGAGCGGGAGTGGGGGAGAGAGAGGGGGAGGGGGGGGAAGAGAGGGGGAGAGAGAGAGTGGGAGAGAGAGGGGGGAGAGAGAGAGGGGAGAGAGAGAGGGGAGAGAGAGAGGGAGACTTAGTGAACATAGCCTGGCGATCGAAAAAGGTAGACACAGGCAGACCCAGCTACTAAGAGAGGACAGGATATGCTCTCACTGCAGTCAGGGAGTGGTGGAGACAGAGATGCACTTCCTCACAGCTTATAGAAAATATCAGGGCATAAGGGAGAATTTCGAACCAAAATTCACAAAAAATATGCCCGGAATTCAGAAATTTGAATGACGACCAAAAACTCCCATACCTACTAGGGGAAGAGAGAAATTGTGTAACCTTAGCGGCACACTATGTTGCAGCTTGCCATAAACAGAGGGACAACCACTAAATATAAGAAAAGAGTATATACAAATTATATGAATGTATATTTATACACTCAGGGATATATCTGTTTATACACTGTATGGATAGATCAGTATTTTTGTGTTCAACCATGAATGTTTTTTGATGGTTTGGCAACATAAGATGTACCTTGTCATGCCAATAAAGCGATTTTGAATTGAATTGAATTGAATTGAGAGGGGGGGGACATAGAGAAGGGGGGGAGCGAGAGAGGGGGGAGGGGGGGAGAGAAAGAGGGGGGAGAGAGAGATGGGGAGGGGGGAGAGAGAGGGGGCAGAGAGAGAGGGGGAGAGAAAGGGGGGGAGGGGGGAGAGAGGGGGAGTGGGGAGAGAGAGAGGGGGAGGGGGGGGAGGGGGGAGAGAGAGAGGGGGAGGGGGTAGAGAGAGGGGGGGAGGGGGGAGAGAGAGGGGGGAGGGGGAGAGAGAGGGGGGAGGGGGAGAGAGAGAGGGGAGGGGGGAGAGAGAGAGGGGGAGGGGGTAGAGAGAGAAGGGGGAGGGGGAGAGAGAGGGGGGAGGGGGGAGAGAGAGAGGGGGAGGGGGGAGAAAGAGAGGGGGAGAGGGGAGAGAGAGGGGGGAGGGGGGAGAGGGAGGGGGGAGACAGAGAGGGGGAGGCGGGAGAGAGAGAGGGGGAGGTGAAGAGAGAGAGAGGGGAGAGGGGGGAGAGAGAGAGGGGGGAGTGGGGGAGAGAGATAGGGGGAGGTGGGGGAGAGAGATAGGGGGGAGGTGGGGGAGAGAGATAGGGGGAGGTGGGGGAGAGAGATAGGGGGGAGGTGGGGGAGAGAGAGTGTGGGAGGGGGGAGAGAGAGAGGGGGAGGGGGGAGAGAGAGAGGAGGGAGGGGGGAGAGAGAGAGGGGGGAGAGAGAGAGGGGGGAGGGGGGAGAGAGAGAGGGGGAGGGGGGGAGAGAGAGAGCATGGAGTGGGGAGAGAGAGGGAGAGAGAGGGGGGAGGGAGGGGGAGCGAGAGAGAGGGGGGAGGGGGAGAGAGAGAGGGGGGAGGGAGGGGGGGAGAGAGAGAGGGGGGAGGGGGAGAGAGAGAGGGGGAGGGGGGAGAGAGAGAGGGGGAGGGGGAGAGAGAGGTGGGAGGGGGGCAGAGAGAGGGGGGGAGGGGCAAGAGAGAGGGGGGAGGGGAGAGAGAGAGAGGGGGAGGTGGTGAGAGAGGGAGGGGGAGGTGGTGAGAGAGAGGGGGAGGGGGAGAGAGAGAGGGAGGAGTGAGGGAGAGAGGGGGGAGTGGGGTAGAGAGAGGAGGGGGAGAGAGGGGGGAGATAGAGGAGGGGGAGAGAGAGAGAGGGGGGAGAGGGGGTGGGGGAGAGGGGGTGGGGGAGAGAGAGACGGGGAGGGGGGAGAGAGAGACGGGGAGGGGGGAGAGAGAGAGGGGGAGGGAGGGGGGAGAGAGGGGAGGGAGGGGGTTGAGAGAGAGGGGGAGGGAGGGGGAGAGAGAGGGGGAGGGAGGGGGAGAGAGAGAGGGTGGTGAGAGAGGGGGGAGTGGGGGAGAGAGAGAGTGGGGAGGGGGGAGAGAGAGAGGGGGAGGGGGGAGAGGGGGGGAGAGAGAGAGGGGGAGTGGGGGAGAGAGAAAGGGGGGAGGGGGGAGAGAGTGAGGGGGAGGGGGGAGAGAGAGAGGAGGGAGGGGGGGAGAGAGAGAGTGGGGGAGGGGGGGAGAGAGTGAGAGGGGGAGGGGGGAGAGAGGGGGGAGAGAGAGAGGGGGAGGGGGGAGAGAGAGAGAGCATGGAGTGGGGAGAGAGAGAGGGGGAGGGGGAGAGAGAGAGGGGGGAGGGAGGGGGGGAGAGAGAGAGGGGGAGGGGGAGAGAGAGAGGGGGGAGGGAGGGGAGAGAGAGAGGGGGGAGGGGGAGAGAGAGAGGGGGAGGGGGGAGAGAGAGAGGGGGAGGGGAGAGAGAGGTGGGAGGGGGCAAGAGAGATGGGGGAGGGGTGAGAGAGAGAGGAGGAGGTGGTGAGAGAGGGAGGGGGAGGGGGGAGGGGGGAGAGAGAGAGGGGAGGAGTGAGGGTGAGAGGGGGAGTGGGGGTAGTGAGAGGAGGGGGTGAGAGGGGGGAGAGTGAGGAGGGGTGAGAGAGAGAGGGGGGGTGAGGGGGTGGGGGAGAGAGTGAGGGGGTGGGAGGGGGAGAGAGGGGAGGGAGGGCTAGAGTGAGGGGGGGGAGGGGGTAGAGAGAGGGGGTGGGAGGGGGTGAGAGTGAGGGGTGGGTGTGAGGGGGGTGTGGGGGAGAGAGTGAGGGGGGAGGGGGGAGAAGGGGGGGGAGTGGGAGAGGGGGGTGTGTGTGGGGGGGAGTGTGGGGGGGAGAGAAGGGGGGAGGGGGGTGTGAGTGAGGGGGAGGGGGGAGAGTGAGAGGAAGGAGGGGGGAGAGAGAGAGAGGGGGTGGGGGGGAGAGAGAGGGGGAGGGGGGAGTGAGAGAGGGGGAGGGGTGAGAGAGAGAGCATGGGTGGGGAGAGAGAGAGAGGGGGAGGGGGGAGTGAGAGTGGGGGTGGGGGTGAGAGAGAGGGGGGAGGGGGAGAGAGAGAGAGGGGGGAGGGGAGAGAGAGAGAGGGGGGGGGGGGAGAGAGAGGGGGGGGGGGAGAGTGAGTGGGGTGGGGGTGAGTGAGGGGGGGAGGGGGGTGAGAGAGGGGGAGGGGGAGAGTGAGAGGGGGAGGGGAAGAGAGTGGTGGGGTGGGGGAGTGAGTGGGGGGAGGGGGGTGAGAGAGGGGGGAGGGGGAGGAGGAGAGGGGGTGGGGGTGTGAGAGGGGGGTGGGGGGATGTGTGGGGGGAGGGGGGGAGAGGAGGGGGAGGGAGGGGGAGGGGGGAGAGTGGGGGGGGTGTGGGAGAGGGGGGGAGTGGGGAGTGAGAGGGGGGGAGGGGGGTGGGGGAGGGGGGGGGGAGTGGGGGGAGTGAGTGAGGGGGGGAGTGAGGGGTGGGGGGAGAGGGGGTGGGGGGGAGGGAGGTGAAGGGGTGGGGAGTGTGTGTGGGGGTGGGAGGGGGTGGTGGGGGTGGGGGGGGGGGGAGGGGGAGTGGGGGTTTGGGGAGTGAGTGTAGGGGTGGGGAGTGGTGAGGGGGGGGGGGGGTGGGTGGGGGTGTGAGAGGGGGAGGGAGGGGGAGAGAGAGGGGGAGGGAGGGGGGGTGAGAGTGGTGGGAGGGGGAGGGTGGGGGGAGGGAGTGGGGGTGGGGAGAGGGGAGGGAGAGGGGGTGGGTGTGGGGGTTGGGGGGGGGTTGGGTGGGGCAGAGAGAGTGGGAGGGAGGGGTGAGAGAGGGAGGAGGGGAGGGGAGGGGGGGAGGGAAGTGGGAGGGGAGGGGGAGGGGAGTGGAGGGGGGAAGGGAGGGGGGAAGGGAGGGGGAGAGAGAGTGGGAGGAAGGGGAGAGAGAGGGAGAGAGAGGGAGAGGGGGGAGAGAGGGAGGGGAGAGGGAGGGGGAGTGGGAGTGGGAGGGGGAGGGGGAGTGTGGGGAGAGAGTGGGGGAGAGAGTGGGGGAGAGGAGTG
This sequence comes from Somniosus microcephalus, assembly GCF_052327205.1. Lineage (NCBI taxonomy): Eukaryota > Metazoa > Chordata > Chondrichthyes > Squaliformes > Somniosidae > Somniosus > Somniosus microcephalus. Next base: position 83,632,197 of record NC_140988.1, read on the forward strand.
GGGGGGGTGAGGGGGGTGGAGGGGGTGAGGTGGGGGAGGGAGGGGGGAGAGAGGGGGAAGGAGTGGGAGAGAGCGGGGTAGGGAGGGGGAGAGAGAGGCGGAGGGAGGGGGAGGGATGGGGAGAGAGAGGGGGAGGGAGAGGGGGAGGGAGGGGGGAGAAAGGGGGGAGAGAGAGAGGGGGAGAGAGAGAGGGGAGAGAGAGGGGGAGAGAGAGCGGAGAGAGAGGGGAGGGAGGGGGGGAGGGAGTGGGAGCGTGAGGGGGAGGGAGGGGGAGGGGGGGGAGGGAGGGGGGTGAGGGTGAGCTGGAGGGAGGGGTGGAGGGAGAGGGAGGGGGAGAGAGAGGGGGAGTGAGAGGGGGGTGAGAGAGGGGGGTGAGAGAGGGGGTGAGAGTGGGGGAGAGAGAGGGGGAGGGAGGGGGAGGGAGGGGGGAGGAGGAGAGAGAGGGGGAGTGGAGGGGAGGAGAGGGAGGGGAGGGGGAGGAGGGAGTGGATTGGAGGGAGCGGTGGGGGAAGGAGGGGGCAGAGAGAGAGGGGGAGAGAGAAAGGGTGAGGCAGGGGGAGAGAGCGTGAGGGAGGCCTCTCTCCCTCACACTCCTCCCACACACACTCCCCCCACACACACTCCCCCTCTCCCTCACACACTTCACCACTCCCTCACATTCTCCCCTCTCTCTCACCCATCTCCCTCACACACTGCCCCTCTCTCCCTCACACACTCCCCCTCTCTCCCTCACATGCTCCCCCTCTCCTTTCCCTCCTTTCCTTTCTCTCCCCGCCTCCCCTCTCCCTCGCTAGCACCTAAGGCCCGGCCGGACTCACCTCGGTAGCAGAGCGGAGTCAGTCCGACAACGGGAGGGCCGGGTGTCCAGCGCTCCGAAGCGAGCCCAGGGTTCCTGCTGGTGAACGCGGCGGGCCTTTGGACCCGGTTGACCGGGCGGCAGACGAACGCCTTTCGCTGCAGACTCCCGTGTCCGATTGCGATTGGGGACAGCTGTTTGGAAAGCCCCGGTTTTGCCGGTCTCGCACTCACGGCAAGAGAGAGAGGGGGAAGTAGAGAGAGAGAAGGAGAGAGAGAGAGAGAGAAGGAGAGAGAGAGAGAGAGCCTGCAGTGGGCGGAGAGCAGCCCCGAGTCCCCCCTGCGCGAGGGTGAGGAGGAGGGGGGGATGGCGGCGGTTAGAGCGGAGCGCTGAACTCGAGGCCCAGGCTTCCCGCGCTGCTAGGCCATGGCTTCGCGCATCCACTACAATAAAGAGAGATTCCTAAATATTAAAGTTCAGGTTTTGAAGCACCCCATAGCTAAGAAGACAACTGCACAAAAGAACCTCATGGGGTACACACAGAAAGTGGGGAAAATAAAGACACAGAAAGTGTGGAAAAAAATCGTTAAGAATCAAGATGGCTGCCACTCACCTCAGTTCAGAATGATAAGGCCCGTCCACACTCGCACCAATTGGTCAACCATCAGGTCACTGAACTGTAGGATTGGTCAATCGTCAAGTCACTCAACACTCAACTGTAGGATGGCCCGCACGCACGCGCAATGAACCCGACCCCGTGACGCAGCGATTGGTTAAACATTGGTCAACTGTCAGGTCGCTCGACCGTACGATTGGTCAACCTTCACGTCACTCAATGCTAATGAGCAAATGAGCAGAACTTTTCCCATTTAATGAGCGGAATTTTGAACGTTTTTTGGATACCGTGGGCACAATTTTTGTCTGACGGAAAAGAAAATACACTTATGACTGTTCCGGAATCGTAAGCTTTCTTTTGATGTAACATGCGTGTAGGTACGCTCTATAACTTCGAATGTATAGAAGACAGACAGACAGACAGAAGAGCAATTTATATATATATAGATAAAATATTACGGAGTGATAATTTGCACCACACTTTTGGCTCTCTCTGCATGTGGGCCCGTTTGGTACTGCGCATGCACACTCAATCCGGTCACATATGCACAGTACCCAATTGCTGCGGCCTTCACTGCCATGCTTCACTCAGCTCCATGCAGAGATGGTCAGGGGATTGGTTGGTGCCTGGGGAGGGGGGAATCAAAGGGGGGAGAGGCTCTAAGGAGGGAGAGCATTGGGGATCGAATGAGGGGGGCAAGAGGAGAGGGGATCAAAGGGGGGAAAGAGGAGAGGTGGGCTGAAGGGGGGGAGAGAGGGGAGGGGATTGAAGGGGGGAGAGAGGGGGAGGGGATTGAGGGGGGAGAGGGGAGAGGGATCGAGGGGGGGGGAGAGGAGAGGGGTTCGAGGGGGAGAGAGAGGAGAGGGGATCGAAGGGAGAGGAGAGGGAATCGAGGGGGAGAGAGGAGAGGGGATCGAGGGAGGGAGAGGAGAGGGGATCGAGGGGGGAGAGGAGAGGGAACGGAGAGGGGATCGAGGGGGGAGAGAGGAGAGGGGATCGAAGGGGGGGACAGAGAAGAGGGGATTGAGGGGGGGACAGAGGAGAGGGGATCGAAGGGGGGGAGAGAGGAGAGGGGATCGAAAGGGGGGAGAGGGGAGAGGGGGATTGAGGGGGGAGCGTGGAGAGGGGACCAAAGGGGGGGAGAGGAGGGGGGATCGAGGGGGGGAGAGGAGAGGGGATTGAGGGGGGAGAGGAGAGGGAACGGAGAGGGGTGTGATGAAATATCCATTCATCACTGCCTGTGACTGTGGTTGGTTTCAGTTTCATTTCCCTTACCTCTGTTCCGTTTCCTCACCATAGTACAATACAATGTGTAGGGCTCCGCCCATACCTGGCCCCTATGTAAGCTGGCCCAGCCTGCAGCACATCCAGTACGGCAGAGCTCTGGATGGAAGATACCTCTCTCCTGTGTGTTACCTTCTAAGTCAATAAAAGCCTTGTTTTGTTCGCTAACATCGAGTCTCGGATTTATTGAGGCACGTCAATTTTATTGAGTTAATTTTCAACACAATGGATCAACTCTTGAAACCCGAACGTTTGGATTTGGACCAGCATGCTTCGGACGCATCGGCACGCTTCGGACACTGGTTTATGTGTATGGAATTCTTCCTGGACAATTCCGCAGCCGTCAAGGCGCTACGGACGCTGCGAGTATGAAACTCGGAATTCTGCGGAATTGGGTAAGCCACCGGGGTTTACCCCCTCATTCAAGACGCCGACACGTACCCGGCCGCCTGCGACATCTTAAAGGCGCATTACCAGCAGCCTACGAATGAGGTGTATGCTAGGCATCTGCTCGCTACTCGCGCACAGCGACCTGGGGAATCGGTGGAGGAGTTCCTAGGCACCCTGAAAAAGCTTGGCAAAGACTGCAAGTGCCAAGATGTAAAAGCCGCAGTGTACACTGACGAGCTTGTTCGCGATGCCTTTATCACAGGCCTCAGCTCCACTTACATCCGGCAGAGACTGCTAGAAAAAACGGGATTGGACCTGAAACAGGCTGCGGACACAGCGCGATCCCCTGGATGTGGCCCAGAGAAACTCGGACGCCTACTCTTCAGCCCGCGCCGTCCACGCCGCCACGTGCGCACCAAGGGCGCCGCCATCTTGGAAGGCATCTTCCCCGCCCGGCAGCCCGACACCGTCGGGGCCCGCTCTCCCCCCAGAAGCCCTACGACAGCCGCGACGCGTCGGGGACCCAACTGCTACTTCTGCGGGCAGCCGAAGCACACCAGAAACCTGTGCCCGGCGAAAGGCACCACCTGCTTTAAGTGCAGTAAGAAGGGGCACTTCGGGAAGGTGTGCAGAGGGAACCCCGCCGGAAAACCCGCCGCCGCCGCGTGTGCGCCGTGGGAGCGGCCATCTTGGACGCCATCTTGCCCGACCTCGTGGGGTCCGCCATCTTATGAGCAGACAGCGTGGACGCCATCTTGTCTCGATCAGGGCCCTACAGTGGCATCGGTCACAGTGGACCAGACCAGGCCGCACCCGCTATCCAAACCAATGGTGAACATCGAGGTAAACGGGTGCGGGGTTAAATGTTTAATTGACAGTGGAAGCACAGAGAGTTTTATCCACCCTGAACTGGCACAACAACTCTCCCTAAAGGTGGTCCCTACTCGGGGTACCATCTCTATGGCTGATAAAACCCAGACATCGACCGTCATGGGTTACTGCACGGTACAATTGTCCGTTAACGGAACTGTATACGATAATTTTAAAGTATTAATCATGAAGAATCTATGTGCGAGCGTGATCTTGGGCCTAGATTTCCAGTGCAACCACCAAAGCATCACGCTCAAGTACGGTGGGTCCCAGCCGCCCCTCACAGTGTGCGGTCTGGCTACCCTGAAGGTAAAGCCGCCTTCACTATTCGCGAAACTTACCCCTAACTGCCGGCCAATAGCGACCAAAAGCAGGAGGTACAGCTGGGAGGACAGGCGGTTATCGCGACCGAGGGAGACAGGCTCCTGAAAGAGCGCATTATTGAACGCGAGCAACAGCCCGTGGCGCGCCCAAGTGGTAGTGGTAAGGGGTAGCGAGAAGAAACGGATGGTGATCGACTATAGCCAAACGATCAACAGGTACACCCAACTAGACACCTACCCGCTACCCCGCATATCAGAAATGGTGAACCAAATCGCCCAATACCGGGTGTTCTCCACCATCGACCTCAAGTCAGCGTACCACCAGCTCGCTATCAGACCAGAGGACCGCCCGTACACCGCCTTCGAGGCGAACGGACGCCTCTACCAATTCCTCAGAGTCCCCTTTTGGGGTGACGAATGGGGTCTCGGTCTTCCAGAGGGAGATGGACCGCATGGTCGATGACCACCACTTGCAGGCAACCTTCCCCTACCTCAACAACGTCACCATCTGCGGTCACAACCAACAGGATCACGACTCGAACCTCGAGAGGTTCCTGAAAACCGCACAAAAACTCAACCTCACCTACAACGAGGACAAGTGCGTTTTCAAACACCACGCGCCTCTGCATACTAGGCAGCGTGGTGGAGAATGGGGAAATCGGACCAGACCCCGACCGATTGTGCCCCCTACGGGAGCTGCCCCCTGCCCAACAGTCCAAAGCCCTGAAAAGGTGCCTGGGGTTGTTTTCTTATTATTCCCAATGGGTCCCCAACTACTCCGACAAAGCCCGCCCCCTCTTGAAAGCATCCTCTTTTCCGCTCTCTGCTGAGGCCCACGCCGCCTTCAAAAGCATTAAGCAGGATATTGAGCGGGCCACGCTACAGGCAGTGGACGAGAACACTCCATTTCAAGTGGAAAGTGATGCGTCCGACTTTGCCTTGGCGGCCACCCTCAACCAGGCGGGGCGGCCCGTAGCTTTCTTCTCGAGGACCCTCCAAGGGCCCGAGATCAGACACTCCTCCGTGGAAAAGGAGGCCCAAGCCATCGTGGAGGCAGTGCGCCACTGGCGCCACTACCTAGCCGGCAAACGCTTCACCCTACTTACCGCCCAGCGGTCGGTAGCGTTTATGTTCAATAATAAACAGAGGGGGAAGATCAAAAATGATAAGATTCTTAGGTGGCGGATCGAGCTCTCCACCTTCGAGTATGACATCATTTACCGGCCAGGGGCCCTTAACGAATCCCCTGACGCCCTCTCACGAGGGATGTGTGCCAGCGCCACCGGGGATCGGCTACAGACCCTCCACAACGACCTCTGCCACCCAGGGGCCACGCGGCTGTTCCACTTCATACAGTCCCGCAACTTACCCTACTCGATTGAGGAAGTTCGGTCTCTGACAAGGAACTGCCGCACTTGCGCTGAGTGCAAGCCTCGGTTCTACCGCCCAGATAGAGCCCACTTAATCAAAGCTACACGGCCCTTTGAGCGGCTCAGCTTAGATTTCAAGGGCCCCCTCCCGTCCATCGACCGCAATGTTTACTTCCTGAACATTGTGGACGAATACTCCCAGTTCCCATTCGCCTTCCCCTGCCCAGACATGACCAGCGCCACAGTCATTAAATGCCTCAACAGCCTGTTCGGTATGCCGATCTACATCCATACGGATAGGGGGGCGTCCTTCATGAGTGAAGAGCTACGCCAGTACATGCTGTCCAGGGGGACCGCCACGAGCCGTACCACCAGCTACAACCCCCGGGGTAACGGTCAAGTGGAGCGAGAGAGAACGGGACAGTATGGAAAGCAGTCACTCTAGCTCTAAGGACCAAGGTCCTCCCTATCTCCCGCTCGGCAGGAAGTCCTCCCAGATGTGCTCCATTCGATACGGTCGCTATTGTGTACTGCCACTAATGCCACGCCTCATGAACGAATGTTCGTCTTTCCCCGGAAATCCACCTCAGGCGTATCCATGCCGTCATGACTCTCCACCCCAGGTCCGGTATTCGTGTGAAGGCATGTGAGGGGCCACAAGACGGACCCTCTCGTGGAGCCAGTGCACCTACTCCACGCCAACCCCCAATACGCGTATGTCCAGCACGCCGACGGAAGGGAGGACACCGTGTCCATAAAAGACGTCGCCCCAGCCGGTAACGACAACAACCACGACAATAGCAGCAACAACGATCACAGCAACTCTTACCCACCCACTACTCTTTCATCACCCCCGGAAGAACATCGACCAACGGCACCCCCACCAACTACCCCTTCAACAACCTGGCGGCACCCCCGGCAGAGACCCAGGAGGCCACCGGGGACACCCAGCCGACACCCGCGGCACCACAACAGCCACGTCGGTCGCAGAGGACTATCAAACCCCCGAACAGACTAAATCTATAGAAGGGGTGAATGTGATGAAATATTCCATTCATCACTGCCTGTGACTGTGGTTGGTTTCAGTTTCATTTCCCTTACCTCTGTTCCGTTTCCTCACCATTGTATTGTACTATGTGTAGGGCTCCGCCCATACCTGGCCCCTATGTAAGCTGGCCCAGCCTGCAGCACATCCAGTACGGCAGAGCTCTGGATGGAAGATACCTCTCTCCTGTGTGTTACCTTCTAAGTCAATAAAAGCCTTGTTTTGTTTCGCTAACATTGAGTCTCGGATTTATTGAGGCACATCAAGGGGATCGAGGGGGGAGAGAGGAGAGGGGATCGAAGGGGGGGACAGAGGAGAGGGGATTGAGGGGGGACAGAGGAGAGGGGATCGAAGGGGGGGAGAGAGGAGAGGGGATCGAAGGGGGGAGAGGGGATTGAGGGGGGAGAGTGGAGAGGGGACCAAAGGGGGAGAGAGGAGAGGGGACCGAAAGGGGGGAGAGGAGAGGGGACCGAAGGGGGAGAGGAGAGGAGGGGATCGAAGGGGGAGAGGAGAGAGGAGAGGGGACTGAAGGGGGGAGAGAGGAGAGGGGATTGAGGGGGGAGAGAGGAGAGGGGATCGAAGGGGGGAGAGAAGAGAGGGGATCGAAGGGGGGAGAGAAGAGGGAATCGAAGGGTGGGAGAAAGGAGAGGGGATCAAAGGGGGAGAGAGGAGAGGGGATCGAAGGGGGGGAGAGAGGAGAGGGGATTGAAGGGGGGAGAGAGGAGGGGATCGAAGGGGGGGAGAGAGGAGGGGATCGAAGGGGGGGAGAGAGGAGGGGATCGAAGGGGGGGAGAGAGGAGGGGATTAAGGGGGGAGAGGAGAGAGGATTGAAGGGGGGGAGCGGAGAGGGGACCAAAGGGGGGGTGAGAGGAGAGGGGATAGAGGTAAACGAATATGATTTGATTGGGATTACGGAAACATGGCTCCAGGGTGGCCAAGGCTGGGAACTCAACATCCAGGGGTATTCAATATTCAGGAAAGATAGGCAAAAAGGAAAGGGAGGTGGGGTAGCATTGCTGCTTAAAGAAGAGATTAACACAATTGTAAGGAAGGATATTAGCTCTGATGATTTGGAATCTGTATGGGTAGAACTGAGAAATACCAAGGGGCAGAAAACGTTAGTGGGAGTGGTATATAGACCTCCAAACCGTAGTGCGGAGGTTGGGGATGGCATTAAAGGGAAATTAGAGAAGCATGCAATAAGGGCACAGCTGTCATCATGGGTGACTTTAATCTACATATAGATTGGACTAACCAAATTAGTTACAATACTGTGGAGGAGGAATTCCTGGAGTGTTTACGGGATGGTTTCCTGGACCAATATGTCGAGGAACCAACCAGAGATCAGGCCATCTTAGACTGGGTATTATGTAATGAGAAAGAATTAATTAGCAATCTTGTTGTACGAGGCCCCTTGGGTCAGAACGATCATAATATGATAGAATTCTTCATTAAGATGGCGAATGAATTAGTTGACTCAGAGACCAGGGTCCTGAATTTAAATAAAGGAAACTATGATGGTCTGAGGCACGAGTTGGGTAGGATTGATTGGGGAATGTCAATCAAAGGGTTGACGGTGGATAGGCAATGGCAAGCATTCAAAGACTGCATGGATGAACTACAAAAATTGTTCATTCCAGTATGGCATAAAAATAAAACAAAAAAGGTGACTCAAACATGGCTAACAAGGGAAATTAGGGATAGCATAAGATCCAAGGAGAGGACATATAAATTGGCCAGAAAAAGCAGTAAACCTGAGGATTGGGAACAGTTTAGGATTCAACAAAGGAGGACAAAGGGATTAATTAAGAAGGGGAAAATAGAATATGAGAGGAAGCTTGCAGGGAACATAAAAACTGACTGTAAAAGCTTTTATAGATATGTGAAGAGAAAAAGATTGGTGAAGTCAAACGTAGGACCCTTGCATTCAGAATCAGGAGAATTTATAATGGGTAACAAAGAAATGGCAGACCAATTAAATACATATATTGGTTCTGTCTTCACAAAGGAGGACACAAATAACCTCCCATTGATGTCGGGGAACATAGGGTCTGATGAAGGGGAGGAACTGAAAGAAATCAGTATTTGTAATGAAATGGTGTTAAGGAAATTGATGGGACTGAAGGCCGATAAATCCCCAGGGCCTGATAATCTACATCCTAGGGTACTTAAGGAAGTGGCCCTAGAAATAGTCGATGCATTGCTGATCATCTTCCAACATTCGATGGAATCTGGAACAGTACCCATGGATTGGAGGGTAGCTAATGTTACCCCACTATTCAAAAAAGGTGGTAGAGAGAAAATGGGGAATTACAGACTGTTAAGCCTGACATCGGTAGTGGGGAAAATGCTGGAGACCATTATAAAGGATGTAATAGCTGAGCACTTGGAAAACAGTGACAGGATCGGACAAAGTCAACATGGACTTACAAAAGGTAAATTGTGCTTGACTAATCTACTGGAATTTTTTGAGGATGCAACTGGTAAAATAGATAAGCGAGAACCAGTGGATGTGGTATATTTGGACTTTCAGAAGGCTTTCGATAAGGTCCCGCATAAGAGGTTAGCATGTAAAGTTAAGGCACATGGGATTGGGGCAAGATATTGACTTGGATAGAAAACTGGTTGGCAGACAGAAAGCAAAGAGTTGGAATAAACGGGTCTTTTTCCGAGTGGCAGGCAGTGACTAGTGGGGTACCGCAGAGATCGGTCCTTGGACCACAGCTATTCACAATATATATTAATGATCTAGATGACGGAACTAGATGTAATATCTCCAAATTTTCAGACAACACAAAGCTAGGTGGGCGTGTGTGGCTGTGAGGAGGATGCCGAGAAACTCCAGGATGATTTGGACAGGTTGGGTGATTGGGCAGAAGCATGGCAGATGCAATATAATGTGGATAAAGGTGAAGTTATCCACTTTGGTGGCAAAAACAGGAAGGCAGATTATTATCTGAATGGCAATAGATTGGGTGAAGGGAAAGTGCAACGAGACCTGGGTGTCCTTGTGCACCAGTCACTGAAGGTAAGCATGCAGGTGCAGCAGGCGGTTAAGAAGGCAAATGGTATGTTGGCCTTCATAGCGAGAGGGTTCGAGTACAGGAGCAAGGATGTCTTGTTGCAGTTGTACAGGGCCTTGGTGAGACCACATCTTGAGTATTGTGTGCAGTTTTGGTTGCCTTATCTGAGGAAGGATGTTCTTGCCATGGAAGGAGTTCAGCGAAGATTCACCAGGCGGATACCTGGGATGGCAGGAATGACGTAAGAGGAGAGATTGGGTCAATTGGGCTTGTACTCGCTGGAGTTTAGAACAATGAGAGGGGATCTCATTGAAACTTATAAAATTCTGACAGGACTGGACAGACTAGATGCAGGAAGGATGCTCCCGATGGTCGGGGAGTCCAGAACCAGGGGTCACAGTCTAAGGATAAAGGGTATGCCATTTAGGACAGAAATGAGGAGGAATTTCTTCACCCAGAGAGTGGTGACCCTGTGCAATTCTCTACCACAGAAGGCAGTAGAGGCCAATTCATTAAATATATTCAAGAAGAAGTTGGATATATTTCTTAATGCTAATGGGATCAATGGGTATGGGGAGAAAGCAGCGACCGGGTACTGAATTTGGATGATCAGCCATGATCACGTTGAGTGGCGGAGCAGGCTTGAGGGGCCGAATGGCCTACTCCTGCTCCTATCTTCTATGTTTCTGAGAGAGGAGAGGGGATCGAGGCGGGAGAGGAGAAAGGATCGAAGGGGGGGGAGAGAGGAGAGGGGATCGAGGAGGGAGAGAGGAGAGGGGATCGAGGGGGGGAGAGAGGAGAGGGGATCGAGGGGGGGGGAGAGAGGAGCGGGGATCGAGGGGGGGAGAGAGGAGAGCAGATCGAGGGGGGCGAGAGGAGAGGGGATCGAGGGGGGCAAGAGGAGAGGGGGTGAGAGGAGAGGGGATAGAGGGGGGCGAGAGGAGAGGGGATCGAGAAGAGAGGGGATCGAGGGGGGCGAGAAGAGAGGGGATCGAGAAGAGAGGGGATCGAGGGGGGCGAGAGGAGAGGGGATCGAGGGGGGCGAGAGGGGAAGGGATCGAGGGGGGCGAGAGGAGAAGGGATCGAGGGGGACGAGAGGAGAAGGGATTGAGGGGGGCAAGAGGAGAGGGGATCGAGGGGGGCGAGAGGAGAGGGGATCGAGGGGGGCGAGAGGAGAGGGGATCGAGGGGGGCGAGAGGAGAGGGGATCGAGGGGGGCGAGAGGAGAGGGGATTGAGGGGGGCGAGAGGAGAGGGGATCGAGGGGGGCGAGAGGAGAGGGATCGAGGGGGGCGAGAGGAGAGGGGATCGAAGGGGGGGGCGAGAGGAGAGGGGATCGAGGGGGGCGAGAGGAGAGGGGATTGAGGGGGGCGAGAGGAGAGGGGATCGAGGGAGGCGAGAGGAGAGGGATCGAGGGGGGCGAGAGGAGAGGGGATCGAAGGGGGGGGCGAGAGGAGAGGGGATCGAAGGGGGGAGAGAGGAGAGGGGATCGAGGGGGCAGAGAGGAGAGGGGATTGAGAGGGGAGATAGTAGAGGGGATTGAGGGGGGAGAGAGGAGAGGGGATCGAGGGGGGGAGAGAGGAGAAGGGATCGAGGGGGGGAGAGAGGAGAGGGGATCGAGGGGGGAGAGAGGAGAGGGGATGGAGGGGGGAGAGAGGAGAGGGGATCGAGAGGGGGAGAGAGGAGAGGGGATCGAGGGGTGGAGAGAGGAGAGGGGATCGAGGGGGGGAGAGAGGAGAGGGGATCGAGGGGGGGAGAGAGGAGAGGGGATCGAGGGGGGGAGAGAGGAGAGGGGATCGAGGGGGGAGAGAGGAGAGGGGATCGAGGGGGGAGAGAGGAGAGGGGATCGAGGGGGGAGAGAGGAGAGGGGATCGAGGGGGGGAGAGAGGAGAGTGGATCGAGGGGGGAGAGAGGAGAGGGGATCGAGGGGGGAGAGAGGAGAGGGGATCGAGGGGGGGAGAGTGGAGAGGGGATCGAGGGGGGGAGAGAGGAGAGGGGATCGAGTGGGGGAGAGAGGAGAGTGGATCGAGGGGGGGAGAGAGGAGAGGGGATCGAGGGGGGGAGAGAGGAGAGGTGATCGAGGGGGGGAGAGAGTAGAGGGGATCGAGGGGGGGAGACGAGAGGGGATCGAAGGGGGGAGAGGAGATCAAGGGGGGAGAGAGGAGAGGGGATCGAGGGGGGGAGAGAGAAGAGGGGATCGAGGGGGGGAGAGAGGAGAGGGGATCGAGAGGGGGGAGAGAGGAGAGGGGATCGAGGGGGTCGAGAGGAGAGGGGATTGATGGGGGGGAGAGAGGAGAGGGGATCGAGCCGGGGAGAGAGGAGAGGGGATCGAGTGGGGGAGAGAGGAGAGGGGATCGAGGGGGCGAGAGAGGAGAGGGGATCGAGGGGGGGAGAGAGGAGAGGGGATCGAGGGGGGGAGAGAGGAGAGGTGATCGAGGGGAGGAGAGAGGAGAGGGGATCGAGGGGGGGAGACGAGAGGGGATCGAAGGGGGGAGAGGAGATCAAGGGGGGAGAGAGGAGAGGGGATCGAGGGGGGGAGAGAGAAGAGGGGATCGAGGGGGGGAGAGAGGAGAGGGGATCGAGAGGGGGGAGAGAGGAGAGGGGATCGAGGGGGTCGAGAGGAGAGGGGATTGATGGGGGGAGAGAGGAGAGGGGATCGAGCCGGGGAGAGAGGAGAGGGGATCGAGTGGGGGAGAGAGGAGAGGGGATCGAGTGGGGGAGAGAGGAGAGGGGATCGAGGGGGGGAGAGAGGAGAGGGGATCGAGGGGGGGAGAGAGGAGAGGTGATCGAGGGGGGGAGAGAGGAGAGGGGATCGAGGGGGGGAGACGAGAGGGGATCGAAGGGGGGAGAGAGGAGAGGGGATCGAGGGGGGGTGAGAGGAGAGGGGATCGAGGGGGGGAGAGAGGAGAGGGGATCGACGGGGGTGAGAGGAGAGGGGATCGAGGGGGAGAGAAGAGAGGGGATCGAGGGGGAGAGAAGAGAGGGGATCGAGGGGGAGAGCGGAGAGGGGATCGAGGGGGGGAGAGAGGATCGAGGGGGGCAAGAGGAGAAGGGATCAAGGGGGGCGAGAGGAGAGGGGATCGAAGGGGGGGAGAGAGGAGAGGGGATCGAAGGGGGGGAGAGGAGATGGGATCAAGGGGGCGAGAGGAGCGGGGATCTAAGGGGGGGAGAGGAGAGGGGATCGAGGGGGGTGAGAGGAGAGGGTCTCAAGGGGGGCGAGAGGAGAGGGGATAGAGGGGGGTGGAGAGGAGAGGGTAGCGAAGGGGGGGAGAGAGGAGAGGGAATCGAGGGGGGTGGAGAGGAGAGGGAATCGAAGGGGAGGGAGAGTGGAGAGGGGATCGAGGGGGGCAGAGAGGAGAGGGAATCGAAGGGGAGGGAGAGTGGAGAGGGGATCGAAGGGGGGAGAGAGGAGAGGGGATCGAGGGGGTGAGAGAGGAGAGGGGATCGAGGGGGGGAGAGAGGAGAGGGGATTGAGGGGGAGAAAGGAGAGGGGATCGAGGGGGGAGAGGAGAGGGGATCGAGGGGGGAGAGGAGAGGGGATCGAGGGGCTGAGAGAGGAGAGGTGATCGAGTGGGGTGGAGAGGAGAGGGAATCGAAGGGGGGGAGAGAGGAGAGTGGATCGAAGGGGGGAGAGAGGAGGGGATCGAGGGGGGAGAGGAGAGGTGATCGAGGGGGTAGGAGAGGAGAGGTGATTGAGGGGGGTGAGTGGAGAGGGGAGAGAGAGAGGAGAGGGGATTGAGTGGGGAAGAGGAGGGGATTGAAAGGGGGGGATAGAGGAGAGGAGATCGAAGGGGGAGAGAGGAGCGGGGATCGAAGGGGGAGAGAGGAGCGGGGATCGAAGGGGGAAGAGAGGAGAGGGTATCGAAGGGTGGAGGAGAGGAGAGGGGATCGAAGGGGGAGAGAGGAGAGGTGATCGAAGGGGGAGAGAGGAGAGGGGATCGAAGGGGGAGAGAGGATCGAAGGTGCAGGAGAAAGAATCAAAGGGGGAGAGGATTGAAGGGTGAGAGAGGATCAAAGAGGGGAGAGGATCAAAGAGGGCAGAAAGTAAAGGTGCTCAGAGGGAGGAGAGGAGGTCTGGACTCAGGGGGGAGGACGAGCCTGGAGAAAACAGTGGGGCTGGGGGAAGAACGTGATCCAGGTCAAAAGGTGGGGGGGATGAGAGCGAGACGTGATCCAGATGGGAAGACAGATTACGTTCTCCCCCTCAGTTAGACGTGGATCACATTCTTCCAACCTCACCCCCATCCATTTTACACCCCACCACATTCTCCCTCTCCTTCCCCTAGGTCTGGTTCATTTCTTGGAAAACCTGGCACATGTGTGGAAAGTGGCATCATTGGACTGTGAAGTCCGGAAGTCATGACAATATCAGTATTCACTTCATACCCAATAAACCTGTTAATCCATGACCCACACACAATGCCCCATCTATGGTGGGGTGAAGAAGGTCAAAAACTCGGGGGAGGGGAGAAGGTTAGGGACTTGGGTGGTGGCGGGGGGGGAACTTCAGGATCCCGGGGAGGGGGAAGTTCAGGAACCCAGGGAGCGGGGTAATATAAGGAATGTGTTGCGGGGGAGAAGGTCAGGAACTCAGTGGTGGGGGGGAGTGGAGGTCAGGAACTTGTGCAGAGGCAGGGTGGAGAAGGTCAGGAACATGTTGGGCAGGGGGAGAAGGTCAGGAACCCGGCTGGGAATAGGGGTGGACAGAAGGTCAGGAACTTGTTGGGGAGGGAAAAGGTCAGGAACTCGGCGGGTGGGAGGAATGTCAGGAACTTGTTTAGTGGAGGTGGGGAGGGGGGAGGTCCTAACCCGCGATGGTGAGCACTGTCTTTTCTCTGAAAGCTGTACTGTGAGCTCTGTCTGGAGCTTGTCAGTCAGATTGAATGGCTCAAATTACAAATTGCAAAGTACTTGATTACTCAGACAGGCAGGATCTAATTACACATTCCAGACAAACTGCTGGGTATGTCTTGTCCTCCAAGAGGTTCCATCAGAAAACTGGTCTTGTCATCCAAGGGGACCAATCAGAACTTTGGGTGTTGCAAATACACACAACCATAATATTACTCCTAAATTACTAAAGCATTTAAAACACAGTGGCCTAGAAATTCACTATGGCCCCGCCAGCTGGCTAGCGCCCAAAAGTTAGCGCTGGGCGGGAAGCCTATAGCGATCGCCAGATATTCATTGTTAGCGCCCCAATTCGGAAGCGGGCACTATACCAGGGTGTGCCCGCCTCCGCTTGGTGCGCTGACACTGAATATCACCGCTCTTGGCGCCGCTGTGCCTGGCGCTGCGCAGCGGCAGGCTGCGGTACTGCAGGCCTCCTCCTTCTCTTAAGGGGGAGCTGCCTGCAACGGGGAGATCGCCGCTGGATAGTGCCGGCAAATGAGCCCGGCACCACGGAGAAGTGCCGGGCTCGCGGAAAGCAGCCGGCAATGCCGCGGGGGGGGGGTGTGGAGGAGGCCGGGGAAGGAGGTGCGGGCAGGCTGCCGCCGCAAAAGCGGCCGGCCGCACCTTCCGCTTTAAAGCGCCCCACTAAGGCAGCAGGACGGCCCCGTTTTCTGGTCGCTGTTTGCGGCCGCTTCGGAGGAGGCGGCCGCAACTAAATATGGGGATCGGCGCGGTTTCGGGGCGGAACCGGGGCACTGCGCACTCCGATGACGTCATCGGTGCCGGCGCAGCGCTAACGGCTACCGCCGCCAATACCGCTGCGCTGAATATCTGCGCAAACTCATTTTTGGCGCAAACTCACCCTTTAGGCATTAACTGGGCGCAAAGCTGGCAGCGCCTTAATGAATTTCTAGGCCAATGGGGATTATTTTGGTTAAAGGGTAAAAACAGGCGCTAAGTGGGTGCTGTGCTAATAAGACATGCCTGTTTGAAAGTCTGGTTTTAGCATGCAATTTTGGGCCTAATTGCTGATTACCATAATTTGAACTTACCTGGAGGCACTAAAACAGGTTTAGCACTCAAGCGCTGGTTAGAAGCAATTTTTGTGGAGCAGTATCTGTGGACAACACGCGTCCACTTCCACTGACGGTGTGGAGTGCACTGGCTGACACACAATAGTTCCAAGCTGGCTCAGCGACTGAGGGAGAGGGCGCACAGGTTCTCGGATGCGGCACTGGAAATCCTGGTGGAGGAAGTCCAGAGGAGAAGGGATGTCCTGTACCTGCAGGGGGGAAGGATCCCACCTCGCTCTCCTGTCCCTCCTGTCCCTCTCTCCTGCAGCAGCTGATGCTGCTCTGCCTGGCCTCATGTCCTCCTCCCATTTCTCCTCAGACCAAGGAGGACCCCTCGCAAGATTCCCATGACCAATCATTCCCTTTCTCCTGGTAACTACTATAAGGCATCCAATAAGGTGGAGAAGCACAGCACTCACTCTTTTTAGGTGAAGTCCTCAGAGAATTTCCAGAATAAATGTTGATAGAGTGTTGGTGAAGTCCTGACAAAGTGTCCCAGGAAGTTTCTCAATGTGTCTCAAAAGTCTTCTTCAAACCTTCACCAGCAAGTGAACAGTGAAAGCTACGCATGGCTTTAAGTAGTGCTAGAAATCCTCAGCAACGACTTGTTTACTCCTATTCAGCTGGTCGCTGTTAGGTGAGGGGATTCGTTGAAGTGCTAGCCACCAAAGTGGCATGCAGCCTCTTTAATGAGCACTAGCAGGCAACTTAATTGACAATCAGCTGTTTAATGAGCCTCCAGGCGGCCATTCCTAATGTGCTCTTCAACTCCTTTACCAAGATAACGCCTTGCGCTAAATGAGGGCTAAACCAACATTGCAGCTCAAGATCCCATCTTGGTCATGTCGGAGGCTCTTTAGCATCTAAAGTATCTGGAGCAAATTGCCCCAACTTAACTAAGAATTAAAAAAAAACAGAGAGGGAAAAATTTGGTTGCTTTGCACCTCCCGTTAGCACCCTAAGAGGGCGCTAACAGGGCGCAAAGCAACTAGCACCCAGGTGTAGCGCCACCAACGCCTCCTGCGAAATTCAGCGGGAGGTTAGCAGCGCACTAACCATTAGCACCCCGTAGTGCTGCGCCACCGGCGATGATGCCATCGACGTGCACAGCACCCCTCTTGCGCCCCGGCCACAATCTTCGGTAGCACCCCCGACTTACCGTCAGACGCTATGTCCAATGGGGTCAGGGGGGCCTGCCTGCAGCCGGGGCGGCGCTATTTAAAGACAAGGTGCCGGGCGGCCATTTTTGTTGCTGGCCACCTGCCAGCACCTGCCTCCGCTCCCCTCCCCGGCATCCTGACCCGCCCCCCCATGGAGAGCTGGCTGCGCTCCATGAGCCCGGCACTTCTCTTGAGTGCCGGGCTCTTTTGCCGGCACTCCGATCCCCGGTGGCCCAGCTGGGGCCCGGGTCACACTACGCTAGGCCCCTCCCCTTTAAGAAGGGCAGAAAGGCCTGCAGTATCGTGGCGCGACGTGCTGCAGTGCGTGATGCTGCGGCATATAGCGCCGCGATATTTCCTCACAGCGCCCCAAGAGGGAGGCGGGGCGCTTAGCACCCCGCTTCCCTCTTGGGGCGCTACCACTCAATTTCAGCCGCGGGGGCGCTAATTTTTCCGGGGCGCTAAAATTAGTTAATGCCCCAAAGGGGGCGCGACTCAATTTCTCCCCCTGATTCTTCTCACCTTGCACCTCTAATTCTCATTCTCTCTTCTTTCCCAATCCCTACCTGCCATTTATTTTTTACATAAATGAGTTGATCTTGTCAGAAGTTCACTGCATTTCATTTTTTTCTGTTCTCACTTACTAGTAAATGTTTATCTTGGGAGTAGTGTGAAACATCACCTGTGAAGTATTTATAAATGTGATCCAATATTCACTGTATAGTCAAAAACTGTGGTGATTTTATTGACTAATCTGCACACTTCTGGAATTCTGCTGTTGAACATTTTGGTGATTCATTACTCCTCACTTTGGATATCTCCAAAACCTTTAATGGAATATGGCATTCTACACTTCCATCATAATATCTTCTGATCAAATTATGTTTGTGGCTATCTAGGTCTCTCAAATTGTTCTATTTGTGCTGTTACATAAGAACATAAGACGTAAGAGCAGGCGTAGGTCATTTGGCCCCTCGAGCCTGCTCCGCCATTCAATAAGATCATGGCTAATCTGATATTGGCCTCAACTGCACTTCCTGCCCGCTCCCCATAACCCTTGACTCCCTTATCATTAAAAAATCTGTCTATCTCCACCTTAAATATATTCAATGACCCAGCCTCCACAGCTCTCTGGGGAAGTGAATTCCAAAGGTTCACGACCATCTGAGAGAAGAAATTCCTCCTCATTTCTGATTTAAAAGGGTGCCCCCTTATTCTGAAATTACGCCCCCTAGTTCTAGATTCCCCCACGAGGGGAAACATCCTCTCTGCATCTACCCTGTCAAGCCCCTTCAGAATGTTTCAATAAGATCCCCTCTCATTCTTCTAAACTCCAGTGAGTATAGGCCCAACCTGCTCAACCTTTCGTCATAGGGTAACCCCTTCATCTCTGGAATCAACCTTATGAACCTTCTGTGAACTGCCTCCAATGCAAGTATATCCTTCCTTAAAGAAGGAGACCAAAACTGTACGCAATACTCCAGGTGTGGTCTCGCCAGCACCCTGCACAGTTGTAACAGGACTTGCCTACTTTTATACTCCATTCCCTTTGCAATAAAGGCCAGCACTCCATTTGCCTTCCTAATTACTTGCTGTACCTGCATGCTAACTTTTTGTGATTCATGTACAAGGACCCCCAGATCCCTCTGTACCTCAGCATTTTGTAATCTCTCCCCATTTAAATAATAATTTGCTTTTTTATTTTTCCTACCAAAGTGGATAACCTCAGATTTTCCCACATTAAACTACATCTGCCAGATTTTTGCCCATTCACTTAGCCTATCAATGTCCCTTTGGAGATTCTTTGCATCCTACACACAATTTGCTTTCCCACCTATCTTTGTATCATCAGCAAATTTGGCTACATTACACTCAGTCCCTTCATCCAAGTCATTAATATAGATTGTAAATAGTTGAGGCCCCAGCACTGATCCCTGCAGCACCCCACTAGTTACAGTTTGCCAACCTGAAAATGACCCATTTATCCCAACTCTGTGTTTTCTGTTAGTTAGCCAATCCTCTATCCATGCTAATATACTACCCCCAACCCCGTGAGCTCTTATCTTGTGCAGTATCCTTTTATGTGGCACCTTATCGAATGCCTTCTGGAAATCCAAATACACTACATCTACTGGTTCCCCTTTATCCACCATGCTCGTTACATCTTCAAAGAACTCCAGCAAATTTGTCAAACATGATTTCCCTTTCATAAAACCATGCTGACTCTGCTTGACTATATTACGATTTTCTAAATGTCCTGCTATCACTTCCTTAATGATGGACTCCAGCATTTTCCCAATGACAGATGTTAGGCTAATTGGTCGATAATTGCTTGCTTTCTGTCTCCCTCCTTTCTTAAACAGGGGCGTTACATTTGTGGTTTTCCAGTCTGCTGGGACCGCTCCAGAATCCAGGGAACTTTGGTAGATTACAACCAATGCATTCACTTTCTCTGCAGCCACCTCTTTTAAGACTCTAGGATGCAGGCCATCACGTTCAGGGGACTTGTCCACCTTTAGTCCCATTAGTTTGCCTAGTACTTTCTCTGTAGCGATGGTGATTGTTTTAAGTCCCCCCCCATCCTAATAGCCCCTTGATTATCCATTATTGGGATGCTTTTAGTGTCTTCTACCGTGAAGACCGATACAAAATATTTGTTCAAGGTCTCTGTCATTTCCGTTTCCCATTATTAATTCCTTAGACTCATCCTCTAGAGGATCAACGTTTACTTTAGCTACTCTCTTCCTTTTTATATACCTGTAGAAGTTCTTACTGTTTGTTTTTATAATTCTTGCTATCTTCTCTCTCTATCATTTTTTTAGTCGTCCTTTGCTGCTTTTTAAAAATTTCACAATCCTCTGGCCTTTCACTATTCGTCGCAACATTGTATGCTTTTGTTTTCAATTTGATACCATCCTTTACTTCCTTAGTTAGCCACGGATGCTTCATCCTTCCCTTAGAGTCTTTCTTTCTCACTGGAATATACCTTTGCTGAGAGTTATGAAATATCTCCTTAAATTTTTGCCACTGCTTTTTTACAGTCTTACCCTGTAATATATTTTCCCAGTCCGCTTTAACCAAGTCTGCCTTCATACCTTTGTAATTACCTTTATTTAAGTTCAGGACACTAGTTTGTGACCTAGTTTTCTCACCCACAAACTGAATTTGAAATTCTATCATGCTATGATCATTCTTCCCAAGAGGATCCTTCACTTCAAGATTATTAATTCATCCAACCTCATTACACATTACCAGGTCCAAAATAGAATTCTCCCTGGTTGGTTCCACAACATATTGTTCCAAGAAACCATCCCGTATACACTCTTAGAATTCTTCCTCAAGTCTACCTTTGCCAATTTGCTTTGTCCAATCCATATGAAGCTTAAAATCTCCCATAATTGTAGCCGTACCTTTCTTACAAGCCTCTATTATTTCTCAATTTATTCTCTCTCCTACAGTTTGGCTATTGTTTGGGGGCCTGTAGACCACTGCCACCAGTGACATTTTACTCTTATTATTTCTTATCTCCACCCAAACTGAATCTACGTCTTGACCTTCTAGGCCAATAACATTTCTCATTGCTGCACTGATCTCATCCCTTATTAACAGATCTACACCACCTCCTTTTCCTTTCTGCCTATCCTTACTAAATGGCAAATACCCCTGAATATTCAGTTCCCAGCCTTGGACACCTTGCACCCACATCTCTGTAATGGCTACCAGATCATACCCATATATTTCTATTTGTCCTGTCAACTCATCCTTCTTGTTATGAATGCTGCATGCATTCAATTAAAGAGCTTTTAATTTTGTCTTTTTACCATTTTTCCCTACTCCAACCCCTCTTTCTGATGCATTCTAATGTGTCTACGCTCTGTCCCTTCCTGTCACACTCTGGTTAACATTACCCCTATCGCTACCCTGCACTTTTGCCTTCTCATTTTTCTTTGACTTTTTAAATTTCCGCTCAGCGTATCCCTCCCCCCCACTATTTAGTTTCAAGCCCTATCTACAGCCCTGTTGTTAACGGTTTAACTTTGACTACTCTTTCCCCATCAAATCACAGTTCTCCTGTGTTCTTTCCATTCAATTCCTTCTCCTTATCTGCCACTCATTATCCAACTCTATCTTCTCTTTTGCAGTTAATTCCACCCCTGGGCATCAACTTTATTTATTCCACATTCCTCAGTAGACACAAATTCGAGTCCTCTCACAGAGCAACAGTTGAATTACTCCAGGGTAAACATAGAAGCATAGAAACATAGAAGATAGGAGCAGGAGTAGGCCATTTGGCCCCTCGAGCCTGCTCCGCCATTTAATGAGATCATGGCTGATCATTCAAATTCAGTACCCTGTCCCTGCTTTCTCCCCATACCCCTTGATCCCTTTAGCCTCAAGAAATATATCCAACTCCTTCTTGAATATATTTAATGAATTGGCCTCAACTGCCCTTTGTGGCATAAAATTCCACAGGTTCACCACTCTCTTGGTGAAGAAATTCCTCCTCATCTCAGTCCTAAATGGCTTACCCCTTATCCTTAGACTGTGACTCCTGGTTCTGGACTCCCCCGCCATCGGGAACATCCTTCCTGCATCTAGTCTGTCTAGAATTTTATAAGTTTATATGATATCCCCTCTCATTCTTCTGAACTCTAGTTTTATAACTATAAGCCTAATCGACCCAATCTCTCCTCATACGTCATTCCTGCCATCCCAGGTATCAGTCTGGTGAATCTTTGCTGCACTCTCTCCATGGCAAGAACATCCCTCCTCAGATAAGGCGACCAAAACTGCACACAATACTCAAGGTGTGGTCTCATCAAGGCCCTGTACAACTACAGCAATACATCCTTGCTCCTGTACCCGAATCCTCTCGCTATGAAGGCTAACATACCATTTGCCTTCTTAACCGCTTGCTGCACCTGCATGCTTGTGGTGATTATTCTTGTTTTGTAAGAAGCATTGCAATTGGTTGCCTGTTTTCTGCCTTGAGATATATGCTGTAAACTCATTGGTAGTTGATGTCATGTGATTTGTGGTGGCCATCTTAAATTCAGTTCTCTACAGCCTTGGTTGGGACTGGGTGTTGAAGATGTGCTGCTGGGTTTTTAAGGTTAATAAAGCCTAGATTTAGAAAGGCAAATCTACTCTTTATTTCAATTTATTAACCTTTTGTTAGAATGGAGCAATACCTTGAACCGGAACGATTTAATGCTGACCCTAATTCTGCAGGAGTGGATGATAAATGGAAACACTGGTATCGTACATTTAAAAACTTTTTGGGTGTGTTGGATCAAGAGTCTCTAAACAAGTTGAATATACTGATCAACTACATTGCTCCGGATGTGTATAAGTATATCTTGGACTGTGAAACTTACGAATTGGCTATTGCTACATTGGAAAAGATTTTTGTTAAACCAAAGAATGAGGTATTTGCAGGTCACCTTCTATCTGCCCATAGGCAGCAGGTGGGAGAATCTTTGGATGCTTATTTACAAGCACTTCGGCGCCTTGGTGCTAACTGTAATTATAGTGCCATGTCGGCAGAAGAATATAAGGAAGAATCGGTACGGGATGCTTTTATTAATGGATTACTGTCTAGATCAATTCATCAGCGGTTATTAGAAAATAAGACTTTGGTTCTCAAGAGTGCTTTTGAGCAAGCCTCTACATTGGATTTGGCTCAGAGAAGTTCGGATTCTTACGCTCTTTTTAATCGGCCTGCGACTGTGGTTTCGGCAGTTCCGGATGAAAAGGAATTATGTGGACTTAATAGGAGTGGTTTACCAGATTCTGAAACAGTTTCTACTTCGGCTGCTGTTGCCTCTAGGATTCAGAAGTGTTATTTTTGTGGGAACGCCCGGCACCCTCGTCTGAAGTGTCCTGCTCAGGAGGCTGTGTGTAGTAAATGCGGCAAGAGAGGTAATTATGCACGTGTTTGTAAATCAATTGCCTCCTCTGCGACTATTCAGCCTTTAGATAGGGCGTTTATTGCATCAGTTTCTGCTGCCTTTGCTCATGGCCCAAACAAAGCTATAGTTACGGCCTAAGTTAATGGGTTAGAAGTGAAGGCCCTTATAGATACGGGCAGTACTGAGAGCTTTATAAGTCTTCAGTTTGTGAAGGAGAAGCGTTTGAAAATTTCACCTGTTACTTATCAGGTGTGTATGGCTCAGACGACTCTCACCTCACAAGTAGCTGGTTGTTGCCTTGTGAAATTAATTCTTCTAGGTAATACGTATACTGATATACGCCTATCTGTTTTGCCTAATCTCTGTGCGGATATTTTGATTGGTCATGATGTGCTTCAATTACACGAGTCCCTCAGTCTTTCTTTTGGAGGAACTAAGCCACCATTATCTATTTGTGGATTAACTTCTTTATCTATTTCTCCATTATCACTTTTTTCCAATTTGATGCCGGAGTGTAAGCTAATTGCTACCAAGTCAAGAAGGTATAGCAGTCAGGATAAAGAATTTATTAATTCTGAAGTTCAACGTCTTTTATAGGAAGGAATCATTGAACCTAGTTGTTCGCCCTGGCGGGCACAAGTAGTTGTCACCACTAACGAGAGACATAAGAAACGAATGGTGATAGACTACTCTCAAACTATTAATAGGTATACTCAATTAGATGCGTACCCTTTGCCTAAGATTGATGAGCTTATCAACAAAGTATCTCAGTATAAGGTTTTTAGCACTATTGACCTAAAGAGTGCTTATCATCAGATTCCTATCATTAAGAGGGATCAACCATATACGGCCTTTGAGGCTGGCGGAAAGCTGTATCAGTTTTGCCGAGTACCATTTGGTGTTACTAATGGTGTTGCCTGTTTTCAACGGGCAATGGATGCTTTTATAAGTGATAACTCTCTCTCTGACACCTTTTCATATTTAGATGACATCGCGGTGTGTGGCAAATCAAGGGTGGAGCATGATTCTAATTTAGAAAGATTCCTTCAAGCTGCGGAAAAAGTTGGTTTAACTTTCAATAAAGAGAAGTGTATCTTTTCGACCACTGAGGTAAATCTACTGGGGTATATTATCTCGGGAAACAAGATTAAACCAGATCCAGAACGCCTGTGACCATTGATTGATTTACCTTGTCCTACTAATTCTAAGGCTCTGCAACAAGTTGTTGGACTGTTTTCTTATTATTCTAATTGGATTGCAAACTTTTCGCAGAAGATCCAGCCCCTTATTCGGGTTACGACATATCCTCTATCATGGGAGGCCAGGACGTGTTTTGATAATTTCAAAAAGGATATCCTTGGAGCAGTTGTGCATTCTATTGATGAGCAGGTTCCTTTTGTGATTGAGACGGACGCTTCCGATTTTGCAATTGGGGCTACTCTGAACCAAAATGGAAGACCTGTGGCCTTTTTCTCACGTACTTTGAATAATAGTGAGAAAAGACACTCCTCAATAGAGAAAGAGGCGTATGCAATAGTAGAAGCACTGCGTAAATGGAGACATTATTTATCGGGGCAACATTTTACGTTGGTAACTGATCAAAAATCTGTGTCCTTTATGTTTGATGTCAAACATTTTGGAAAGATCAAGAATGATAAAATAATGAGGTGGAGGATTGAGTTGGCATGCTACCATTTTGATATAGTTTACCGTCCGGGGAAGGATAATGTTGCTGCTGATGCGCTGTCGAGGGCTTATTGTTCTGTGATTCACGGCAATACATTTATTAATCTTCATAATGCTTTGTGCCATCCTGGTGTTACAAGGATGATACACTTCGTACGCAGTAAGAATTTGCCCTTTTCAGTTGAAGACGTCAAGCGGATGACTTCATCATGTTCTATCTGTGCTCGGTGTAAAGCAAATTTCTTTAAGCCTCAACGAGCTCATCTTATAAAGGCTATTTCTCCTTTTGAACGTTTGAGCGTTGATTTTAAGGGGCCTCTTCCTTCAACGACTCAGAATCGATATATATTTACTGTTGTGGATGAGTTTTCAAGGTTCCCTTTTGCTTTTCCTTGCGCAGATGTATCAGCTGCCACAGTTATCAAATGTCTGACTCAACTTTTTGTCATCTTTGGGATGCCTGCGTATATCCATTCGGATCAGGGAAGTTCTTTTATGTCTTCCCAGTTGAAGGAATACCTCCAGAGTCGGGGAATTTCTACTAGTAGAACTACCCCGTATAATCCCCAGGGTAATGGACAGTGCGAACGATATAATGGGGTGATCTGGAAGGCAGTCATGTTGGCTTTGACATCCCGGAACCTTAAGAATACACAGTGGGAAATGGTATTGCCTGATGCCCTGCATTCCATTAGATCATTGCTTTCAACGGCTACTAATGTGACCCCCCATGAAAGGCTCTTTAACTATCCGCGGAGATCTACTACGGGATATTCGGTACCTTCATGGCTTACTATGCAGGGACCTGTGCTGCTTCGACGCCATGTTAGATTGTCAAAATATGATCCTTTAGTGGAGGAGGTGGAGCTGTTGGAGGCAAATTCCCAATATGCTCATATTCGATTCCAAGATGGGAAAGAAAGTACTGTTTCAATTAAAGACTTGGCTCCTTGTGGTGGCCAGCCCTCTTCTGAGGATATTAACAATAGTCATGATTCAGATAATGTGGATGTCGTCACAGATACTACGAATATTTCCAATCCTATTGCAGATAATTATAATTCTATTAGTCAGCCCTCGATGGATGTTCATGACCGTCCCAGTTTACCTCCTGATGGGATTTCCAATCCGGAAACCGTTGATAATCGGGATATGGAGAGCCTTCCTGCAGAAGATACTTCCGTGTCTCCTGGTGTGGGAGGGCAAGGAATTTCACCAAGGTTAAGAAGGTCGACACAAACAAGATATCCGGTCGACCGATTGAAAATGGACTTTTAAAATAATTTGATAGTAATGTTTTAAAATTGCTGAAATATTATATTTGTATTGTTTTAGTTATAAATAATTAATTGTAAATTGTAAAGGCTACCTAGGTTGGAGTATGTTTTAAAAGGAGGGGTGAATGTGGTGATTATTCTTGTTTTGTAAGAAGCATTGCAATTGGTTGCCTGTTTCCTGCCTTGAGATATATGCTGTAAACTCATTGGTAGTTGATGTCATGTGATTTGTGGTGGCCATCTTAAATTCAGTTCTCTACAGCCTTGGTTGGGACTGGGTGTTGAAGATGTGCTGCTGGGTTTTTAAGGTTAATAAAGCCTAGATTTAGAAAGGCAAATCTACTCTTTATTTCAATGCTTACCTTCAGCGACTGGTGCACAAGGACACCCAGGTCTCGTTGCACTTCCCCATTTCCCAATCTATTGCTGTTCAGATAATAATCTGTCTTCCTGTTTTTGCCACTGAAGTGGATAATCTCACATTTATCCACATTATACTGCATTTGCCATGCATCTGACCAATCACTCAACCTGTCCAAATCGTACTGGAGTTTCTCTGCATCCTCCTCACAGGACACACGCCCACCCAGCTTTGTGCCATTTGCAAACTTGGAGATATTACATCTAGTTCCCTCGTCTAGATCATTTATATATATTGTGAATAGCTGGGGTCCTAGGACCAATCCCTGTGGTACCCCACTAGTCACTGCCTGCCACTTGGAAAAAGACCCGTTTATTCCAACTCATTGCTTCCTGTCTACCAACCAGTTCTCTATCCAAGACAGTATCTTATCCCCAATCCCATGTGCTTTAACTTTACACGCTAATCTCTTATGCGGGACCTTATCAAAAGCCTTCTGAAAGTCCAAATACACCACATCCACTGGTTCTCCCTTATCTATTCTACCAGTTACATCCTCAAAAAATTCCAGTAGATTAGTCAAGCACGATTTACCTTTTGTAAATCCATGTTGACTTTGTCCGATCCTGTCACTGTTTTCCAAGTGCTCTGCTATTACATCTTTTATAATGGACTCTAGCATTTTTACCAGTACCGATGTCAGGCTTACGGGTCTATAATTCCCCATTTTTTCTCTACCACCCTTTTTAAATAGTGGGGTTACATTAGCTATCCTCCAATCCATGGGAATTGTGCCAGAGTCTATAGAATTTTGGAAGATGACCTGCAATGCATCTATTATTTCTCGGGCCACTTCCTCAAGTACCCTAGGATGTAGATTATCAGGCCCTGGGGATTTATCGGCCTTCAACCCCGTCAATTTCCCTAACACCATCTCCCTACAAATACTGATTTCATTCAATTCCTTCCTCTCATTAGACCCTATGTTCCCCGACATCTCTGGGAGGTTATTTGTGTCCTCCTTTGTGAAGACAGAACCAAAGTATGTATTTAATTGGTCTGCCATTTCTTAGTTCCCCATTATAATTTCCCCTGATTCTGACTGCAAGGGACCTACGCTTGACTTCACCAATCTTTTTCTCTTCACATATCTATAGAAGCTTTTATCGTCAGTTTGTATGTTACCTGCAAGCTTACTCTCATACTCTATTTTCCCCCTCTTAATTAATCCCTTTGTTCTACTTTGCTGAATCCTAAACTGCTCCCAATCCTCAGGTTTGCTGCTTTTTCTGGCCAAATTATATGTCCTCACCTTGTATCTTATGCAATCCCTAATTTCCCTTGTTAGCCACGGTTGAGTCACTTTTTTGTTTTATTTTTATTCCAAAAAGGGATGAACAAATTCCATAGTTCATCCATGCGATCAATAAATATTTGCCATTGCCTATCCACCGTCAACCCTTTAAGTAATGTTCCCCAATCCAGCCTAGCCAACTCGTGCCTCATACCATCGTAGTTTCCTTTAATTAAATTCAGGACCCTAGTCTCTGAGTTAACTACTTCACTCTCCATTTTAATGAAGAATTCTATCATAATATAATCGCTCTTCCCCAAGGGGCCTCGCACAACAAGATTGCTAATTAATCCTTTCTCATTACATAATACCCTGTCTAAGATGGCCTGATCTCTAGTTGGTTCCTCCACATATTGGTCCAGGAAACCATCCCGTATACACGCTAGGAATTCCTCCTCCACAGTATTGTTACTAATTTGGTTAGCCCAATCTATATGTAGATTAAAGTCACCCATGATAACTGCTGTGCCCTTATTGCACAAGTCCCTAATTTCCTGTTTACTGCCATCCCCAACCTCAGCATTACTCTTTGGGGGTCTGTATACAAATCCCACTAATGTTTTCTGCACCTTGGTAATTCTCAGCTCTGCCCATACAGATTCCACATCTACGAGCTAATGTCCTTCCTTACTATTATGTTAATCTCCTCTTTAACCAGCAATGCTACCCCACCTCCTTTTCCTTTTTTCCTGTCCTTCCTGAATATGGAATACCCCTGGATGTTAAATTCCCAGTCTTGTTCACCCTGGAGCCATGTCTCTGTAATCCCAAATATATCATATCCATTTACATCTATTTGCACACCTAATTCACCCAACTTATTACGAATGCTCCTCGCATTAAGACACAAAGCCTTCAGGCTTGATTTTTTAAATTCTGGTTTACTGTGGCCCTGTTTGATTTACACCCTTGATTTCTCTGCCTTCCACTTTTGCTTTTCTTCTTTTCTTTTGTTTCTATCCTTGCTTCACATTCCTCTGTCTCCTTGCACAGGTTCCCAACCCCCTGCCATTTTAGTTTAAACCCTCCCCAACAGCACTAGCAAACACTCCCCCTAGGACATCGGTTCCGGTACCGGCCAGCTGCAAACCGTCCAGTTTGTACTGGCCCCATCTCCCCCAGGACTGGTTCCAATGTCCCAGGAATTTGAATCTCTCCCCCTTGCACCATTCCTCTAGCCACGTATTCATCTGAAATACCATTCTATTTCTACTCTGACGAGCACGTGGCACTGGTAGCAATCCTGCGATTACTACCTTTGAGGTCCTATTTTTTAATTTACCTCCTAACTCCCTATATTCAGCTTTTAGGACATCACCCAGTTTCTTACCTATATCATTGGTACCTATATGCATCACAACAACTGGCTGTTCACCCTACCCCTCTAGAATGCCCTGCAGCCGCCCCAAGACATCCTTGACCCTTGCACCAGGGAGGCAACATACCATCCTGGAGTCTCAGTTGTGGCCACAGAAATGCCTATCTATTCCCCTTACAATTGAATCCCGTTTCACTATAGCTCTCCCGCTCCTTTTCCTCCTGTCCTGTGCAGCAGGACCACCCATGGTGCCAGGAAGTTGGCTGCTGCTACCTTCCCCTGATAGGCCATGTCCCTCAACAATATCCAAAGTGGTATATCTGTTTGAAAGGTGGATGGCCACAGGGGGCCCCTGCACTACCTGCCTCTGCCTGGTGTTCACCCATTCCCTTCCTGCCTGTGCAATCTTTACTTGCGGTGTGACCAACTCCCTAAACGTGCTATCCACGATGTCCTCAGCATCGCAAATACTCCAGTATGTATCCATTCGTAGCTGCAGCACCACAATGTGGTCTGTCAGTAGCTGCAGCTGGATACACTTCCCGCACACATGGTCATCAGGGACACAGGAAGTGTCCCTGATTTCCCACATAGCACAGGAAGAGCATGCCAGTAATCTCAGGATTGCTACCAGTGCCACGTGCTCGTCAGAGTAGAAATAGAATGATATTTCAGATGAATACGTGGCTAGAGGAATGGTGCAAGGGGGAGAGATTCAAATTCCTGGGACATTGGAACCAGTCCTGGGGGAGATGGGGCCAGTACAAACTGGACGGTTTGCAGCTGGCCGGTACCGGAACCGATGTCCTAGGGGGAGTGTTTGCTAGTGCTGTTGGGGAGGGTTTAAACTAAAATGGCAGGGGGTTGGGAACCTGTGCAAGGAGACAGAGGAATGTGAAGCAAGGATAGAAACAAAAGAAAAGAAGAAAAGCAAAAGTGGAAGGCAGAGAAATCAAGGGTGTCCTGCCATGAATTACCCTTTAATTAATTCAAATTAAATTAAATCAAATCAATACCGCTAATTATACTACAACTAAATGATATACTCAAGAGCCCTTGTTTACTAGCACTCCTCGCTACACAACAGAGACCCTAGAAACTTTAAACTACAAAAATTAAGTTTGGAAAAAAGCGAGAAAGAGAGAAATACTCACCAACCAATCACTTACCTGCTTTCTGGTGACGTCACACTTCGATTACTTTTTACTTCTTGCTACTGCCACCGGTGTGTCTGGGCTGCTCTCTCTACCCGCTCTATAACTCCTCGGTCTCCACGCTCAGTCTCCACCAAGGGCTGCTCTCGCTGCTGCCGCCGGTGTGTCTGGGCTGCTCTCTCTACCCACTCTTTAACTCCTCGGTCTCCACGCTCAGCCTCCACCAAGGGCCGCTCTCGCTGCTGCCGCCGGTGTGTCTGGGCCGCTCTCTCTCCCCGCTCTTTAACTCCTCGGTCTCCACGCTCAGTCTCCACCAAGGGCCGCTCTCGCTGCTGCCACCGGTGTGTCTGGGCTGCTCTCTCTCCCCGCTCTTTAACTCCTCGGTCTCCACGCTCAGTCTCCACCCAGGGCCGCTCTCGCTGCTGCCGCCGGTGTGTCTGGGCTGCTCTCTCTCCCCGCTCTTTAACTCCTCGGTCTCCACGCTCAGTCTCCACCCAGGGTCGCTCTCGCTGCTGCCACCGGTGTGTCTGGGCTGCTCTCTCTCCCCGCTCTTTAACTCCTCGGTCTCCACGCTCAGTCTCCACCAAGGGCCGCTCTCGCTGCTGCCACCGGTGTGTCTGGGCTGCTCTCTCTACCCGCTCTTTAACTCCTCGGTCTCCACGCTCAGTCTCCACCAAGGGCCGCTCTCGCTGCTGCCACTGGTGTGTCTGGGCTGCTCTCTCTACCCGTTCTTTAACTCCTCGGTCTCCACGCTCAGTCTCCACCAAGGGCCGCTCTCGCTGCTGCCACCGGTGTGTCTGGGCTGCTCTTTCTACCCGCTCTTTAACTCCTCGGTCTCCACGCTCAGTCTCCACCAAGGGCCGCTCTCGCTGCTGCCACCGGTGTGTCTCGGCCACTCTCTCTCCCCGCTCTTTAACTCCTCGGTCTCCATGCTCAGTCTCCACCAAGGGCCGCTCTCGCTGCTGCTACCGGTGTGTCTGGGCCGCTCTCTCTCCCCGCTCTTTAACTCCTCGGTCTCCACGCTCAGTCACCACCAAGGGCCGCTCTCGCTGCTGCCACCGGTGTGTCTGGGCTGCTCTCTCTACCCGCTCTTTAACTCCTCGGTCTCCACGCTCAGTCTCCACCAAGGGCCGCTCTCGCTGCTGCCGCCGGTGTGTCTGGGCTGCTCTCTCTACCCGCTCTTTAACTCCTCGGTCTCCACGCTCAGCCTCCACCAAGGGCCGCTCTCGCTGCTGCTGCTGGTGTTTCTGGGCTGCTCTCTCTACCCGCTCTTTAACTCCTCGGTCTCCGCACTCAGTCTCCACCCAGTGACGCTCTCGCTGCTGCCACCAGTGTGTCTGGGCCACTCTCTCTCCCCGCTCTTTAACTCCGCAGTCTCCACGCTCAGTCTCCACCCAGGGTCGCTCTCGCTGCTGCCACCGGTGTGTCTGGGCCGCTCTCTCTCCCCGCTCTTTAACTCCTCAGTCTCCACCAAGGGCCGCTCTCGCTGCTGCCACTGGTGTGTCTGGGCTGCTCTCTCTCCCCGCTCTTTAACTCCTCGGTTTCCACACTCAGTCTCCACCCAGGGCCGCTCTTGCTGCTGCCGGTGTTTCTGGGCTGCTCTCTCTACCTGCTGTTTAACTCCTCGGTCTCCGCGCTCAGTCTCCACCCAGGGCCGCTCTCGCTGCTGCCACCAGTGTGTCTGGGCCACTCTCTCTCCCCGCTCTTTAACTCCTCAGTCTCCACGCTCAGTCTCCACCCAGGGTCGCTCTGGGCCGCTCTCTCTCCCCGCTCTTTAACTCCTCGGTCTCCGCGCTCAGTCTCCACCCAGAGCCGCTCTCGCTGCTGCCACCGGTGTGTCTGGGCCACTCTCTCTACCCGCTCTTTAACTCCTCAGTCTCCACGCTCAGTCTCCACCCAGGGCCGCTCTCGCTGCTGCCACCAGTGTGTCTGGGCCACTCTCTCTCCCCGCTCTTTAACTCCTCAGTCTCCACGCTCAGTCTCCACCCAGGGTCGCTCTGGGCCGCTCTCTCTCCCCGCTCTTTAACTCCTCGGTCTCCGCGCTCAGTCTCCACCCAGAGCCGCTCTCGCTGCTGCCACCGGTGTGTCTGGGCCACTCTCTCTACCCGCTCTTTAACTCCTCAGTCTCCACGCTCAGTCTCCACCCAGGGCCGCTCTCGCTGCTGCCACCGGTGTGTCTGGGCCACTCTCTCTCCCCGCTCTTTAACTCCTCAGTCTCCACGCTCAGTCTCCACTTAGGGTCGCTCTGGGCCACTCTCTTACCCCGTTCTTTAACTCCTCGGTCTCCGCGCTCAGTCTCCACCCAGGGCCGCTCTTGCTGCTGCCACCGGTGTGTCTGGGCCACTCTCTCTCCCCGCTCTTTAACTCCTCGGTCTCTGCACTCAGTCTCCACTCAGGGTCGCTCTTGCTGCTGCCACCGGTGTGTCTGGGCCGCTCTCTCTCCCCGCTCTTTAACTCCTCGGTCTCTGCACTCAGTCTCCACCAAGGCCCACTCTCGCTGCTTCCGCCGGTGTAAACTCACCAATCCCAATCCCTGTTACCCTATTTTTACTTTTTGACTTTAACATGCTATGAAGTATTTATAAATGTGATCCAGTATACAATGGCATCAATTGTTGGATCTTGATAACCTCCATGCCCTTCAAAGGAAGAATGAAAATCTTGTTTCTTCCAATTTTTCAAAAGAACAACTCTTCATGCCTTTCACCAGCTCTTTTTTATAGCCCGACCCCTGGACATTACCCCATTGCCACATATTGTACATATAATGCCACACTCTAGTTTGTAGGTAGCCGGACCTCACGTAAGGTTTTGACACTGAACATTAAAAAATATCTGGTAAAGCCCAAAAAATATAAATGTACCAAATGTTTCTTTCTCTCTCAGCAGCTCCTGGACTGGATTTTACGATCTGGTGGGAATCCCGCCTCAGGTGGGGGAAGGGAGATTTCTGCAGCACCTGCTACTGTATAGCATGGTTGGTGGTGGTGGTGTTGTTTAAAGTTATAAGTTTAAAAACTTTTCATTTTTAAAATGTCTTGCTTTACCCCCTGCTCTGTGATCGACGGCATTAGGTGATGTGGCCCTTTAAATTTTAATTCACCCCACCCCCTGCCTCCTAAACAGCATTCCTGACATCCAGTATTGCTGAGGCATTGACAGGAGTTACGTCAGATGGTGTATTCCCATTATTTACATTTAATTTGAATACTTGGATAGGCATATTCAGCATCTACTGTCAATTGCAGCAGGAGATCTTGGAAGTGAAAGTGGAAGCTAGGATTTCAGTGGAATGTCTCTCTGTCACATGTCCTGGTCCTGCCCTTTGAGAAACCTCCCAAAAATGGGTAGCAATTCTGGTAATCCAGGATCTTAACTCACTATAAAGTCCAAAACTTCAATACTGTTTCCATTTCTGTGAAAGCTTTCCAGAACACTTCTCTCACACCCCTGGATTGGATAGTTTGTCATCTGACTAGTAGTCACTCTCTCACTTCCAGGTTTCAACGTCTTTTACTCTCTGTCCAGTGCAATCCTTTCTGCCTCTCTTATTTGATCAATACTTCTATGGTCAATGCTCCTTGGCACTTTCTTCTCCTGTTCGTCCCTTCCTGCTATGACCTTCACACCTTTAAGAACCAAACTTGCCATCACCTAATCACTGCTTATTGATTGATCAATATTGATCATGCCTTGCATTATGGGTAATTAGCTAAGTTTTCTCAGTAAAAAATGAATAAACAGGAATTATACTTTGCTGCAAACTGGTAGCCCAGACACCAAAATAGAAATCATACTATTAAAACAACAACAATTTACATTTATGTAGCACCTTTAACATAGAAAAACATCCCAAGGTACTTCACAGAGGCGTAATCGGACAAGAATAGGCGCTAAGACAAAGAAGGAGATATTAGGAGGGGCGACCAGAAGCTTGGTCAAAGGGGTGGGTTTTAAGGAGGGTCTGAAGGAAGGAGAGGCGGAGGGGTTTAGGGAGGGAATTCCAGTGGCTAAGGGCACAGATAGGGCGAAGGGAGGGAGAGATACATAAACAACCAGTGTCAGAGGATTGATGAGTTCTGGGGGAGCTGTAATCTTGGAGAAGGTTACAGAAATAGCAGCGAGTCCATTAGGGATTTGAACACAAGGATGCAAATTTTTAATTGCAGGCATTGAAAGACCAGGAGCCAATGTAGGTCAGCAAGCACAGGATGGGTGAGCAGAAATTGGTGTGGGATAGTATATGTAGTGTATGTACTTTGCAGAAGGAGCTATATTCTGCAGCCCCTGTATACTGCAGTACCAGTAGTGACCACCCCTGTATATAAGCCTGTGTAGTAACATTTGCATAGTAGTTCCAGGTTGCCTCCATTCAGTAAAGACCTGTTATAACCAACTCCTGCAGTCCATGTCTCAATTATACACAGACATAATACTGGCGACGAGCAGATACGAACTTACCTACAGTCTGCACACCTCATGGGGATCCATCCCTGAAGCAAAGTTATCAGAGGTCGAGGCCAGAAGGAAGGAAGAAACAGAAGAAATGGGCGTCGACCGTGGGCATCCGCCTCTGAGTCAGCGGAGTTGAAGATTTGCAGGAGAGGCTGTCGAGAGCGGGGCTTGGTTATCCTGTCGATGGTGCTTCAGCTAATCGGGCTGGTGGCAGGTAGTACACTGATCCTTCCTGGGCTGCGGCGGTCTAGAGCTCGAGCGGGTGGCTTTGCAACAGGGCCGAGCAGCGTTGTCGGGAAGAGGAGAGAGAGAGAGAGGGTGGAGCACGCAGGGCACGGCCGGTGCTACGAAGCCGGGCAGTGTACAGACCCAAGAAGAGGGAGGCAAGAGTCCCGCAGGGTTGTTCCGACGACGGGGAAATAATAAAAATTAAATGCGCAGAAAGCCGCGAGGAGCTGCAGTTTGCCACGGGAACCGCGGAGAGCGGCGTTAGCAGCAACGCGGGGGGAAGTGCGCGAAGACCATAGGGCGTCACCATCAAGGCATAAAACGCCAGCAACAGTGCTAGCAACAGCGGAGAAGACAGAAAGCGCGGGAGGCGCCATCTTAATCCAGCGGGGAAGAAGGCAAAGCGCGGGAGGCGCCATTTTGTTAAATCGGGGAAGAAGGCAAATCGCGGGAGGCGCCATCTTAGATTTCCAAGATGCCGAAGACTGGCAATATCACTGCCTTCGATAATGTAATAGAAGACTGGACCACGTATGTGGAAAGAGTCGAGGTATATTGCGAGGCAAACGAAGTAGCCGATGAGAAAAAGGCATCGGTACTGCTAAACTTAATGGGCGCAAGAACGTACGGCCTATTGCGGGACCTGATTACTCCAGCCAAACCGAAGGCGAAGAGTTTTAACAAAATTGTTGCTATCCTACAGGAACACCTAAATCCTACACCGCTGCTGATAGCAGAAAGATTTAAATTCCACAGGAGAAATCAGCATAAAGATGAGAGCAATGCTGATTACCTTATGGAACTACGCAAGCTATCAAAGCACTGCCAGTTCGGAGCAGGACTGGCAGATACCTTACAGGACAAATTTGTCTGTGGACTCCTGAGTGAAGGAACCCAGAAGAGGTTACTCTCAGAGAAAGAGCTGACGCTAGATAAGGCTTTCAGCGTGGCAGTATCGTATGAAGCAGCAGCAAGGGGAGCTGCGGAAATACAGCAAAAGCCACAGGAATACGGCACCCACGAAATGACACGGGGATTTGCAAAATGTTATCGCTGCGGCAGAACAACCCATGACCAGAAGGACTGCTGGTCCAAGGACAAAATATGCAGGCAATGCGGAAAGATGGGACACATTGCACGAGTTTGCAGGTCTGGGAAGAAAACCAACGACAACAAAAAGGCTATTAAGGAACCGTACAGGAAAGTACAAAAGATGACGGACAGTAGTTCCGAAGACCAGATGAGCGACAGTGAATCAGGGAACAAGAGACTAAGCTGTCTCAAACTTCACAACATAATCGCAAAAGAGGATCACTGAACCATTTGGGTCACCCTCACGATAGCAGGGTCCCAAGTCAAAATGGAATTGGATACAGGATCAGCGCTAACCGTCATGAATCGACGAGACTACGAGCGGCTATTCTCACACATACCCTTGAAAGAGACATCCATTGTCTTGAAGACGTATACGGGGCAAAAAGTATACCCCAGAGGAAAAATAAGGGTGCCTGTCGAATACAACGGCAAGGAAAGACAGAAATTGTATCTGTGCATACTGCAAGATGGTGGACCACCGTCATTGGGACGTGAATGGATCAGAAAGATAAGTTTAGACTGGCACTCCATTCAGGCACTGACGGTGGCTGGTAAAAAGGATGACTACGTCACTCCTGGACGATTGTCAACAATCTTAGCTAACGCCAAAGAGGTATTTCAAGAAGAACTGGGAACTCTTAAAGGCGTAACCGCCTCGATAAAAATAGAAGAGAATGCAATTCCCAAGTTTTTCAAAGCAAGACCGGTACCATATGCAATTCGCCCAGCCGTCGAGGCAGAGCTGGAGAATCTGGAGAATGCAGGCGTGTTATCTAAGGTAGACTGGAGCGAGTGGGCGACACCCATCGTTCCTGTCATGAAGAAAACGTTAAACAATAAGTCTGAGGAGCCAAGGAAGGTTCGCATCTGTGGGGACTTCAAGGTGACGGTGAACCCAGTCCTACACACAGTACAATATCCTCTTCCAAGGATAGAAGATATCTTCGCTTCACTATCTGGAGGGGAGCGTTTTACAAAAATTGACCTAGCACAAGCATATTTGCAGATGGAGGTTGAAGAATCCTCTAGGAAGTATCTCACTATAAACACTCACAAAGGTCTTTACCAGTATAATCGACTGGTATTCGGAGTAGCATCAGCTCCGGCGATATGGCAAAGAGCGATGGAACAAGTCCTGCAAGGAATTCCGGGGACTCAGTGTTACTTGGACGACATCCTAATGACAGGTGAAGATGACAGTGAACACCTTGCCAACCTAGAGCAGGAGCTCACTAGACTACGTGAACATGGGCTACGGGCCAATCGCCCCAAGTGCGAGTTTTTTAAGAAACAGATATCGTATTGTGGCCACTTGATTGATGAAGAGGGGTTACATAAGTCCCCTGACAAAATTGAAGCGGTAGTTAAGGCTCCAGCGCCTGAAAATGTGTCGCAACTGAGGTCATTCCTCGGATTGGTGAATTACTACCATAAGTTTTTGCCGAATTTGTCCACAATTCTGCACCCACTGAACGCTCTACTACAAACGGGAGTAGCATGGAAATGGAGCGATGAATGTAAGCGGGCCTTTCAGAAGAGTAAGGACCTAATTACTTCAAGAGAAGTATTGGCTCACTACAACCCATCACTACCGATAAGACTGGCGTGTGATGCGTCTCCCTATGGCATTGGGGTGGTACTGTCACATAAATTCCTTGATGGTTCAGAGAGGCCGATAGCTTTTGCGTCACGCTCGTTAACTTCAGCCGAGCGTAACTACGCCCAGATTGACAGAGAGGCCCTCAGCCTGGTGTGGGGGATGAAGAAGTTCAACCACTACCTGCACGGTCAGAAATTTACTCTACTTACTGATCATCAACCTCTTGTCTCCATTTTCAACCCTCAGAAGGGCGTACCGATAATGACAGCACAACGGCTACAGAGGTGGTCCATTTTCCTAGGGGCACACCAATATGACATCGAGTACAAAGGAACTAAACAGCATGGGAATGCTGATGGATTATCGCGCCTACCGTTGCCGATGGTGGAAGAAGAACTTGCAGTGGATCCAGTGGAGATATTCCACTCGACCATAGTCGAATGTCTCCCTGTGACGAATGCAAACATAGAAAAGGAAACATGAAATGACCCGGCACTCTCCTGGGTCTATGATTTAACGGTGAAGGGATGGCGAGCACATGGCGAACCACTGCTGCCAGCATTCTCGCCGAGAAGAGAACAGCTGTCAGTGTGCAGAGGAACCTTGATGTGTGGATCCAGAGTAGTAATTCCAGACAAATTGAAGGATAGAGTGCTCAATGAGCTTCATGAGGGTCATCTGGGAGGGGTAAAAATGAAGAACTTAGCCAGAGCGTTTGTGTAGTGGCCGGGAATTGATAGAGAAATCGAAGAGAAGACCAAGAGCTGTACAGGATGCCAGAAGGTCCAAAACGCCCCACCACAAGCCCCTCTACATCCATGGGAGTGGCCCTCATCTCCATGGCAAAGGGTGCACATTGATTTTGCTGGTCCCTTCATGGACTCGATGTTTATAATTGCGGTGGATGCACATTCAAAGTGGCCAGAGGTAATAAAAATGTCCTCAACCACCACAGAAAAAACTATCACAGTCTTACGAGCCATATTCGCCAGGAATGGGCTGCCTGAACAGATTTGCTCCGACAATGGACCACAGTTTGTGTCTGAAGAGTTCCGGAGGTTCTTAAAGAGCAATGGTGTTAAGCATTACACATCCACCCCATATCATCCAGCCACTAATGGATTGGCCGAGAGGTTTGTTCAAACATTCAAGAAGGCTATCAAGGCAATGTGTAATGAAGATATACCCCTACAGCACAAGGTGGATAACTTCTTGTTTACGACACATGCGGTTACCAACCAAACTCCAGCCATGATGTTCTTCAATTGAAGACTACGATGCCGTTTAGATTTGGTTAATCCAAACATCAGAAGAGATGTGGAGAACAGGCAGTTTCAGAATATGAATGAAAGGCCGACCAGGAGTTTTAAGATAGGTCAACCAGTTTTGGCCCGGGACTACCGCACAGAGAAATGGCAGCCAGGAACGATCTGTACACGGCAAGGACCTCTAATGTATACCGTGGACGTTGGGGAGAGCATTGTAAGATGCCATGCTGACCAGATTCTAGAGTCACTGGGAAACGTGAACTCCACACCACGATCTGATACACCTGGCGATGAAACTGAAGTACCAATTGCATCTACCTCAGAATCGGTGATATTGGAAGCAGACGAACCAAACAACGACATTGATCCCGACTCAACGTTGCCAGAAGAACCTGATACCCCAAAGAGGCGTTATCCAGACAGAATCAGGAAGCCTCCTCAAAGACTGAACTTATAATTGCTTAACTTCAACTAATGTATCTAGCAACTGTAATTGTAAATATGTTATTTCATTGTTAATCGAATGTTATGTACTGTTTAGCTAAAAGGGGAGGAATTGTAGTGTATGTACTTTGCAGAAGGAGCTATATTCTGCAGCCCCTGTATACTGCAGTACCAGTAGTGACCACCCCTGTATATAAGCCTGTGTAGTAACATTTGCATAGTAGTTCCAGGTTGCCTCCATTCAGTAAAGACCTGTTATAACCAACTCCTGCAGTCCGTGTCTCAATTATACACGGACATAATAATATAGGGTAGCAGAGTTTTGGATCGGCTGAAGTTTATAGAGTGTGGAGGATGGGAGGTTGGCCAGGACAGCATTAGGTAGAAGTCAAGCATATTTCTGGTTTACCTTACTACCACTGTCATTGTTGTCATGGCAAATGACAGGGTGAATCTCCATATGGCAATAATGTGTTGCAATATTCCACTTTTAGCCATGAAGTTATCAAAACAAAATCTTGGTAAAACAGTAATTTCAGGCATCATCATAAAAGGTAAGCAAGTTGTAGTTGTTAATTGGTGATACTGTAATCTAAGCGATAACATTTCATACCCTTGTTGCCAGCTTTACAAAACCTACACATGTTTATAATCTGCAAACAAATGTCAAAGATTTTGTCAACACATCCAGAATTCATATTTTCTGCAATATTACAAAGGTGCACCTAACCATTACTACTGATCCATATTTTGATATAAGCTTAGCTTCAAACTGTTGTAACTGTGATCAAAGTAACAAAAGCTGTGGAACAGGATAACAAATGTTTCCTGCTGTTGGTCAAACAGAAAATAACATAATTGGCTGTCACCTAAAATCCCAACCATGGTAACATTAATTTTCCCCAATGTCTTTTCATGACCAGAATTAATCACACCGACTATTCAGTATCCTAGTCGCAGTGTTACCTATCACTCTGCATAATTATAAGTATGCAGCGCTGCTTGTTCAGTTCACTATACTTCATGGAGTACAAACGTGTGAAACTATTTTTAGACAGAATCATTGTGGAAAACAGCTCAGACTTGTTTTTGACTATTATAGAGGCATGAAGGAGGATGTTAATGCCGTTAAAGGCACTTCAACCTAAATATGTCCTTTCCATTTAATAAAATATTATCACTTTTTGTGTTAATTGTGATTTTTTTTATGATAGAGCATTTACACCATGAGCTAGACAGCCAGGCCTAGAAATTCAGTATCGCCACGTTTGGGGCACTGCAGCCGGGCGTTCGCTAAATTTAGCGACCGGCGCAACTTTGCGCCACCTTCGCCGAAATTGAGTTGCATCGCCCCAAGAGGTTGCTGTGGCGGTGCACGACTATCATATATAAGGCGCTAAGCCAGCGAGCTGAAGCACTAACACCGAGGGCGGGCGCAGCGCAGGTGCGGCGAGTTGCTGATTGAAGGCAGACACGCTGGCGCCGGTCAGCTCTTAAAGGGGGAGGGTCGATTTGTTTGGCTGCCATGCCCTGCACACTGCAGCCCTGAAGCAAGGCCTGACCATTGCTGGTTCAACAGTTCAATGCCCAGGACAATGGAGAAGGCTAGGGAGCGAGCGGAGCGCTTCAGCGAGGGTGCCCTGAAGCTACTGGTTGGCGCAGTGGAGCGCAGGCGACCTGTCCTCTTCCCTGACAGTGGGAGGAGGCCGCTTCCCAGCGAGTACCGAAAAGCCTGGAGGGATGTGGCAAACAGGGTGACCACCAACAGCATGGTTGCCAGGACTCCAGTTCAATGCAGAAAAAAGTTAAACGACCTCACTCGGGTTGTCAGGGTGAGTACCCTTTCCACTATCCTCTTCATCCCTGCATGTGCACCTCAGTTTCTGGCCAAAGGGACCTGAAAGCCCCAATGCCCAGCCCTCATCCAAGAGCTATGGGACTCTCATGAAACCCACTTGCACATTCAGCACTTTACACACTGTCAGGGCTATTCCACCATGGGAGGCAGTGCAGGCAAGATGAGGGCTTGACATTGTCAGGACTATTCCACCATGGGAGGCAGTGCAGGCAAGATCAGGGCTTGACACTGTCAGGGCTATTCCACCATGGGAGGCAGTGCAGGCAAGATCAGGACTTGACACTGTCAGGACTATTCCACCATGGGAGGCAGTGAAGGCAAGATCAGGGCTTGACACTATACTTAGAGGCTGTCCTTTCTCTTGCAGGGCAAGCTGGCCCACAATCGCAGGCAGCAGCTACGGATCGGGGGAGGCCGTCCTGACCTGAAAGAGCTCAGTGACCCGGAGCAGCATGTGGAGCGCATTATGGCAGGCCGGCTGATTAGCCCTGTCGCCAGTAGAGATGCCGACCCTGTTCTGGATAGCAATGGTAATGTCATCACCTTTTTGACCTCTCTCTTTCCACTTGTGCCTCACACCAGCATCCTTTGCCACTGTCGAACCAATGCAGTGCATAGCAGCACTCATGCCTCCCTCGCTGCCGCCCTGTCCTCACTCTAAAGCAACTCTTGTGCCTCCCTGCTTTCAGATGCTGATTCGCCAGGTGAGGAGGCGGGCCTTCAAGCTGCCACTGTCAGTGATTCTGAATTCGAGGAGGAGTAAGAGGAAGCTGGCCCATCAGTGCCACCCTCAGCCGAGGCAGCCCATGGCCATGATGGGGACACGTCATCCCTGGAGGGGAGCAGGGGGGAAGGGTCTGAGGAGGGTGAATCTCCGGGGCCCAGCAGGCTGCAGCAACGCGGGAGGGGTGGGGAAGCTCGGCGGCCTTCTCCCCGCAGGGTGAGTGCGGCCTCCAGTCCTGCTACGGTGAGCGCAGAGGAGGTGCGGCTCCTTGGTGAAATGGGCGCCCAGGCTGAGCGCAGGCACACTGAGCTCATGGCTGCAGTGGCAAGCATGCCTGACTCCATAGAGTCACTGGCAAGGAGTGTTCAGGAATTCGGGGCAGCACATGCCAGGAGTCTGCAGGACTTCGTGGCAGCACAGGCCAGGAGTCGGCAGGACTTCGCGGCAGCACAGGCTAGGAGTCAGCAGGACTTCGCTGCATCACAGGCGGCTTCCAGCCAAGTGCTCAGTCGCGCCATGCAGTCACTGGCTGGTCGGATGCCGACATAGATCAGGGCCACACGGGCATTAGCTGCTGCCACCCTCGCTGGATCGGCCAGGCATCGCCGCGGCCCTTGCCGCAC
Source organism: Somniosus microcephalus (assembly GCF_052327205.1). NCBI lineage: Eukaryota > Metazoa > Chordata > Chondrichthyes > Squaliformes > Somniosidae > Somniosus > Somniosus microcephalus. Next base: position 83,674,395 of record NC_140988.1, read on the forward strand.
TGCAGCAGCCCAGCAGTCTGTGCTTCAGTAGGTGGCTGCGCATGCTGCAGTGCTGGCCCGTGCGAGTGCCAGTGTATCAGCCGACCAGGGAGTGCCTGTGCTCATTCAGGTTGGCAGCATTCCTGCAGCCAACACTGTCACTCCTCCACTGCAGCTGCCACCACCCGTAGGACAGACTGCTGCCGCCCAAGCAGAGTTGGTGCAGTCAGCAGCCGGGCCCTCCAGGCCCAGAGCTGGTCCAGGCCTTCCCCCAAGTGCATCTGCCGTCTCACCATCTGACCCTCAGCAGCCTTCCCCCAGCCTTGCTGCAGCCACTGGGGTCCCATTGAGGAGGAGCTGCAGGGCGGGAAGGGGCCATTCGCGGAAGCGAGGCGGATCACCCTCGCAGGGGAAAAAGTAGAAGGTGTGGCCAAATGTTGTGTTTATATATGAAGGCCGAGAATGTTTTTTTTTATCTATGAAGGCCGAGACTGTTGTGTTTGTTTTTTATATGAGGGCCGGGAATGTTGTGTTTGTTTTTTATATGAGGGCCGGGAATGTGGTGTTTGTTTTTTGTATGAAGGTCAAGGATCATGGTCATTTTTGTTTAACTGTTTTTTTCATTTTCTGAAGGTTGTGAGCGCCAGTTATGTCTCTGACTGCTTTTTGGGGGGTTTATCTGAATTAGTTTTTCATGCGGGAAGGGCACAGAGTTTGCACAATAAAAAAATTTCTTTATTCACATTGTCCATGTTTGCACTTTCAACTATTTGTTGCCTTGACCGGCTGAGGGTTTGCGGAGTGGCTCCATTCACGCTCTTTCATTGGCACAAGCCATTCCCTGAGAGGGGGCCTAGAACCGAGTTGCAATAAGCCGCCGACGGATGGCACTTGCACTTTGTGCCTCCCTCCAGTCTTGGTGCTCCTCCTCCTCCTCCTCCTCCTCTGGTGGTCCTCCAATGTCTGCTGGCAGTGGCTGAGTCCTGAGGATAGCCAGGTAGCATGAAGCACACTACAACGAAATGGGAGACTTGCTCAGGCGAGTACTGTAGGGCTCCTCCGGAACGATCCAGATAGCGGAACCATTGCTTGAGCACGCCGATTGTGTGCTCAATGATGTTCCTGGTAGCTTGATGGCTGTCATTGTATCGCTCTTCAGCAGGGGTGCTGGGCGCATGGAGCGGGGTCATCAGCCAGGTGCACAAAGGAAAGCTCTTGTCCCCGAGAAGCCATCCTCCTGGGTGAGCCTGGGCTTTGAAAATGTCTGCCACAGAAGTCTGGCGCAGGATGAAGGCATCGTGGCTGCTGCCTGGAAAGCGAGCATTGACAGTTAGTATGAGCTGCCTGTGGTCACACACCAACTGGACGTTGAGCAAATGGTAGCCCTTCCGGTTGCGGTAATCCTCGGCATTCTCTAGAGGTGCCCGCAAAGCCACATGCGTGCAGTCAATGGCGCCCTGGACCATGGGGAAGCCCGCTATTCTTTTAAATCCCATTGCATGCTCTTGCTGCTTGCCAAGGGTCATGGGGAAGGAGATGTACTGACGTCTCCTTCTGAAAAGGGCATTGGTCACATGGCAGATGCAGAAATGTACCGCGAACTGGGAGATGTTGGCAATGTCCCCAGTAGCGGATTGGAAGGAGCCGGTGGCACAGAAGTTGAGAGCCACCATCACCTTCACTGCCACCGACAGAGACGTCCTGCTCCTCAGCTGTGGCTGTGTAGGGGTTCGCAAAATCCCCTCAGCCCCCGAAGATTGGTAAATATGAATCCACATCGTGGACAAAGACTTTGTGTGATTTAAATTGTCTCTGGGTTGGACAATGCTTTAAAACAGGCCCAGAACTGAAAAAGGCTGCGTTAAAGAGCCCGTGAGCTAAGCAGCACTTGGGCAACGCCGGAATCAAAGAACTTTGTAAAAAAATCGCACACCTTAAGACAGTACATTTTTATTAAAAATTGTACCCTTGAGTTTGGCAAATTGCCCAGGGATAAAAATGGCCGTCAGAAAAGCATGGCCAAGGACAAAGGGGCTTGGAAGCAGCTCATGTATGTCTGTGAAAAGGGGGCGGATCAAAGTTGGCAGTCAAATTCTGTCAATCAAAAGGGGAGTTTCCTCCTCCCTCCAGAGACAATCGATGTTTATTTACAAGGATGTTTGCACAAGGGATTAAAACCACTTGACTGCGGTTTCAATGACCACAAGAGAATGGGTTTCTGTTTACATAGTAATCCAACTCCATTCAATCCCCGGCACACACAATGAAACACACCTAAACTACGGAAGAGACTTTTTAGACTAAGAAAAGGAACAGTTTAAGAATGAATGGGTTTGAATCACCCATTACTAGACAATGGGGACGGTTTGGATCCCTTTGTTTTAGCCCAGGAAACTCCCGATGTGGGCGGGAACATTTCGGCCCCAGAATGAAGACACATTCAAAACCCCTGCAGTTTTATCGACAGCCATCACAGACAATGGCAACTTTATTCAAACCCATCCCAGACAAGGGCACAGTTTGGATCCCTTTGTTTTACCCCAGAAAACTCCGGATGTGGGCGGGAACATTTCAGCCCCAAAATTGGGGTATATAGAGATAACTTCACGGAGGTCTCTCGCTCTCTCTCTCTGGCATGCCTCCATGTGCCTTCTACAGCATGAAGTCTGTCTGTGGAAGTTAAACACCAGCAGTTTACTTTTAAACACTGGGGTGTTTTCACTTCTGGGCAGTGAAGATCTAAGATCGCAGGGCACAGAGCTAGCATTGCAAGTGGTGAGCATATATTTTTCTGGCCTTCCACAAGGCAACTTAGGGTAGGCTTAGGGGTGGGGGTAAAGTGGGGATTTCATTAAGAATTGTTATTTTAGTCATTTTTCCCTCGTTGTGTCCATTTCTTTCCCTCCCCTATTTAAGCAATTTTACAGTGATTACTTTAATTGTATGGTGTAGTTTCTTTAGTTTAATAAAATTTGACTTTCTCACATCCAGACCATTTGTCTGTTTTAATATATCATTAATTATAAGTTCCTCCAGTCAGAACTGGAAGGGTGGGTTTAGCGATTCGAAACCGCTGATTGGGATTGGTCAGAGTGCAGCAGCAAAAAGCTGCCTGACCAGGTGAATTGCCGTAAACCAGGTAAAGGAAGGTAAATTACCGTAAACCAGGTAAAGGATGCCCCCCTACAAATTGGCGACCATGGCAGGACTGGAGGCAGTTTTTGATATGATAAGTGGTCTGGATCAGGAGAAAGCATCAGCTCTTTCTTTTCTTGCTTTCAGTCTGTGGGTAGCCCTGCAGAAGTTAACGGCAGCGTGTAAGCTGACCTGTTATAGTATAGGTGGCTAGGTTAAGTAGGGTGAGGTGAGGGTGCGAGAGGAGGTTACAGAGGCCAAGAATCGGGAGTCAGAGTTTGGAAAATGCCAGGCGGAGGTAAAACGCCTCATAAGAGAGGTGAATGAGGCCAGAGATAGTGGGATGAGGGTGCGGGAAGAGAATGCAAGCCTCACACTAGAGGCCATGAAATGCCAGGCAGAGATAGAGTGCCTTGTGCAGGAAGTCACAGAGGCTAGGGACAGTGAGATGAGGCTACAGGAGGAAAACGCACACCTCACCCAAGCAGCTAGCGAGGGCAAAAGCCATGCGAGGCACAAGATAGAGTTCCTAAAGTGCCAAATTACAGAAGCAAAGAGTAACGAGATGAGTCTGCGGGAAGAGAATGCCCGCCTCACCTCAGAAGTAATAGAGCAGGAGGAAAAGGTTAGGGAGGTAAAGGCAGCTTATATGCTGGCCTGCGACCAAAGGTTTAGTGGAGCAGATCATACCCCATGTAACAGAAAGATAGAGAGCTTGGGTATGGAGTTATTAAGGACTAAAGGGGTGGTATGTCTCATAAGTCCGAAGGGAAGTCCGTCGGACAGTACCAGCCGCCCAAACCAAACCGCCCCACAGGCAGCACCCAGAACAGAGCTGACCAGGGAATTAGAGATCCCAAGACCGCAGCCCACAGCTCCGAGTTTTGAGGAGCTCTGGCAGCAAGAAGGGATGGACAATGGGGTGATAGGAGAACGCCAGCAGGTCCCGCTAGGCAGGCGGGGACCAGGACCAGTGTACCCCCTCCGACAACGGAGGCATCGTCCGCCCGTGAACGATAATGACCCAGGGGCTGTTCAGCATACCTATCTGGTACCCTATGATACCCAACAGCTCAGAGGCCTGGTGAAACATATTCCCCTGCTCTCCGAAAAGGGAGACCCCTCAGTGCACTTCCAAGGGATAGAACAGGCAGCCTGTGCTAACGGCTGTGATGACGAAGAGAAAGCCAAAATGTTGCTTTTCTCTGTAGACAGTAAGCTCTATCAGACCCTTTCAGATGAGGCTTAGAGAGGGCAGAAGGGTTTTGAGGACCTAAAGGAGGAAATACTGGAAGCCATGGGTGCGAACGACGGCAATCCGTTCGATCGCATAGGGAAAACACTGCAGAAGGAAGTGGAGACCCCACAGGCATTTGCAGACAGGCTGTGGCCAGTCTACAACAGCGCGTGTACAGGGGGACAAAATAGGGCACAACTGAACCAGCAGCAGCGGACCCAATGGCTTCGTTGCCTGGTGTCCACTTGCCTGCCCCAGATAAAAGCAAATGCTGATACTTGGTTTGACCACCGAGACCCCCTAGCAACCGAAGAGCCTGTAATCCGGCAGCTCACGGTAGCATATTGGAATGGTAGGAATAGTGGGATCCCCCAGCAAAAGGGTAAGGTTCACGAGGTTAAACCTGGGGCTCAATACAAGAAAGACTGGTGCCAGGAGGGGAGCCGTCCCTCCCAGAACAAGGTCACTTGTTACAGGTGCGGGGAGGATGGCCACTGGCGCAGGGATTGTAAAAAGCCTGGGAGAGACGATAAAGCCAGGGGCACCGCAGCCCCAACTCAGAAGGCAGAGACAGAAACTCCTCCCGATACAGTCGAGTCCGTCATGGAGTCGATAAAATCTTTCCTCAGGGCCAATCAGGGAAAGGTAGCAGCCATCAGTGGTGCTGCAGCCCCCTCGCCCATCTCTGCCTCCCCACAATGACTGGAGCCCACGCAGCCTGTCCGTCTGTGTAATCTCCGGTACGATGAATGGAAGAGACCGCTCATACAGATGGAGGTAGAGAAGGTTACAGGGACTTATCTATTGGATACGGGGGCATCATGCACCGTGATCCATATGGATAATCCCACCACCTCACCTCTGTCTGACGGGGTTCCATACATACTATCGGGATTCACCGGTCAGTAGCAGGCGGGGGTATACTCCAGACCCCTCTCAGTCCATCTGGGCATGCTCCAAACTAAGTGGACATACATCCTGGCAAAGTGGAATAAGGAGGAAGGAAAGGGGATCCTAGGAGCCGACTTCCTGGTGGGCCACGGGATCCTCGTGGATCTCTGCAACCATTGCCTTTGGGGGGCTAGCACAGACAAGGAAGAAGGTGTAGTGGTCATCTCGGGCAAGGAGGGTAAGGGGACCTTGTGTACTGTGAAGCCCAAAGAAGGTTACGACCTCGGGCTCATGGTAAATGGTGTGCCAGAGACACTGCAGGCAGTCGTGCAGGCAAACCTCACAGTGTTTGCCACCCATAAACACGACTGCGGGAGGATCACAGGGTTTGAGGTTAAAATAGACGGGGACCCCATGGCCCAACCACAGAAGCAGTACAATTTCCCCAAGGAGGCAGAACCCGACATGGAGGCAGCCATCACCTCCTTAGTTAAACAGGGAGTGTGGAGGCCCATAGCCACACATGTTAATTCTCCACTTTGGCCGGTTAGGAAACCGGACAATTCATGGAGAGCCACGGTGGACTATCGGGTGCTTAACAGCAATATCCCCGCGTGTGCCCCCACAGTAGAAGCAGTGGCCAATCTTATTAGCAGCATTCCAGCATCCACGAACACATTCACGGTGCTGGACATTTCGAATGGATTCTGGTCCATCCCTTTAAAACGGGAGGACCAATATAAGTTTGCCTTCACCTTTAAGGGACAGCAGTATACCTGGACCTGTCTGCCACAGGGTTTCCACAACAGCCCCAGCATCTTCCACCAATGCATGAAGGATAGTCTAAAGGAGTTCAGTCAGCCCACTCAGTTACTGCAGTATGTGGATGACCTGCTCTTATTTACCGACTCGGTCGGGGAGCATGGCCCACTGCTGGCTGAGCTGCTGGAGCTGCTGCAGAGAAAGGGGTTTAAAGTCAACGCCAAGAAGGCACAGATCGGTCAGCAAGACGTTAAATTCCTGGGCCTGACTGTCCGCACAGGAGAGAGGGCCATAGATAAGGCAAGTAGGGAAGCGGTCCAGGAGTTACCGATTCAGGCAGCAGACAACATGGGAAAGCAGCATCGGAATAACCGGCTGCTGCTCGAGCCTAGCAAGAGCCACCAGTGGGAGATAGGAGACCTAGTGATGGTAAGAAACTATGCCCGGGTGGGAAGTTTAGAGCCACTCTACATGGGACCCTATAGTATAGTTGATAGGGCCAGCCCCTTGGTCAATGCAGTAAAACTACCCCGGTGCACAAAGTGGTTCCACGCCAACCAATGTAAATTGTATAAATCTGACCATACAAGTTCAAGTTCACAGGCTGTAAAGACAGGCACTGTGGCTTGTTCCAAGGGAAAAGTTGTCCGGCCCACCAATTGGGACACTTCCCGGCCCCAGTGGGACCTAAGTTTTGACCAAAGTTTAAATTTGAACCAGTTATCTAGTTCAGAAACAGAGAAACAGCAGCCTGAGAGTAGAAATCTGCAGGCTGCTGTGAGTTCATTCACAGAAGAGACTGCCCGCGCATGCGTAGTCGCTGGTCTGGAGACAGGAATTCCCCAGTCTTTTGAACAAGAAGTTCGCGCAGGCGCAGTCGCGTGCCTGATCGGAGAGGTTTCCCAACACCACGTTCGCGCAGGCGCAGTCGCGCGCCTGAGGGGAGAGGTTTCCCAACACTGGGTTCACACAGGCACAGTTCCCCAGCCTCTGACCCCAGCGGCTCCTCCACAGTTTTCCCGCGCAGGCGCAGACGCCTGGTTGAATACAGAGGTTTCACAGCCTCTGCCGGGGGACTCCGGTGAGGAGTTTCGCGCAGGCACAGTCGCCTGTTTAAAGGGACAAGCTTCCCAGCCTGCTTCTAGAGTGGTTCCCCCTATGGTGTGGGACTCTGGGGGGGGAAGGGATAGCAATACCTCTTGCAGGGGACATAAGGAAGGAGCTGGTAACAGGTTTTGGACCTGGAGAGGAAGATTTTCAGCCACCAGCAGCGGGTGGTGAGGGGATACCTGCCCCCAGTACAGGAGTGGGTAGGGAAAAGGAGACAAACCCGGAGTACCAGCAGGCTGCCAGGTATATTATACAGTGCGGGCTGTTTGCATCAGGGGGAGAAGGTTCCCAGCCAGCTAGGGCTGTGACCCAGGCTCAGGGTCCGTCAGCCAAAGTTTCCCCCACAGAGACGCCCTTCAGAAGGTCTCAGCGGGTCCGCAAGCCTGAGATAACATGGTCACCCACTTTACAGTGGAGTAGGGCGGCCTCCCAAACCAGGGAGAAGCCAAAGGGCAGAGGTCCCCAATCAGCAGCCATAAGTTGCCAGGGACCAGAAGCAGGAGGCAGTCCAGCTTCGCTGCAGGCAGCAGTAATCTGCGACAGTGACACCAGAGATTAGCCTGGCCATCCGGAGACGGGTGGCATTTGTATTGTAGCTCTGTGTTAAGTAACCAATGTTTATAGCTTGCTTTTAAGGTGTTTGAAATTTAAGTTTTGATATAACTAGTAGTTTTGAGTTTAAGTTTAAAGTTTAAGTTTGTAAGTGTGCCAAATGCTTGTATTTTGGTCCGAGGTCGAGGGGCCCGACCATGTCTCCACCTAAGGCAGCCGGTCAGTGAGAGACCTGGCTGCATGTCCTTTTAAGTTTTTTTGCAGGAGAGTGGACAAAGGAGCAGCCCTGTTCGCCCAGCCCGAGCTGGGCATCGAATGAAGATATGGATACAGAATGTTGGGGATCACCTCGCCACTGGACAAATTCAGGAGGAGACCCCGCAGCGACCTTCGGGAGAAACCGGACAGGGTCCAGAGGAACCTGCCTACTCATCCTACGTGGAAGAGATGGCCCCAGCTGGGTGGGGCACGGGCCCCAACCCAGCACTATCCTGACCGAATTTCACTTGCGGGAGACCTCGCTATTGAGGAGTCATGGTGGGGCAGCGCCGGCGCCTTGTCAGATAGGGACGCGTTCCCTGGGAGTGGGTGGTGATGGCCCGGGAAAGATTGTAAAGGGGAGGGGGAGGCCCAAGAGCCGCGTGGGTGTGTTCGGGGAAGGGAGGAACTCACCTGGGGCCCACGGGTAAAGTTGGAGTGTAAGTGTGGCTGGGAAGGATGAGTGGGTGGCCGGATCTGGGATCCAAGTTTGAGTGTGGGGCCAGTGAGAGCTGCCACACAGGCACCCATCATTTTCTGCAGCCAGTCGAGGGAAGACGGGAGGGGGAGGGACTGGGAGTCGCGATCCCATACTCCCCGGTCTCGGTCTGTGAAACATGAGGGGTACCCCGCTTCCATAAAGGGACAAGGGAATGGCTCGGGGCAGGCGGATCAGACTGTTCTGTAAAAATCCATTCTGTATGTTTTAAAAGTTTAAGGCCACTAAAGGGGGGGGTGTAAGGAACATTTACTGCCCGGGTGGGAGGAGCAATACCCACTCGAATTTTGCGACCCATCATTGGCACGTGATGGTCGGGTTTATTTCAGCATTTTGTTTCAAATGTTTAATGAAAATTTTTTATATTTTGTTTTACAGTTCCAAGTGGTGCAGAGGCGTAGGGCCCTCTTCGTGCTTGGGGTCATTTTGATTACATTGTATAACCAAGATTGCAACATTTTGTAATATGTTATAATGTAACAAGTGGTGCAGGGGTATGAGACCCTTATTGTAACATTGTGTAGTTGATGTATCTGTAGATGCCTACCGCACCACGTTTTTTTCTCGGATTTGTTGGGAATAGACGGGTCGGGGAATCAGTGATAGGGAGCTATAGGTAAATACAGGGGATGGCTGTTTGTGAGGGGTCAGAACATTTTGCTCACTTCTTCAAGAGGATACTACAAGCAAGTTGGAAGTATCCAAGGGGGGAATGTAGGGGTTCGCAAAATCCCCTCAGCCCCCGAAGATCGGGAAATATTAATCCATATCGTGGACAAAGACGTTGTGTGATTTAAATTGTCTCTAGGTTGGACAATGTTTTCAAACATGCCCAGAACTGCAAAAGGCTGCGTTAAGGAGCCCGTGAGCTAAGCAGCACTTGGACAACACTGGAATCAAAGAACTTTGTAAAAAATCGCACACCTTAAGACAGTACATTTTTATTAAAAATTGTACCCTTGAGTTTGGCAAATTACCCAGGGATAAAAATGGCCATCAGAAAAGCATGGCCAAGGACAAAGGGCTTGGAAGCAGCTCATGTATGTCTGTGAAAAGGGGGAGGATCAAAGTTGGCAGTCAAATTCTGTCAATCAAAAGGGGAGTTTCCCCCTCCCTCCAGAGACAATCAATGTTTATTTACAAGGATGTTTGCACAAGGGATTAAAACCACTTGACTGCGGTTTCAATGACCACAAGAGAATGGGTTTCTGTTTACATAGTAATCCAACTCCATTCAAAACCCATCACACACAATGAAACACACCTAAACTACGGAAGAGACTTTTTAGACTAAGAAAAGGAACAGTTTAAGAATGAATGGGTTTGAATCACCCATTACTAGACAATGGGGACGGTTTGGATCCCTTTGTTTTAGCCCAGGAAACTCCGGATGTGGGCGGGAACATTTCAGCCCCAGAATGAAGTCACATTCAAAACCCCTGCAGTTTTATCGACAGCCATCACAGATAATGGCAACTTTATTCAAACCCATCCCAGGCAAGGGCATGGTTTGGATCCCTTTGCTTAAGCCCAGAAAACTCCGGATGTGGGCGGGAACATTTCAGCCCCAAAATTGGGGTATATAGAGATAGCTTCTCAGAGGTCTCTCGCTCTCTCTCTCTGGCTTGCCTCCATGTGCCTTCTACAGCATGGAGTCTGTCTGTGGAAGTTAAACACCAGCAGTTTACTTTTAAACACTGGAGTGTTTTCACTTCTGGGCAGTGAAGATCTAAGATCGCAGGGCACGGAGCTAGCATTGCAAGTAGTGTGCATATATTTTTCTGGCCTTCCACAAGGCAACTTAGGGTAGGCTTAGGGGTGGGGGTAAAGTGGGGATTTCATTAAGAATTGTTATTTTAGTCATTTCTCCCTCATTGTGTCCGTTTCTTTCCCTCCCCTATTTAAGCAATTTCACAGTGATTACTTTAATCGTGTGGTGTCGTTTCTTAAGTTTAATAAAATTTGACTTTCTCACATCCAGACCATTTGTCCATTTTAATATACCATTAATTATAAGTTCCTCCAGTCAGAACTGGGAGGGTGGGTTTAGCGATTCGAAACCGCTGATTGGGACTGGTCAGAGTGCAGCAGCAAAAAGCTGCCTGACCAGGTGAATTACCGTAAACCATGTAAAGGAAGGTAAATTTCCGTAAACCAGGTAAAGGATGCCCCCCTACAGCTGCAGATCTCTGCGAAGCAGGTGGCAGATCTCAGTGACCACCTCCCTTCTGAATCGCAGCCTCCGAACACACTGCTCCTCAGACATTTTCAGATATGAGAACTGCTGGCGGTATACCCTGGGTGGGAAAGGCCTCCTGTGCCGACACCTGTTGGCCCTTTTCTATCTGGCCATGACTGGCGCTCTCTCACGGCATCTCTGAACCCTTTGAATGCAATGCAGAAAGCCAACATTTCCACCCATTGCAGCCCCCATTATATGTGGCGACTCAAGGCTGTGGCACTGAAAGTTAAATCCAAGTTCAAAGCTCTGGCCTGAAGCCAGGAGTACCTGTGCGAGTGCTGAGTCAAAGCAGAAAGCTCTCTCCCTTTGTCTCTCTCCAAATATCTGTCTCTCACACAGAAGGATTGGCACAAAATGGCTGCCACTTATAATGCAGGAGGAGTCCCCTTTAAATAGCACACCCCCGCGCCCCGCAGCAACTGGGAACCGTTCCCCTCTACCCGTCGCTGGGGGCGCCAGGCGCACAGAAGGGGGGCGCCACTGAAGTTCCGGATCGGGGCTCACCAAGTGCGTTGCACCATGAAATGACGTCAAGGTCTGCACGCGCAGCTGAGTGGGCGCTGCGGATTTGCGCCGCCGCTAAATCTTGAGTGAAGTTCGCGAGAGGTGCAGATCGCACCACGCCCGGGCACTAGCCGCTTAGCGCCCCACTTCTCCTCCTCCTAAGGCGCTAGCGGCTGGCGCTAACAACTGAATTTCTAGGTCCCTGTGTTTTAAATCTCATTAAATTTTGGGGGGCTGAAATTCCACCATCTATTTGGTGAGATGGGAGCGCTATGTGGCTCAAGCGCTAGTTCACGGTTCGGATTTTTGAGCGGGATCCATTTACAGCAGGGTTACACCCTTTAATTCTGCCGAAACTTCCAGTCCGAGTGGGAGGGGCCATTACCTTCACCTGCTCTTCACCAGCACGCACATGCAACTGAGGTGGATGGTGTAAGACATCGATGTCCCCATCACTTCTGCCTCAATTAGGCATCATTTCCATCAATATAACTTACACACAGAGAAAACAAACATAACATGTCAGGAGCAGACCCAACTAGTGGAAGTGACCCATTTAAGGATTCTCCCTGCCTAGACAACTTTTGTTTATTTCTCAGATCCACCTGCATATTTCAGATTTTCTTTTTGCTTTGGGGACCTACTGATCTGCAATTTAAACAGCTAGGGGTCGATGTTAACTCAGGTGCGGGGAATTGTCGGGTTCCCCGAATTTGGTGTTTCCCACACGAATCTAAATGGGTGTGTGAGATTGATGCAATTTTAACTCAATTGGCCAATTGATTTCCAACGTGTGGGAACCCTTGGCAAATGAGTATTTCCAGTCAGAAAGTCGCATAATATGATGTCATTATTGCTGCTGTATTTAGGGTCTGCAACAAGCCTTGCTTCTTCTGCAGGCTTCCAACCTTTGGGCATTTGCTGATACACTGAGCTGGAAGCAGAATGGCAAGAGAAAGACTGAGGTCTGCACCCCGTTTTGACGACATTGCCCTGCTGGCTTTAGTGGAGGGATCAAGAGCTCACAAGGAGGTGCTCTTCCCTTCATCAGGGAGGAAGATGCCTCCCCAGCAGACAAAGGCTGCGTGGCTGCAAGTGGCAGAGGAGGTCAACTCCTTATCGGCTACCCGCAGAACCTGGATATAGTGCAGGAAGAGATTTCATGACCTTCAGCACACTGGAAAAGTGAGTATGAAGTTCCCATCACTCTCAATCTGATTTCCATTGCCTCTCCTCACCAGCACTCAGCTTTAGCAATCTCTTCCTCCACATCCCACTTGACACTGACATCCATGCACCCTTATCCATTCCCTCTCTCTCTATGCTCACATTCACCTAACTATTCGACTATGCAGCCCTCACACTCCCTAACACTCTGATGCTATGAAAACAACTGACAACAGTTTTGCCACCTCACTCCATCTTTGTCCCCTTCTAAGCATCTGTGCTATGGATTCTCTACACTCACTCCTTCATTCTCACTCAAACTCCACTTGTCTCCCTCATTGCAGGAAAAGAGAGCTCACAATAAAAGAGAATGAGCGAGGACAGGAGGAGGGCCACCATCAGTAGCCCACCTCACCCCCTGGGAGGAGGCGGTCCTGGAGGTAGTAGGACTGCAGGATGAGGCACAAGTGGGGGACGGACAGATGGGTGCATCACAGCAAGCTGGTGACAGAATACTTTTCCATCTCTCTCATTGACATTGCATGAGTCGCTGATAATGATTCTGAAGCTATAACAGATGGACCTATGATCATCTGCAATATGCAATGTGCATGTAACCTTGACCTCCCATCTCTAACTCTTTCCTTTACTCCCCCACAGGACCATCGAGAGCCCCCATCCCCACTGTCCTGTCCAGGAGGAAGAGCCTGAGCTTCCAGACTCCTCAGAGGAAGCTGCAACCTCTGAGAGCGCAGCATCAGCAGAATTCAGTGCACCCAGCACCAGCGCAGACACTCACACCTCGGTGGGACCTTCGGGACATAGAATAGTGTTGTCACCTGGTGTATCGCAGCTCACAAGTGAGCATCAGCAGATTGTGGAGACAGGGACAGCAGTGGAGAGTGCTAGTCGGAGGGCGCAGGACTCTGCCAGCTCAGCTCAGCTGCATGTCGACCCTCAGCCTCTGGGTCCATCCATAAGATCAGCGGGGCTGGAACTCCAGGAACAGATGCAGGAGTCTCTGGCAGGTTTTGTCTCCAGGGTCGATGTGAGTGTGGAGCGAATGGAGGAGTCCATAGCGAGCATGAGCAGAGACTTTGTGGAGTCATTGGCGCATGAACTTATCACCATGGAAAGGATGGCAACCTCCATGGAGGAGATAAGTCGCCAGGGTATGGAAAACATGGTGAATGTTCATAATAGAATAACATCTCTTGAGGAGCGATGGGCATCTATTGAAAAGAGGAACCAGACCTTCATGGAAGTCCTTCTGAGTCGGACTGCCAGTGCAGATACAGGTCCCCATGGCCCCCTGGTGTGCAGCAAGGTGCTCTCAAGCCACTTGCAAGCGCTGGCCCCTTCTGGCCTCTGTATCTTCAGGTGGGTGAGCAGCAGCCTGGCGCTCCTGTTGCTGCTGCTGTTGTTCCTGGTTCTGCTGGTGCCGCGGTTGGTGTTTGAGCTCATCTAATGCCCAGAAGGGAAGGAAATAAATGGCGCCCATGCTTCTGGCATATGCCTCCGTTGAGGAAGCGCTGAGTGAAGGTGGCGAGCGGGGTTTCCCAGGAGGTCACACTGGAGATGTGTGTGAGGCTCCAACCTTCCACAGGTGTGGTTAAGCCTGGTAAAAGTTGCCCCAGGCCTGAAACAACAAAGTCCTGCCACCTGCAAATGATGACTGATCAAATCTCCTCTTTAATGGTTGACCTGCAGCTGATAGTCAGCAAGCCAATAGTGCTCACGCCAGGTTTCACAGGCGTAATCCCCACCAGGCATGTTTTACGTGGGAAAAGGGTTAAAAATGCAAGTGCCTATTGAAATGGGATTATAAAGGCCAATTATTGCTGATTAAGGGCCTTAAAGACCAGTCCCGCCTGTTGGAGGCGGGACTGATTCGGGACCATCAGACACGCCTGGGTTAAAATGGCTCGGGGTCGGGAACCAGGCGGGGGGGGTCCCGACCCCCAGTTTTTGCGATTTTAACCCCCCACACGCCTCAAAGCCCGCCTCATTGCTGAGTTAAAATCAACCCCCTAGAGTGGGTTTCCCTGTGGGGATCCCACCCTTTGCAATCCTGAGAGAGGAGGAAGAACAGTGAGGAGCAAAGGAAATTAAACGAGGGCGTGACCAACCAGCTGTTACCTGATTTGACTGCCGAACTCACCAGCAGAACATAACTATGATGCCTGTTCATTAACAAGAGAGGTTCTTGATTGCCAAAAGAGCTTGTTATTAGCGGTGTGCCTACGGTACATGCCCAATGGAACATTCGGGAGGCTTGAACCGCTTTCAGGTTCGGGCCTCATTCACATTTTTCCGACTAGCTGTGGCCACCAATCGGCCACTCCACAGCAGCTCGCCAGTTCCCGGCAGTAGAAAATTGGCTGGCTGTAGTACGCATGCGGACCTGAATTTCCTCAATGTCAGTTACACCATTGTTACACCGTAATTCAGCAAGAAAGTAATGGCCCAGAAATTCAGGTCTCCACGGGTGAGTACGCACGGGGTACTCACCCGTAGGCCCGATGGAAGTGCTGGTTTCCTGCATGTACTGCGCATGCGCGAGAAACCGGCACTTCCACTCCTCTGAACGAAGGGGTTCAGAGGTCGAACGCGTGCGCGTGGGAGGCTGTGCGTGCGCATCGAACGTCATTTTTTTTTACAGATTTTCCCGGGAAGGTAAGCCTGCAGAATTATGATGTGCCTCAATAATTCCGAGACTCGAAGTTAGCAGAACAAAAACAAGGCTTTTATTAACTTAGAAAGTAACACGTAAGAGAGAGAGATGTCTTCCTTCTGGAGACTGAGGCCAGACTGAAGCTCGCTTACAAACGGGGCCAGGTATGGGCGGAGCCCTACACACAGCACATTCCAGCACATTCCAGTATACAATACAGCACATTCCAGTACACAATACAATGAGGTCTGGGGGAAGGGAAATGACACTGAAACCGATCTCAGTCACAGGCAGTGGTGAATGGAATATTTCATCACATTCACCCCTTCTATAGATTTAGTCTGTTCAGGGGTTTGATAGTCCTCTGCGACCGACGTGGCTGTTGCGGTGCCGCGGGTGTCGGCTGGGTGTCCCCGGTAGCCTCCTGGGTCTCTGCCGGGGGTGCCGCCAGGGTTGTTGGAGGGGTAGTTGGTGGGGGTGCCGTTGGTCGGTGTTCTTCCGGGGGTGATGAAAGAGTAGTGGGTGGGTAAGAGTTGCTGTGATCGTCGTTGCCGCTATTGCCGTGGTTGTTGTCGATGCCGGCTGGGGCGACGTCTTTTATGGACACGGTGTCCTCCCTTCCGTCGGCGTGCCGGACATATGCGTATTGGGGGTTGGCGTGGATTAGGTGTACTGGCTCCACGAGAGGGTCCGTCTTGTGGCCCCTCACATGCCTTCGCACGAGTACCGGACCTGGGGTGGAGAGCCATGACGGCATGGATACGCCTGAGGTGGATTTCCGGGGAAAGACAAACATTCGTTCATGAGGCGTGGTATTAGTGGTCGTACACAATAGCGACCGTATCGAATGGAGCACATCCGAGAGGACTTCCTGCCAGCGGGAGATAGGGAGGCACTTGGTCCTTAGAGCTAGAGTGACTGCTTTCCATACTGTCCCGTTCTCTCGCTCCACTTGGCCGTTACCCCGGGGGTTGTAGCTGGTGGTACGGCTCGTGGCGATCCCCTTGGACAGCATGTACTGGCGTAGCTCTTCACTCATGAAGGACGCCCCCCTATCCGTATGAATGTAGCTTGGCATACCGAACAGGCAGAACAGGCTGTTGAGGCATTTAATGACCATGGCGCTGGTCATGTCTGGGCAGGGGAAGGCGAATGGGAACCGGGAGTATTCGTCCACAATGTTCAGGAAGTAAACATTGCGGTCGACGGACGGGAGGGGGCCCTTGAAATCTAAGCTGAGCCGCTCAAAGGGCCGTGTAGCTTTGATTAAGTGGGCTCTATCTGGGCGGTAGAACCGAGGCTTGCACTCAGCGCAAGTGCGGCAGTTCCTGGTCAGGGACCGAACTTCCTCAATCGAGTAGGGTAAGTTACGGGACTTTATGAAGTGGAACAGCCGCGTGACCCCTGGGTGGCAGAGGTCGTTGTGGAGGGTCTGTAGCCGATCCCCGGTGGCGCTGGCACACATCCCTCGTGAGAGGGCGTCAGGGGATTAGTTAAGGGCCCCTGGCCGGTAAATGATGTCGTACTCGAAGGTGGAGAGCTCGATCCGCCACCTAAGAATCTTATCATTTTTAATCTTCCCCCTCTGTTTATTATTGAACATAAACGCTACCAACCGCTGGTCGGTAAGTAGGGTGAAGCGTTTGCCGGCTAGGTAGTGGCGCCAGTGGCGCACTGCCTCCACGATGGCTTGGGCCTCCTTTTCCACGGAGGAGTGTCTGATCTCGGGCCCTTGGAGGGTCCTCGAGAAGAAAGCTACGGGCCGCCCCGCCTGGTTGAGGGTGGCCGCCAAGGCGAAGTCAGACGCATCACTTTCCACTTGAAATGGAGTGTTCTCGTCCACTGCCTGTAGCGTGGCCTGCTCAATATCCTGCTTAATGCTTTTGAAGGCGGCGTGGGCCTCAGCAGAGAGCGGGGAAGAGGATGCTTTCAAGAGGGGGCGGGCTTTGTCGGAGTAGTTGGGGACCCATTGGGAATAATAAGAAAATAACCCCAGGCACCTTTTCAGGGCTTTGGGAGTGTTGGGCAGGGGCAGCTCCCGTAGGGGGCGCAATCGGTCGGGGTCTGGCCCGATTTCCCCATTCTCCACCACGCTGCCTAGTATGCAGAGGCGCGTGGTGTTGTAAACGCACTTGTCCTCGTTGTAGGTGAGGTTGAGTTTTTGTGCGGTTTTCAGGAACCTCTCGAGGTTCGAGTCGTGATCCTGCTGGTTGTGACCGCAGATGGTGACGTTGTCGAGGTCGGGGAAGGTTGCCTGCAATTGGTGGTCATCGACCATGCGGTCCATCTCCCTCTGGAAGACCGAGACCCCATTCGTCACCCCAAAGGGGACTCTGAGGAATTGGTAGAGGCGTCCGTTCGCCTCGAAGGCGGTGTATGGGCGGTCCTCTGGTCTGATAGGGAGCTGGTGGTACGCTGACTTGAGGTCGATGGTGGAGAACACCCGGTATTGGGCGATTTGGTTCACCATTTCTGATATGCGGGGTAGCGGGTAGGCGTCTAGTAGGGTGTACCTGTTGATCGTTTGACTATAGTCGATCACCATCCATTTCTTCTCGCTACCCCTTACCACTACCACTTGGGCGCGCCACGGGCTGTTGCTGCGTTCAATAATGCGCTCTTTCAGGAGCCTGTCTACCTCGGTCGCGATAAACCGCCTGTCCTCCCAGCTGTACCTCCTGCTTTTGGTCGCTATTGGCCGGCAGTTAGGGGTAAGGTTCGCGAATAGCGAAGGCGGCTTTACCTTCAGGGTAGCCAGACCGCACACTGTGAGGGGCGGCTGGGACCCACCGTACTTGAGCGTGATGCTTTGGTGGTTGCACTGGAAATCCAGGCCCAAGATCACGCTCGCACATAGGTTCTTCATGATTAATACTTTAAAATTATCATATACAGTTCCGTTAATGCACAATTGTACCGTGCAGTAACCCAGAATGGTCGATGTCTGGGTTCTATCAGCCATAGAGATGGTACCCTGAGTAGGGACCACCTTTAGGGAGAGTTGTTGTGCCAGTTCTGGGTGGATAAAGCTCTCCGTGCTTCCACTGTCAATTAAGCATTTAACCCGGCACCCGTTTACCTCGATGTCCACCATTGATCTGGATAGCGGGTGCGGCCTGGTCTGGTCCACTGTGACCGATGCCACTGTAGGGCCCTGATCGATACAAGATGGCGTCCACGCTGTCTGCTCACAAGATGGCGGACCCCACGAGGTCGGGCAAGATGGCGTCCAAGATGGCCGCTCCCACGGCGCACACGCGGCGGTGGCAGGTTTTCCGGCGGTTGGTTTTCCGGCGGGGTTCCCTCTGCACACCTTCCCGAAGTGCCCCTTCTTACCGCACTTAAAGCCGGGCACAGGTTTCTGGTGTGCTTTGGCTGCCCGCAGAAGTAGCAGTTGGGTCCCTGACGCGTCGCGGCTGTCGTAGGGCTTCTGGGGGGAGCGCGGGGCCCAGCCGGTGTCGGGCTGTCGGGCGGGGAAGGTGCCTTCCAAGATGGCGGCGCCCTCGGTGCACACGTGGCGGCGTGGACGGCGCGGGCTGAAGAGTAGGCGTCCGAGTTTCTCTGGGCCACATCCAGGGATCGCGCGGTGTCCGCAGCCTGTTTCAGGTCCAACCCCGTTTTTTCCAGCAGTCTTTGCCGGATGTAAGTGGAGCTGAGGCCTGTGATGAAGGCATCGCGAACAAGCTCGTCAGTGTACACTGCGGCTTTTACATCTCGGCACTTGCAGTCTTTGCCAAGCATTTTCAGGGTGCTTAGGAACTCCTCCACCGATTCCCCAGGTCGCTGTGCGCGGGTAGCGAGCAGGTGCCTAGCATACACCTCATTCGTAGGCTGCTGGTAATGTGCCTTTAAGATGTCGCAGGCGGCCAGGTACGTCTCGGCGTCTTGGATGAGGGGGTAAACCCGGTGGCTTACCCAATTCCGCAGAATTCCGAGTCTCATCCTCGCAGCGTCCGTAGCGTCTTTGACGGCTGCGGAATTGTCCAGGAAGAATTCCATACACTCAAACCAGTGTCCGAAGCGTGCTGATGCGTCCGGAGCATGTTGATCCAAATCCAAACGTTCGGGTTTCAGGAGTTGATCCATAGTGTTGAAAAATAAGTTAATAAAATTGATGTGCCTCAATAATTCCGAGACTCGAAGTTAGCAGAACAAAAACAAGGCTTTTATTAACTTAGAAAGTAACACGTAAGAGAGAGAGATGTCTTCCTTCTGGAGACTGAGGCCAGACTGAAGCTAGCTTACAAACGGGGCCAGGTATGGGCGGAGCCCTACACACAGCACATTCCAGCACATTCCAGTATACAATACAGCACATTCCAGTACACAATACAATGAGGTCTGGGGGAAGGGAAATGACACTGAAACCGATCTCAGTCACAGGCAGTGGTGAATGGAATATTTCATCACAAATTATAAATATAAAAAGCAGGCGTAAGGCCTGCTTTTTACAAGGTAAGTGGTGAATTAATTAAAATTAAAACATTTTTTCCCACAGGTTTATTATTTTTAAATACTTTAAAGCAAGGTAAGTTTATTTTTAGCCCCGTTAGAATATAAAAATTTTCTTTTCAAAAATTTAAATTATTGTTTAAAATAGTTATTTCATGTAATTTATAGTTTATTTAAAAAATGTTATTTAAAAAAAAAATTATTTGAAGATTTAGTGCTATTTTGGGGCCATAGTATTTATAAGTCTTGACAGCACTTCCTGTCAGACTTATGAATGGAGCATTCCCTGCTCCGATTGGCTGCCCATGGCCCACGAGATCCCAGGGGACGCATCAAACTAACTGCGCCCCTGGGACACGCAAGCACTGCGCGCCGGCAGCTGGACCGGGCCCTGGATCGGAATTCCACAGGGGCCCACAGCTCAACGGCCAGTGCGCAATGTAAGTGCAGATCGGGGGCTTGCACCCGCGGGAAGCCCCCGACCCGAATTTCTGGGCCAATGTCATTCAGCAGCAGAGGGAGTTACATACAAGTTTCCTGGGGTAAGTCAATTGAAATATTCTTGATGCTGCTCTGGTTCGTGAGTGTAGAGAATCTGTAAATTGCTGACACGCCCCAAGAAAACTTCCCTGCCACAACTTTAAAAACACTCTACAGACACCTGGCAGCACCAGAACAATGTCCAACAACAAGGTAAGCCGCCAACAAGTGATTTTTTCTGCCAATTTCCACCAAATCATTTTATGGCACTGCTCAATCGCAGCATCAGTCTGGATTGGCACTGCCAAGCCCACTGAGGTGCCAGCTGTGTCCACTGGCCACCATGCCAGGGCATCAGGCAGAAGAAGCATAACTGGCTTTTCTGATGAAGACCTCCACACCCTCCTCCATGAAGGACAAGATAGGAGCCTCACACTCCTGGGTCTCTCTTTCACCAAGTCAGATACCAACATCAGTCGTGCTGCCTGTCGGCATCTGGCACTGGCACTGAGTCCAAACTCGCTCACAGACAGGACTGAGATACAAGTGATAACAGTTCATCAGAGCAGGCAAGGGTAGCACACCACCACACTCCTCCTTCCTCTCTGCCCACCGTGGGCACTGGCACACCCTTCACTCTCTGAAGGCAACACTCACACTACCATAGCTTCACACTGCATTCTGGGTAGAGTGCTTAAAACTCCCCTAACATGCATCAACTGTGTTCCACCACCTTAAAATACCTCCCTTCATTCTAACATCCTCACAACCTACATCTCTCACTTTACCTCTCCAATCAGAATTGCCACACACTCCATAACTGACTGCTTTATCCGGAGTTGAATTTAACTTGCCGAAATCAGCATTAAAGAGGCAGTAATGGGCTCAAAATGAAGTAAGTAGACTTACTGCCCTGTCAACGCCACGCTCTGCTCACTGCCACTTTTACAGGGCATACCACTGGGCAACCAAAGTGCCTGCCTGGTTCGGGTACTTGGCAAATCAAGATCCTATGATGTACAGAAGACCCCAATTGCCATTTTAGGACAGAACTGATCCGAGCGTGTGGTGCGCGCTCTCCGACCAGTTCCACCGGCGATAGAGCCAAAAAAAACATGCAAAGACAATTTTAAAATTATAGGCCAGGAGATGTACTGGCGCTCCTCCAGGCCCCACAAAAATAACCTGGGCCGCCACCGCCCTTGACTCTTCCCCTCCATGATTGGCTTCAACAGAGCGTAAAATCGGGTGGGATGTAAGATGGACGTCTGACCTGAATCCACCCTATTCTTGCCAGGTGGGTTAGGTTAAAATCAAGTCTATAGTCTGTTCCTTAGCTTTGTTGCAATGAAAGCACTTGTGAAAAACACAAAAGGTTGTCTCCTTGTTTCCCTGAGGGTGCACGTGGTTATCAAATATTGATACATTTACCTTGACACTTCTTCTGATACCCGAAATCAGCTTGCACATTTCCCCCCAGGCCCTACGAACCTGGGTGACTGCATTGCTCTCTTAGGTGTCAACCGTGGCTCAGTGGGTAGCACTCTCACCTCTGAGTCAGAAGGTTCAAGTCCCACTCCTGAGACTTGAGCCCAAAATCAAGGCTGACACTCCAGTGCCGTACTGAGGGAGGCTGCATTGTCAGATGGTGCTGTCTTTCGGGTGAGATGTTAAACTGAAACTCCGTCTGCTCTCTCAGGTGGACATAAAAAATCCCACAGCACAATTTCAAAGAGAAGGGGACCTCGCCCTGGTTTCTTTGCCAATATTTATCCCTCAACCAACATCACTAAAAAACAGATTATCTGGTCATTAGCACATTGCTGTTTGCGGGATCTTGCTGTGTGCAAATTGGCTGCTGCGTTTCCTACATTATAATGGACTACACTTCAAAAGACCTTCATCGGCTGTAAAGCAGTTTGGGACATCCTGAGCTTGTGAAAGGCGCTATATAAATGCAAGTTCTTTCTTGGTAACTTCTATAAAGGCAACTTGTCATGGAAGGGTGCCCTTTGGATTCAAAAATGGGCACCTTCATTTGCCGCACCTCCTCCAGCAGGTCTGCCAATGCAACATCACTAAAAAGGAGCAGTTCTCTCCCACATCCTGCTTCCAGGCATCATTTGCTACTGTACACTTCTCTGAACTTCTTAACTCACCAATTACTACTTACTACATTGCAAAATTAGCCTTAGCCACATCAAAAAAATCCCCTTTAAGAGCTGCTGCCATGCCAGATTTCCTGCCTCCCAGCCAATCTCCCTTGACTCACTGTGCTCATTGCACATGTGCAGGGAACTTATTGGCCTGTAATTTCCGATTGGAGGCTTCCTGCATGCGGATGTCTCCTATCGGGAAAAAATCTACGCCCTTACCTGAGGGCTGCTGAGGTGCGGCTATTTCCGATCCTGGGCCTCTCCACAGTCGAAATGCGCAGGAACCACGTATCCCAGGGGCGCATGCAGTTCACAAGCATCCCTGGGAGCATGTGGGCCAGCCGAGCCAATGGGAGAAGGGAATCCCCCTTCATACTTTTGACAGATAGACCTGTCAAAAGTATGAATGGGACTCACTGAAAAAAGACATCAAAACATTAAATAAATTTTAAAAAAACCATCATGTTTTTAAAATGAGTCTAAATTACATTAAATTAAATATTTTAAACAAAAATTTAGTTTTTTGAAAACATAATTAAAGTTTTTTACGGGGCTAAAAATTAACTTACCTTTTTTAAAAGTATTTTTAAATTATAAATGAGTGAATTTTTTTTTTTTTTTAACTTTTTTAAACCCTTATGCTGGTAAAAGCAGGCCTTATGCTGCTTTTACCAGGCGTAAGAGTTTTAAGTGACTTCAGCGGGCGGAGGCTCTGCAGAAAGCGGAACTCTCCACCTGCAGAGGCCCTTCTCCATGGCAGGCATCCAATCTGTCAAGAGCATTCTTGACAGATCGGAAATGCCGGTTTTCAGCGCATGCGCTTTCCGATGTCCCTATGGGTGTGTACGCAGCTTATACACACCCGTAAGGATCGGAAAATACGGGCCATTAAAATTTATAGGAAGGGCTGCCCTCAGAACATCCAGCGAGGCCAGCCCTCTGTAACCACACTGGGTGGAATTTCTATGGGGAGTTCTCCCGATCACTTGCGCCATTTTTTCTGTGATTTTCATGGGTGCTTTACCGACATTATGGTGGATAATCAAGTGAACCACGCCAGAAATTCACTTCCTATGTGCTTCAAGCAAATGAGAGGCACCTTTCCTGTTGGGAATTTGAATATAAGTCACCAACAAACTGCCACGAAAATCAAACAGACGAAGCTGGAAACGCTCACCAGGTCAGGCAGCACCTGTGGAGAGAGAAGAGTTAATGTTTCAGTTCCATGGCACTGAATATTGAGCGGGGTATAACAGACCGATGCGATACCACCCATTTTGCCCTAAGACGAATTTTTATCCCTCTGTTTCTCTCTCCACAGATGCTGCCTGACCTGCTGAGTGCTTCCAGCATTTTCTGTTTTTTTTTCAGGTTTCCAGCATCTGTAGCATTATTTACTTGAAAAAAAACTGTAGCCACCTAATTAGACTAGTTCTGTCTGGTCCCATTTGTTTCCTGGTGGGGAAAAGCATTGTGTACAATTTTATAATTTAGTACGTCTACATTTTTTCTTCAGCCTGATGCAAATCCAACTTCAGAGGAGGAAAGCTTTGTGCAGCACTGAGAAAGGTACACAAACCAAACAATTCCAGTTTACACAAGCATCTGTCGGTGATTAACCTACATCTCATCCTAAAACATAAACAAAATTGTCACAAAATTATTCTGGAACTCATTGAAGTGATCCATGTTGGATGGTAACCATCCATCACATTTATCTGAGTGAGTCTTTGTTAATGGAATGGCATCTTTTAGTTTTAGTATCTGCACATGGAATATCTGTCATCCTTGTGTTTAATGTAGTAGGATCAGGTATTTCCCAGCACATTTTTGGACTGAGAGAATACTACAAAAAAAGAATAATGCTGGGTTGTAGACTGGTTTGCTTACTGCTGCACAAGATACCTACAGCCAGGTGCTGTGGGATGCATAGCTTGAACTGTCCTCATGAGACCTACCCTTCCAAGAAAATTGGAACCCAGGGCATTCACACAAAAGTGTACAAAAAGTACCATTAATGCAACTGCATCTGAAATACGGAGGGATGTATGAGAGACCATGCTCTCAACCATGTAAAATATGTGTCAAGTTTAGCAGTACATCAGCTGTAGTCCGGCATTATTGTCTCTGCATAGCTGCACATGTGCAAGTCCTTCTGTAGGTCAGGCTGCACCTGTGGAGAGAAAAACAGAGTTAACATCCTTGATATTAACCCCCACAGGATGGGCGGGAGAGGGTTGGGGGTGAAGGGTGAAAAAGTGAAATATGCCGAACGTGACCACAACTCTCCACGCATGCGCCTGCCATCTACTTTACGGCAATGGATATCAGGGCATCCGAGTATCCCGCCATGGAGAGGCGGGGCGGTCATTAACATAGTTAAAACAGGCTCCTACAATGCAATTGGGCGCCCGATTTGAAATTAACAGCTGCAGCATGGATTTCCCGAGGTCGTAAAACTCAGCATTGAAACGGACGCGAGATTGCGTGGAACTTTATCAGGGTGGGAGGCCCGATATCAATAAAGGTTCAGTACACATAGCTGCTTTCTCAGTTCCCTCTGTGACACAGTTTGGTGAGAGTACTTGGTGTGAGAGCCTTATTTGTAGAGTTTTGAGGTGTTCAGACAGATAAGATCACGATGGGTGGTGCCATGGCTGCTCTCAATTGGACTTCGGAAGAGGGGAAAAATGAGGATCAGCAGCAGCAAGGGCCTGCTGTGGAAGGAGCTGCAGGTGACCGGCATAAAAAGCAGCAACAGAGGGGACGGGCTCGCAGAAGGCCCTACCCACCTAACAGGGGCTACAGACAGGTTCAACTTCCTTGACCGATTGGAAGAGCAGTGCTTCCGAAGGCTGAGGTTGTCACATCAGATGGGCGCAGATCTTTGTAGCCTCCTAGAAGAAGACCTGCTGCCTGCTGGACCTGGTAGTCAAGTGTTACCAGTGGATGTGAAAGTCATAAATCCTTTAGAAACCCAAGCAACCCCTGATCAACCAGGAGCATTCGTCAACCGCAAGGGATTTCATTCCATTAATGTGCAGCTGGTGTGCAACCACACAAAAGGTTCATGCAAGTCTGATTTCCTGGGAGCTACCATGATGCTTTCATACTATTGTAGTCCAACATCCCTGACATGTTTAGATCTGGAACCAGCCTTAAAAACAACCAGATGTGTCACTGAGCAAGCCATCTGCATGCTGAAGTTGTGCTTCAGGTGCCTGGGCAAGTCTGGAAGCGCCCTTCAGTACTCAGCAGCGAGGGTCTCCAGGATACTCGTGGTGTGCTGTGTTCTGCACAACATAGTGCAGCAGTGAGGACTAGAGGTGCAGGAGGGACAAGCCTCTCATGACTCCTCATCTGATGAGGATCAAATGGCGAGGAGGAAGATGAAGAGGAAGATGGGGCACACAACGCAAGACCAGTTGGTCACATTGCTGCTTGAGACGCCAGGGATGCCCTAATAGCTCGAAGATTCAGTTAGTCACTCACACTGGACTAATGTAACTGTCACATCCCCTGCCCTCTCCACCACCACCTCCCCCCGTCACTTACACAATCAATGCTGTAATCATCCATCCACTCATTCCACATCCACCAATTGGTATCAGTCCATTCCATGTCTTCACATTCAGCACCAAACAAATGAAAAGCAGAATTGGCATTCACCATTCAAGAATGGGGAATAAGTGAAAGTGCTGCAAAGTAATAAATTTAACGTGATCTAACAAATTAACAGTAACAAATATCAAAAAAATACCCATAAAGTTCTTCTTTTCCTGTCTTTGGCGCTTCTATGTGGTGCAACCACTGTGGCTTCAGCAGAGGTAGAGACAGGCTGCTTTGTACCTTAAGAACATAAGAATTAGGCGCAGGAGTAGGCCATACAGCTCTTTGAGCCTGCTCCACCATTCAATAATATCATGGCTGATCTTCGACCCAACCCTTGTGCCTTTCTATTTTCAGGTACCCAAGAACTGCAGCCTGGCCAGGCAGTGGTGGAAGACCAAGAGGTGGAGGATCAGGAAGGCAGTGATGAAGAAGAAACACCATCACTCGATTTCACACTCACAGCCACCAGCTCAGATACTGACGCTGCACATAATTTAGACAATAGCTTAGAGGTGAGACACTGGGCATGAGTGGCCTGCAGACATGGCAGGGAACAGGGGTAGTGCAGGTGCCAGCGAAGTCGCACACGAGTTTTGCTTCAGAGAACTCAGATGAGCACTTCGATGGGGCAGGCTACAGAAGATGGCTGAGGGGTATGCACAAAGAAATGCTTGCTGCATTGGCAGGTCTGCCAGAAAGCCTATGTGCAATGTCAATGAGCATGGAGGGGTCCAGCCCCAACTTGGCACAGGGCTTTGCGCAGAGCTTGGAGAAAGTTCGTTCCAGCATGGAAGTGGTGGCCAACTCCACTTGCAGACCCAACCATGATGCAACGTCTGATAGTGGATGTTTAAGAGAGGGCGTTAGCTGGAGTTTTGAGCTCCAAAATGGCAGCACTGGGATCAAATCACGCTGATTGACGTCACGATCTTCCTACTCTGCATACTTCTGGCAGACACTGCACTCGAGCTAATGCCCTCACCAAGATGGCGTCTAGCGCAACTTGCACCAGAAGTATGCGTGTCCGCCACATATGCCATTTTGGATTCAAAACGGCACTCATAGCATCAAAACGTTGGGCACTAAGGAGCCAAAGTTTGAGGCCAGTGAATAGTTGATGTCCCAACACAGATCCCTGTGATGCCACCAGTCACATACTGCCAATTAGAATACCTGCCCATTATCCCTACTCTCTGTCTCCTGCCGCTCAGCCAACCTCCTAACCAGGTAAATAATTTGCCACAATTCAATGAACTTCAATTTTAACTAACAATCTCTTATGTGGGACTTTATCAAATGCCTTCTGGAAGTCCATACAAATAGCATCCATAGACATTCCCCTGACCACTACTTTAGTCACCTCTTCAAAAAATTCAATATTTTTCGTCAGGCATGACCTACCATGTACAAATCCATGCTGGCTCTCTCTGTTCAGCTGAAAATTTTCAAGCTGTTCAGCCACTCCATCCTTAATTATAGACTCTAGTAATTTCCCAACAACAGATGTGAGGCTAACTGGTCTATAAATCCCTGTTTTCCCTCTTTCACCACTCTTAAATAGTGGAGTAACATGTGCAATTTTCCAATCTAAAGGAACGGTTCCTGAACCTAGATAACTTTGGAAGAGTTTAGTTAGAGCATCTGCAATGTGCTCACCCACTTCCTTTAAAACCCTGGGATGAAAACCATCTGGCCCTGGGGATTTGTTACTCTTTAGTGTCATTATTTTCTTCATTACTATTAATTTGCTTATGTTAATTTTGGTGAGTCCCCTGTCCCTGATTCAATATTAGTTTCCTTGGGATGTCCAGCATGCTATCCTCTTCCTCTACTGTAAATACTGATGCAAAGTAATTATTTAACATGTCTGCCATTTCCTCATTTTCATTTATAATATCACCATTGTCAGTTTTTAATGGGACCACATTGCTCTTAACTACCCTCTTTTTAGTAATATAATTGTAAAAGTTTATTGTGTTAATTTTGATATCCCTTGCAAGTTTCATTTCATACTTCCTTTTTATAGCTCTTACTACCTGTTTTGTCACCCTTTGCTGTTCTTTGTATCTCTCCCATTTGCCAGGATCTGTGCTATTTTTTGCTTTATTGTATGCTTTCTCTTTTAGTTTTATGTTGTCCGTTACCTATTTAGTCATCCATGGCTGTTTTCTTTTTGGCAAGTGGAGCTCTTGCCCCTTAGGGTTATAAACAGGTTCTGTATCACATTCAATTCTTTTTTGAACATCTCCCACTGATCTTCTGTCATTTTACCCATTAACAGATTTGCCCAGTTTACTGTGGACAGTCTCTGCCTCATCCCGTTGAAGTCAGCCTTACCTAAATCTAGAATCTTAGTAGCTGTTTTGCATTTTTCCCTTTCAAACACAACAATGAATTCAATCATACTATGGTCGCTATTAGATAAATGTTCACACACTGTTAGGCTGTTAACTAAATCTAGCTCATTGCTCATTATTAAATCTAATATGGCCTGCCTCCTTGGTAGTTTTAGGACATATTGTTGCAGAAAACAATCCTGAACACACTCAAGAAATTCACTACCTTTCTAAGATGAGCTTGTATGCTTATCCCAATCTATATGAAAGTTAAATACCCCATTAAACCCACTCTGCCTTTACTACATGCTTGTCTAAGCTCTGCATTAATGCATTCTGCCACTTCACAGCTGCTACCAGGAGACTTACATACAACTTCCACTAGAGTCTTAATTCCTTTTCTATTTCTTAATTTTACCCATAAAGACTCCAGTGCCTGCTTACCTCTCATTATATCCTCTCTTATCATGGAAGTAATTTCATCCTTAATCACTAATGTTAGTCCTCCCCCTCTACCAGATTCCCTATCCTTCCTGTAGACCTTATAACCTGGTATATTCAGTTACCAATCCTGACTGTCTTGCAGCCATGTCTCAGTAATTGTCTAAGTGGACCCACTGATGTGCTGGTATCTGTGCTGGTGCCTGGTTCTCATGAGAGATTAATGCTGTCACCTGCTGCAATGTACTACCAACCACACCATCTCCGATGCTCACGGAGGCTGATATGCTCTTACTTTCCAATTCCTCCACTTCCGCTGTGCTAAGTTCCACAATCTGTGGGGGTCCACCTCCATTCCTCTCCCTGGTATTCTGTGCTCTCTTCTCCTGCAAGTGTTACACGACAGACCTATGAGTGACTCTAAGACATATGCACATCCAATGGATGCAGTGCATTCGGTGAGGGTGACAATCAGGCAGATGCATCGCGAGTGGCACTGGCATGCATTTGAGGAATGTGTTGGCAGTGCCATTTGACAATGTGTGCTGAGAATCAGGAGAGCTGACTGAGCTGGTATCAGATTACATGAGGCTTGGGGTTGCTGGCAGTGGTGGATGGAGGAATGGCGGGGGTGAGGATGTGCATTGAAACGGAATGATGGGTGCTGCTGAAAGTGAAGCGGGTGTGAGGAGTGATGTGAATGGAGTACACTTGATAAGATTGAGTGAGAGGGGATGTACTACAGGATGTGGGTAAATCTGTGACTTTGCTCATCTTTCCTGGCCTGGTTAGGTCATTGAAACACTTCCTAAACTGGATCCAGCTCCTCATGGTCACGCTTCTGCTTCTCACTTCTTGGGCCACCTCCAGCCATGCCTACTTTATGGTGGCAGCAGGTTTCTTTTGCTCATTGCTAAAAAAGAGGACCTTCTTCCTGGCCTTACTGCACCCAGCAGAACATCCCGCGATGACTCAGTAAACCTGGATGCAGCCTTTGCTCTCTTAGCAGACATTTCCCTTCATTTTCACCTTCAAATTCTCTGCACTCAGTCTCCAGACATCCTCCTCCATTACACTTGTGAACTGGGCCTTTAAATAGTCGAGGTGAAATCACATCATGCAGGTCCACGTCACGCCCGCTCACATGCAATGGAGATGTGAAACATGGAAGTAAAATGATAAGGAGGCATGCCCCGTGAAATCACACATTCTCATTCGTGCCGCGATGTTACGCGTTTGGCGCCCACTATCGCCGCTCCAATCCATTCCTTTCCCTGCATTAACAATGGGGCCGTTATCTCTGTTCCTCTCTCTCTCCACAGAGGCTGCCTGACCTGCTGAGTGTTTTCCAGCATTTTCTGTTTTTATTTCAGATTTCCAGCATCCGCAGTATTTTGGTTTTTTGCAATGCCTTCTGTTTGTTTAAAAAAGATGAACTGAAGTCCGAGTCCATTGGTGTACTGTCCTGTTACCTCTGGAAACATGGCTTCAGTCAAATGGAGAAACTACTTCCTCGGAGACAAAGCTCAACAAAAATGCAGCGGAAACCTCGTTTACATTCGGAAAAATGTTCTTACGTCATGAAATAGAATTGACACCTAACAAAATATGTAGCTTACTGAAACCCATTTATTTTTAGGTTCATATAATTAACTGGAGGTTTTTGTATCTTTAAGTGTATCCCTTTGTCTTCTTCCTGGACTTTTACATTGCAATAAATCAACTTAAGAAAAGAATTATAAGATGCCATTAAAAGTTAAATTCACTGATCCCGTATTGCTAACAGGGAAGCCCTCTTGAAGGAATATGGGCTGGTGAATCAACCCTACAGTGTTGTATCCCTATCTCTGAACCATGCTCCTCTCAAGTGAGCCTTCCTGCTTGTGTGAGGTGGGGAGTGACGGGGTGAGGGGCGAAGGATTGCTGAATTTACTCATATCCTTTCTTCATCCTCACAGTAAGAAGATTCTTGCGGCAGCCCCTTGGGATTGTGCATTTAGTTAGTATGCGCAGCAGTCACCCTTGTGGAAGTTCAGGCTATCAGCACCTAGATGGAATTTGATAATGTCTTCTCACATCTGTGAAGGTCACACCCCATTGGCTGGGAGTGACATAAACATTTATAAGGTTGTCCAAATATGCCCTTCTAAATGTTGGTGCTAAAGTTGGAACATTACAAGAAAGATGTTTGGCTGAAATGTGCAGAATGGACCAAGATCCTTGACATAAGTACACAGATAGAGGTCATGAATTTGTAGTAAGGAAAACAAATGACTTCTAAAGAGAAGAGAATGGATCATCACCTTTAAAATTCCATGGTTAATAAAAATGTACCTATTGAAATTTGGCATGTTAGCAAAAACATGGACCTAGAAATTGGATCGTGCTCTGCCTGTTTCTCAGACGATAAAATGGGCACTGAAGGGTTCAGTATGATGTGGCATATGCGCCACATGCCATATTGGTTAGGGCGGCCCATAGTTGTACAAGGCACCTGCCTAAAACAGACGTTGGGCTCACTACCTATGCAGATCGGGTGCCTAACACCTATTTCAGACCCATTCCCAAAATTGGTTGCAGACTGCAATCATTTTTCTTAAGTGCAGAGCAGCAAAACCAATGGTGTTTAAAGGGACTGCTGGAGGCTGTCAGCAAAAGTAAGTAAATATCATTTTACTTATTTGAATGTGGAGCTATAAGGTGCAGGAGTGCTAGTTCTTGCTCCACATTAAAACTGTGGGCCGCTGCTTACTGCTCGCCCTCCCTCCCAACCTCTTCCTCCCGTCCTCCCAGACTCATGGTTGCTTCAGTCCTGGCATCTCTGCCGACCAATCTTCACCTTCTTCATGACTGACACGCTGCCCAGGGGCATGACTGCCAACCCTAGCATGCCAGTCACGTCCTAATGCCACCAAAAGACCAATTTCACAAAAAACTTGCCCAGCAGTTTGGGCCTGGTGGTTTGCATTTGTCATTTGATTTCTAGGCTGTGCTGTAATGCAATCTTCTAACAATGTATGTTTTCACCTTTTATCCTTCATCACTGTGGCCAATGGATACAAAATATGTAACATTCTGTTTTAAACACTCTATTTGAACGTTATCTCATTTATCACCATGTTCAGATGAATCATCTGAAGCAGTGTTGGCTGATTTAATCATGATATGAACATGAACATCAGGTGAAGAAACAATAGCGAATGTGATCAAAGAGGAAATTACATAAGTTGCTAACATGATTTATTAATAGTTTTTTAAATTGTGGGTGACTTGAGCAAGACTGAATTTTAAGGATGTTGTGTAACTTGGGTAAATGTTCTTCTTCACCGCGTGCACAGTAATCCAGCAGAATGGATCACCCACCTTTCAATTTAACCCTTGATGGGGAACTTGGAGGTGCTGGTGTTTCTACAACATTGCTACCTCTTGTTCTTGGTGGTAGAGACTGCAGGGGAAGGAGGTGAAGTGGCTGTAACCTTGGTGAGCTGCTGCAGTGCATCCTGCATCCTAGAACTTAAATCTATAGAGGCCCACCACCACCTTCTCAAGAGCGACTTGGGATGGAGAACAAAATGCAGGCCTTACCAGTGATGCCTGCATCCTGAAAATGAATGCAAAAAAAGTTGTACATATTGCTGCCACAATGAGCCAGTGATGGAGGCGTTGGATATTGAGTCCAGTGGTGGGGGCAGCAATCAAGTAAACTGGTTGATCCTGGATGGTGTCGAGCTTCTTGAGCTGTTCCTGCCCGGGTTAGTGGTGAGTATTCCATTACATTCCTGATATGCTTTTAGATGGTGAAGAGGCTTTGACAGGAAGTGGACCACTTATTGGTCCAGTTCAGGTTCTGGTCAATGGTGGCCCTCAAAATATTGATGGTGGCGGACTGGGCGATGGTGCTACCATTGAAGATCAAGTGGAGGTGGCTGGACTTTCTCTTGTTTGAGATAGTCATTACCTGACACCTATGTGGTGTGAATGCTACCTGCCACTTGCCAACCTGATTCTGGATATTATCCAGGTCCTATTGTAGGCTGATATGGGCTGCTTCATTGTTGTGAATGAAGCTGAACACTGTGGAATCATCAGCGAACATTGACGTTATGATGGTGGATAGTCATTGATGAAGCATCTGAAGATGGTTAGGCCGAGGACAATTCCCTGAGGAACTCTTGCATTGATATGCTGGGACTGTGTTGACTAGTCTCTGACAACTACAGTCATCTTCCGTTGTGTCAGGTATGGCTTCAACCATTGGAGGATTTTTCATTTGACCCCCATTGACTTCAGTTTTGCTAAGGCTCCTTGGTGCCATATTGGTCAAATTCTGACTTGATGTTGAGGGCAGCTAATCTCACCTCTTCTCTCACATTCATCTCTTCCATCTATGTTTGGATCAAGGAGGTCTGGAGCTGAGTGTTTCTGGTGGAACCCAAACTGAGCATCATAGAGTCATAGAGTCATAGAGTAATACAGCACGGATAGAGGCCCTTCGGCCCATCGTGTCCATGCCGGCCATCAAGCCCTGTCTAATCTAATCCCATATTCCAGCATTTGGCCCGTAGCCTTGTATGCTATGGCATTTCAAATGCTCATCCAAATGCTTCTTAAATGTTGTGAGGGTTTCTGCCTCCACAACCCTTTCAGGCAGTGAGTTCCAGACTCCAACCACCCTCTGGGTGAAAAAGTTCTTTCTCAAATCCCCTCTAAACCTCCCGCCCTTTACCTTGAATCTATGCCCCCTAGTTATTGACCCCTCTACTAAGGGGAAAAGCTCCTCAGCATCCATCCTATCTATGCCCCTCACAATTTTGTACACCTCAATCATGTCCCCCCTCAGCCTCCTCTGCTCCAAGGAAAACAAACCCAATCTGCCCAGTCTCTCTTCATAGCTGAAGCGCTCCAGCCCTGGTAACATCCTGGTGAACCTCCTCTGCACCCTCTCTAACGCGATCACATCTTTCCTGTAGTGTGGCGACCAGAACTGCACACAGTATTCCAGCTGTGGCCTAACCAGTGTTTTATACAGCTCCATCATAACCTCCTTGCTCTTATATTCAATGCCTCGGCTAATGAAGGCAAGTATCCCATATGCCTTTTTTACCACCTTATCCACCTGTTCCGCCGCCTTCAGGGATCTGTGTACCTGCACACCCAGATCCCTCTGACCCTCCGTCTTGCCTAGGGTCTTTCCCTTCATTGTGTATTCCCTTGCCTTGTTAGACCCCCCAAAGTGCATCACCTCGCACTTTTCCGGGTTAAATTCCATTTGCCACTGTTCCGCCCATCTGACCAACCCATCTATATCGTTCTGCAGACTGAGGCTACCCTCCTCGCTATTTACCACCCTACCAATTTTAGTATCATCCGCGAATTTACTGATCATACCCTTTACATTCATATCCAAGTCATTAATGTAGACCACAAACAGCAAGGGACCCAGCACCGATCCCTGTGGTACCCCACTGGCCACAGGTTTCCAGTCACAAAAACAACCTTCGACCATCACCCTCTGCCTTCTGCCACTAAGCCAGTTTTGTATCCAATGTGCCAAGGCACCCTGGATTCCATGGGCTCTTACCTTCTTGACCAGTCTCCTGTGCGGGACTTTATCGAAGGCCTTACTGAAATCCATGTATACCACATCCACTGTGTTACCCTCATCCACACACCTAGTCACCCCCTCAAAAAATTCAATCAAATTAGTCAGACATGATCTTCCCTTGACAAAGCCATGTTGACTATCCCTGATTAATCCTTGCCTCTCCAAGTGGAGACAAATTTTGTCCCTCAGGATTTTTTCCAGTAATTTTCCTACCACTGATGTTAGGCTCACTGGCCTGTAGTTCCCCGGTTTTTCCCTACTACCCTTCTTGAATAATGGTACTACATTAGCGGTTCTCCAGTCCTCTGGCACATCCCCTGTGGCCAGAGAGGTCCTGAATATATGTGTTAGAGCCCCCGCAATCTCCTCCTTTGCCTCACACAGCAGCCTGGGGTACATTTCATCCGGGCCTGGGGATTTATCCATTTTTAGGCCAGCTAAAACCGCCAATACCTCCTCCCTCTCGATGTTAATATGTTCGAGCATATCACAGTCCCCCCGCCCTATTTCTATGTCTACATCGTCCTGCTCCATAGTGAAAACAGATGCAAAAAATTCATTTAGAATTCATCAGTGAGCAGGTTATTGGTGAGTAAGTGTTGCGTGATGGAAATATTGATTTTCTCTTTCATCACTTTACTGATGATTGAGAGAAGGCTGATGGAGTGGTTATTGGCTGAGTTAGATTTATCCTGTTTTTGCAACTAGGAAATACCTGGGCAATTCTCCACATTGTTGAGTCAATGCCAATGTCATAGCTGTAATGGAACAGCTTGGCTAGGGCAAAAGCTAGCTCTAATACATAGGTCTTCAGCGCTATACAGGATATTGTCAGGGCCCATAGCCTTTGTTGTGTCCAGTGCACTTAGCTCCTTCTTAATGGCATATGGAGTGAACCAAATGGGCTGTACATTGGTATTTATTATGTTGGGGTCCTCAGGAAGAGGCACTTTTGACTGAAGATGCTTATTAATTGTATTCACTGTTTTCTAAGGACAGAATGTTGTTTACAAGTTGTTCAATCACAAATAAATATAGTTTTGTCCATTTTGTGAAATTTGATTGAAATGGCTCTAATTTCTTTTGTAACCTATGTTATTGTCTTTAGGCAAATCACAGTAAATGATTGTGACCTTACAGATTATGAATGGGATTTTAGAAGTAATCTATAGTTGGCAATAGCTTGGAGTGAAAACTTACAAGTATCTTATGAGCCAGGCTTCCTAAAGGCTACATATTTGTCAGTTATAGATCAGCTCCACAAGGGATGTTTGATGACAACTAAATGGTGTCGGCCTTTGGCAATAAATATGGAGTGCCACGTAAATCCTGCTGTTGCACAGCACATTGTTAATTCACTGTTGTCTTATACGAGCCAACATTCTGTTGCTGTCACAATAGTTGAATAAGAGCAGACAGGAAAAGCAAACAATATCATGTGATGTGACAATTATTGGCTTTCTTGGGATTTGGAACTGTCAGAAAAAAGGCAATTAGAAGAAGTGGGCTGCAACAGAAATGAATTGATCTAATCTTATGAAACTTTAAACTCATGATAAATTGCACTAACTGAAATGATTAATTCCATTAGGTAATTTTGCACACAGGCTTTGCTTGTTAATTAATAATGCAAATAATCATTAAGATAAAAGGGAATTCAAAAGTCTTCTATAGGCATATAAATAGTAAACAGCTTGTAAGTGGAGGGGTGGGGCTGATTAGGGACCAAAAAGGAGACCCATACATGGAGGCAGAGGGTATGGCTATGGTACTAATCAAGAATTTGCATCTGTCTTCACCAAGGAAGAAGATACTGCCATAGACATGGTGAAGAAGGAGGTAGTGGAGATACTGGATGAGATAAAAATTGATAAAGAGGAGTTTCTAGAAAGGCTGTCTGTACTTAAAGTTGATAAGTCACTAGGACCAGATGGGATGCATCCTAGGATGCTGAGGGAAGTTAAGGTAGAAATCCCAGAGGTACTGGCCATAATCTTCAAATCTTCCTTAGATATTGGGGGGGGGGGGGTGGGTGCCAGAGGACTGGAGAACTGCAAATGTTACACCATTGTTCAAAAAAGGGTGTAAGGATAAACCCAGCAACTACAGGCCAGTCAGTTTAACCTTGGTGGTGGGGAAGCTTTTAGAAACAATAATCAGGGACATAGTTAACAGTCACTTGCATAAGTATGGATTAATTAAGGAAAGCCAGCACGGATTTGTTAAAGGCAAATCATATTTAACTAACTTGATTGAGTTTTTTGATGAGGTAACAGAGAGGGTTGATGAGGGCAAGGCAGTTGTCATGGTGTACATGGACTTCCAAAAGGTGTTTGATAAAGTACCACATAATAGGCTTGTCAGCAAAGTTGAAGCCCATGGAATAAAAGGAAAAATGGCAGCATGGATACGAAATTGGCTAAGTGATAGGAAACAGAGAGTAGTGGTGAAGGGTTGTTTTTCGGACTGGAGGAAGGTATACAGAGGTGTTCCCCAGGGGTCAGTACTTGGACCACTGCTTTTCTTGATATATATTAATGACTTGGACTTGGGTGTATAGGACACAATTTCAAAATTTGCAGATGACACAAAAGTTGGAAGTATAGTGAACAGTGAGGAGGATAGGGATAGACTTCAAGAAGACATAGACAGGTTGGTGAAATGGGCAGATACGTGGCAGATGAAATTTATTGCAGAAAAGTGCAAAGTGATACATTTTGGTAGGAAGAATGAGGAGAGGTAATATAAACTAAAGGGTACAATCTTTAAGGGGGTGTATGAACAGAGAGACCTGGGGGTATATGTGCACAAATCATTGAAGGTGGCAGGGCAAGTTCAGAAAGCAGTTAAAAAAAGCTTACGGGATCAAAAATAGAGGCATAGGGCTGGATTTTCATTCAGGACTTGGGTAGGAGGCAGGACTACAACGTTCAGGGTTGTAGTCCCACCTCCATCGAGATGTGGCCAATCCACGCGATTTTAACCTGATTGACCTTGTTGAGCCCGCCCAGCGGGCTCAGCAGGCCAATTAAGGGCCACCCGGCAACAGGTGATGTCACAGACTGAAATTTCATCTTTCAAGTGGTTTTGACAGATGAAATATCAGCGTTTCACAGCTGTTTGAAGCTGTCAAACACTGACAGTCTTACTTCTAACATGAGTCCTTCTCCACAGACTCATTCTGCTTTCTGTGCCGGTGAGATGAGGAACTTCCGAGACCTAAAGGAAGGAAGGCTGAAAAGGTAAAAAAATTTAATTTAAACTTCTTTAAACACTTTAGACAGACCAAACACACTTACCTTTGCACTCATGCACACATCACTCACCAGAACACCGACATCTTTAACCCTCCAAGTCCTTCAACCCGACGGCCCGCCTCCTCTAACTTGGCGTGGTTTGGAGCCGTCGGGAATCCCACACTTCAACCTTAAAAATAGGGATTAGGCTAAAAACTGCCTGTTAACAGGCAGTTAATTCGCACTAATCCCTTTCCGCCTCGGGTAGGCAGGTCCCAGTGCGGGGCGGTTACCCGCCTCCTTTGAAACTGGCATGGAGGCGGGTTGGGGGCGGGATGGGGGCGAGACCCCTGACTTCGGGATTTTAACCCCCCGCACGCCTCCAATCCCAACTCCACGGCCCAATGAAAATCCTGCCCATAGAGTTCAAAAGTAAGGAAGTTATGATGAACCTTTATAAAACGCTGGTTCGGCCTCAACTGGAGTATTGTGTGCAATTCTGGGCACCGCACTTTAGGAAGGATGTTAAGTCCTTAGAGAGGGAGAAGAAAAGATTCACAAGAATGATTCCAGGGATGAGGGACTTCAATTACGTGAATAGACTAGAGAAGCTGGGATTGTTCTCCTTAGAGCAGAGAAGGTTGAGAGGAGATTTGATAGAGGTGTTCAAAATCAAGAGGGGTCTAGGCAGAGTAGATAGAGAGAAACTGTTCCCATTGGCAGAAGGGTCGTGACCCAGAGGACACAGATTTAAGGTGATTGGCAAAAGAACCAAAGGCGATATGAGGAAAAACTTTTTTGTGCAGTGAGTGGTTAGGATCTGGAATTCACTGCCTAAACGGGCAGTAGAGGCAGACTCAATCATGGCTTTCAAAGGGGAATTGGATAAGTATCTTTGAAGCAAAAAAATTTGCAGGGCTTCCGGTAAAGGGTGGGAGAGTTGGACTAGCTGAAGTGCTCTTGCAGAGAGCTGGCACGGGCTCGACGGGCCAAATAGCCTCCTTTTGTGCTGTACCCATTCTATGATTCTAAGACACTGCTACTGTGGCTAACAAGTTCAACCAGGTCATCTGCTTTTCCACCATTGCAACATTTGATGGTTTGATGACAACATTTTAAAAAGGAAGAACTTAAGAACTTAAAAAATAGGATCAGGAGTAGGCCATTTGGCCCTGCGAACCTGCTCCACCATTCAATAAGATCATGGTTGATCTTCTACCTCAACTCCACTTTCCCGCATTATCCCCATATCCCTTGATTCCCTTAGTATGCAAAAATCCATCGATCTCTCTCTTGAATATACTTAACGACTGGGCCTCTACAACCCTTTGGGGCAGAGAATTCCAAAGATTCACCACGCTGATTAAAGACATTTCTCCTCGTCTCAGACCTAAATGGCTGACCCATTATTCTGAGACTGTGACCCCTGGTTCTAGACTCCCCAGCCAGGGGAAACATCCTCCCTGCATCTACCTTGTCAAGCCCTTTAAGAATTGTATATGTTTCAATGAGCTCACCTCTCATTCTTCTAAACTCTAGGGAATATAGGTCTAGCCCACCCAATCTCTCCTCATAGGACAATCCCCTCATCACGGGATTCAGTCTAGTGTACCTTTGTTGCACTAGCTCTAAGGCAAATATATCCTTCCTTAGGTAAGGAGTCAAAACTGTACACAGTACTGGTGTTGTCTCACCACTGCCCAATATAATTGCAGTAAGACTTCTTGGAGAAATTCAGTATAGCCCCGTTTGGGGCGCTAACTTTGCCGGGGCGCTAACCCGAAAAAATTAGTGCCCCAGCGCCGGAACTTGGTCTGTTGCGCCCCAAAGGGAAGCGGGGCACTACTGGAGGCGCGCCGCTGCCCTCTTACATAAGAACATAAGAACATAAGAAATAGGAGCAGGAGTAGGCCATATGGCCCCTCGGGCCTGCTCCGCCATTCAATAGGATCATGGCTGATCTGAATCTAGACTCACGTCCACTTCCCTGCCCTTTCCCCGTAACCCCTAATTCCCTTATCTGCCAGGAAACTGTCTATATCCATTTTAAATTTATTTAATGTTGCAGCTTCCACAGCTCTCTGGGGTAGCAAATTCCATAGATTTACTACCACCTGAGTGAAGAAGTTTCTCCTCATCTCAGTTTTGAAAGGGCAGCCCCTTATTCTAAGATTATGCCCCCTAGTTCTAGTCTCACCCATCCGTGGAAACATCCTCACCGCATCCACCTGATCAAG
Organism: Somniosus microcephalus; assembly: GCF_052327205.1. Taxonomy (NCBI): domain Eukaryota; kingdom Metazoa; phylum Chordata; class Chondrichthyes; order Squaliformes; family Somniosidae; genus Somniosus; species Somniosus microcephalus. The sequence continues at coordinate 83,713,960 of NC_140988.1, forward strand.
CCCCTCACAATCTTATATGTTTCGATAAGATCGCCTCTCATTCTTCTGAACTCCAATGAGTAGAGTCCCAACCTACTCAACCTTTCCTCATACGTCAACCCCCTCATCTCTGGAATCAACCGAGTGAACCTTCTCTGAACCGCCTCGAGAGCAAGTATATCTTTTCTTAAATATGGAAACCAAAACTGTTAGATCCGGGTATCTTAATGTGGTGTCTTTCAATAATCAGACAAAGACTGCAGGGAACGATCAACAGGTGTTTACTGAATGAGGGTTCAAACTGCAACTGACTGTACAGATCACTACACAGGTTTATATACAGGTGTGGTCACTGCTGGTACTACAGGATACAGGAGCTGTAAAAAGTAGTTCTCCCCCTTAAAGGTACATACACTACAATTCCTCCCCTTTTAGATTAACAGTACCATAACACTAATTTAACAATTAAATATCAAACTAATTACAATTAACACTTTTAACATGCAACATTAACTGAAAATAGTCTATTTATAAATTCAGTCTTTGGGGAGGCTTCCTGATTCTTTCTGGATACCGCCTTTCCCGAGTGTCTCACTCTTGGTGCGGAGGCGATTCTAACACCCTGTCGTCAGTTGATTCATCAGCTTCCAATGTTATTGTTTCTGAGGTAGATGCGACCTGTACGTCGGGTTCCTCACCAGGTACGTATGGCCGAGACATGGGGTTGACTCGTTCCTGTGACTCTAGGATCTGGTCAGCATGGCGTCTCACAATGTTCTCCCCAACATCCACTGTGCACATTAGTGGCCCCTGCCATGTGCATATCGTTCCCGGTTGCCATTTCTCTGTTCGGTAGTCGCGGGCCAAGACTGGTTGCCCTACATTGAAGCTCCTTGTCGGCTTCTCATTGATGTGCTGGAATTGCTTATTCTCAACATCTCTTCGTACATTTGGTCTGAGCAAATCCAGCTGAGATCTTAACCTTCGGTTAAAGAACATCATGGCCGGGGCCTGGTTGGTGACTGCATGTGTCGCATTTCTGTAAGCGAACAGGAAATTGTCCACCTTATGCTGCAGTGGAATGTCGGCATCGCACATGGTCTTTACTGCTTTTTTAAAGGTTTATACGAACCTCTCAGCCAATCCATTTGTGGCTGGATGATACGGGGCGGATGTGTAATGCCTTACCCCATTCCTTTTCATAAATCTTCGAAACTCTTCTGACACAAACTGTGGTCCGTTATCAGAGCAAATCTGCTCTGGCAAGCCGTTCCTGGCAAAAATGGTCCGTAGGACTGCAATAGTTTTCTCCGTGGTGGTGGACGACATTTTCATCACCTCAGGCCATTTCGAGTGCGCATCCACGGCTATTAAAAACATTGAGTCCATGAATGGACCAGCAAAATCAATATGCACCCGTTGCCATGGAGATGAGGGCCACTCCCATGGGTGTAGAGGGGCATGTGGTGGTGCATTTTGGACCTTCTGGCATCCTGAGCAGCTCTTTGTCAGGTCTTCGATTTGCTGATCGATCCCCGGCCACCACACATAAGCCCTAGCAAGGCTTTTCATTTTCACCCCTCCCAGATGACCTTCGTGAAGCTCATTGAGCACTCTCTCCCTTAACTTGGGTGGAATTACCACTCGGGATCCACACATCAAGGTCCCCTGGCATACTGACAGCTGTTCTCTTCTGGATGAGAATGCTGGCAACAGTGACTCACCATGTGCTGGCCATCCCTTCACCGTCAAATCATATACCCGAGACAGTGTCGGTTCATTTCGGGTCTCCTTCTCTATACCAGCGTTAGTTACTGGCAAGCATTCAATTATAGTCGAATGAAATATTTCGACAGGATCCACTGCTGGTGCTTCCTCTGCAGTAGGCAGTGGCAGGCGTGATAGTCCATCAGCGTTTCCATGCTGTTTCGTGCCCTTATACTCGATATCATATTGGTGCGCCCCTCGAAAAAGGGACCATCTTTGTAGCCGTTGCGCAGTCATCACCGGAACGCCCTTCTTTGGATTAAAGATGGAGACAAGTGGCTGGTGGTCAGTCAGCAAGGTGAACTTCTGCCCGTGCAGATAGTGATTGAACTTTTTCACTTCCCACATTAGGCTGAGGGCCTCCCTGTCAATCTGGGCGTAGTTACGCGCGGCTGAGGTTAGTGACTGAGACGCAAAGGCTACTGGCCTCTCCGAGCGGTCCGGGAATTTGTGTGACAGCACCGCTCCAATGCCATAGGGTGATGCATCACACGCCAACCGAATTGGTAATGCCGGGTTGAAATGAGCCAAAACCTCTTTCGATGTGATCAATGCTTTGCTCTTCTGGAAAGCTCATTTACATTCGTCACTCCACTTCCATGGTACCCCCGTTTGCAGTAGGGTGCTCAGTGGGTGTAGTACAGTAGACAAATTCGGCAAGAACTTATGGTAGTAGTTCACCAGCCCGAGGAACGACCTCAGTTGTGACACATTTTCCGGTGCTGGAGCCTTGGCTACTGCCTCAATCTTTTCAGGGGACTGATGTAACCCCTCTTTATCAATAACGTGGCCACAATGCGAGATCTGCTCCTGGAAAAACTCGCATTTGTGGCGATTAGCTCGGAGCCCATATTCCTTCAATCTAGTGAGCACCTGCTCCTGGTTGGCGAGGTGATCACTGTCATTTTCGCCCGTGACCAGGATGTCGTCCAAATAACACTGGGTCCCTGGAATCCCTTGCAGGACTTGTTCCATTGCCCTTTGCCAAATAGCCGGAGCTGATGCTACCCAGAACACCAGCCGGTTGTATTGGTAGAGACCTTTATGAGTGTTGATCATGAGGTACTGTTTCGAGGCTTCTTCTACCTCCATTTGCAGGTACGCCTGGGCCAGATCAATCTTAGTGAAGCGTTTCCCTCCAGATAGCGAGGTGAAAATATCTTCAATCCGCGGAAGCGGATATTGTACAGTGTGAAGGATTGGGTTCACTGTCACCTTAAAGTCCCCACAGATGCGAACCTTCTTTGGTTCCCCAAGCGTATTACTCAACGACCTCTTCATTACAGGAACGATGGGTGTAGCCCACTCGCTCCAGTCCACTTTGGACAGTACTCCTGAACGTTCCAAACCTTCCAGCTCTGCTTCGACGGCTGGGCGGATCGCATAAGGTACCGGTCTGGCCTTAAAAAACTTTGGGCTTGCATTTTCCTCTATTTTGATCGTCGCTGTTATGCCTTTTAGTGTTCCGAGTCCCTGCTGGAACACTTCTTGTGCGTCAGTTAGCATTTTTGACAGTCGTCCAGGTGTGACGTCGTCATCCTTTTTGGCATCTACAGTCAGTGCTTGTATGGAATGCCAATCTAGCTGTATCTTCCAGATCCATTCATGTCCTAGTAGTGGTGGTCCTCCATCTGGCAATACATATAGGTCCATTTTTGGTGTTTCCTTGCCGTTATATGTAACGTTCACCCTTATTTTTCCTTTGGGGTAGACTTTTTGCCCCGTGTACGTCTTCAAGACAATCTTTTTATCTCTCAAGGGTATCTGTGAGATAGCCGCTTGTAGTCCCTTCGGTTTATGACTGTTAGGGCTGATCCTGTGTCCAATTCCATTTTCACTTGTACTCCTGCTATCTTGAGTGTGACCCAGATAGTTTGGTGATCCTCCGTTTTGATCACATTGTGTAGTTTCAGACAACCCAGCTCCTCGCTTCCGGAGTCTGTATCACTCTTCTGTTCGTCTGAACTACACTCCGTCACCTTATGTACCTTCTTGTACTTCTCTTGTGAAGATTTCTTGCTGCTGGTTTTCTTTCCTGACCTGCAGACTCTTGCTATGTGTCCTACTTTTCCACACTGTCTGCACACTTTGTCCTTGAACCAGCAACCATTATGGTCGTGTGTTGTTCTGCCGCAGCGATAGCACTTCACTGTTCCGTATGACATTTCATTTGTGCCATATTCCTACGGTCTCCGTTGTATCTCTGCAGCGCCCCGTGCGGCTGCTTCGTGTGATACTGCCATGCTGAAAGCCTTGTCCAGCGTAAGATCCTTTTCTGATAGAAGCCGTTTCTGGGTTCCTTCACTTTGAAGCCCACACACAAACTTGTCCCTTAAAGTAATTGCTAGTCCCGTTCCAAACTGGCAGTGTTTCGATAGTCTGCGCAGTTCCGTTAAATACTCAGCATTACTTTCATCTTTATGCTTGTTCCTTTTGTGAAACTTAAATCTTTCTGCTATCAGCAGCGGTGTGGGGTTTAAGTGGTCCTGTAGGATTGACACTATGTTTTCAAAACCCTTTCCTACTGGCTTCTCTGGGGTTACTAGGTTTCGTAGTAAGCCATACATTTTGCACCCATTGAATTCAACATTACCAGTGCTTTCTTGTCATATGGCACTACATTCGCCTTGCAGTATACTTCTATGCGTTCGACATATGTCGTCCAAGCTTCGACTTCATTGTCGAACGCTGTGATACTGCCACCCTTCGGCATTTTTGGGTGTGGTTAGACTGGCTTAAAATGGCGTCTCCCGCGCTTTCCTTTCTTCCCCGCTGCGGCTTAAAATGGCATCTCCCGCACTGCTGCCAACGCCGCTCTTGGCGGTCCTCCTGGCAAATGGCGATGCCCTGTAGGCCTCGCGCGCTGCTCCTGCTCTGCTGCCAATGCACTTCTCTGCAGTTCTTGTGGCAATGGCAGCGCCTCGCGTTTTCCTGCGTGCCTCTCTCCCCCATTGACGCCGCTCGGTCCCGAACACCGGCTGTGCTCTGCTCTCTCTCGTTGACGCTGCTCGGCCCTTGAACACCGGCTGCGCCCCGTGCGCTCTGCCCTCTCTCTCTTCCCCATCAACGCTGCTCGGACCTTTCTGTGCCACTCGGTCGGCTCTAGCCGCCGCTGTCCGGGAAGGGTCTGCGCAGTACCTGTTGCCAGCCCATTTCGCTGGACCACCGTGGCTGGAAGGCCAAGCCTGGCTCTCGACAGCCTCCCCTGCGATGCCCGTGCTCCTGGACTCGACCTCCTTCCACTGTTCTCCAGGAGCGAATCCCTGGGAGGTGATGCAGAGATGCAGGTACGTTCGAATCTTCTCGTCGCCAATGTTAGATCTGGGTATCTTAATGTGGTGTCCTTCAATAATCAGACAAAGACTGCAGGGAACGATCAACAGGTGTTTACTGAATGAGGGTTCAAACTGCAACTGACTGTACAGATCACTACACAGGTTTATATACAGGTGTGGTCACTGCCGATACTACAGGATACAGGAGCTGTAAAAAGTAGTTCTCCCCCTTAAAGGTACATACACTACAAAAACTGCAGGCAGTACTCCAGGTGTGGCCTCACCAATACCCTGTATAACTGCAGCAAGACTTCCCTGTTTTTATACTCCATCCCCCTTGCAATAAAAGCCAAGATTCCATTGGCCTTCCTGATCACCTGCTGCACCTGCATGCTAACTTTTTGTGTTTCATGCACCAGGACCCCCAGATCCCTTTGTACTGTAGCACTTTGCAGTTTCTCTCCATTTAGATAATAACTTGCTCTTTGATTTTTTCTGCCAAAGTGCATAACCTCACACTTTCCAACATTATATTGCATCTGCCAAATCTCTGCCCACTCACTTAGCCTGTCTATGTCCTTTTGCAGGTTTTTTATGTCCTGCTCACTCACTGCTTTCCCTCCCATCTTTGTATCGTCGGCAAACTTGGATATGTTGCACTCGGTCCCTTCCTCCAAATCGTTAATATAGATTGTAAAGAGTTGGGGTCCCAGCACTGACCCCTGCGGAACACCACTAGTTACTGATTGCCAGCCCGAGAATGAACCATTTATCCTAACTCTTTGTTTTCTGTTAGATAGCCAATCTTCCACCCATGCTAGTATATTACCCCCAATCCCGTGATTTCTTATCTTGATCAGTAATCTTTTGTGTGGAACCTTGTCAAATGCCTTTTGGAAGTCCAAATACACTACATCCACTGGTTCCCCATTATCCACCCTGTATGTTACATCCTCAAAGAATTCAAGCAAATTTGTCAAACATGACTTCCCCTTCGTAAAACCATGCTGACTCTGTCCTATTAAATTATGTTTATCCAAATGCTCTGTTACTGTTTCCTTAATAATGGACTCCAACATTTTGCCAACCACAGATGTTAGGCTAACTGGTCTATAGTTTCCAGCTTTTTGTCTACTTCCCTTCTTAAATAAGGGTGTTACATTAGCAGTTTTCCAATCTGCCGGGACCTTTCCTGAGTCCAGGGAGTTCTGGAAAATGATCACCAATGCATCCACAATCCCTACCGCCACTTCTCTCTCTTGAGGCGCTGTGAGTGAATATCGTGGGACTACATTGCGCAGCACCACACGCTGCAGCACGTCGCGCAGTGGTATAGAAACATAGAAACATAGAAGATAGGAGCAGGAGTAGGCCATTCGGCCCCTCGAGCCTGCTCCGCCATTCAATGAGATCATCCAAATTCAGTACCGGTCCCTGCTTTCTCCCCATAACCCTTGATCCCTTTAGTCTTAATAAATACATCCAACTCCTTCTTGAATATATTTAATGTATTGGCCTCTACTGCCTTCTGTGGTAGAGAATTCCACAGGTTCACCACTCTCTGGGTGAAGAAAGTCTTCCTCATTTCTGTCCTAAATGGCCTACCCCTTATCCTTAGACTGTGACCCCTGGTTCTTGACTCCCCTACCATCGGGAACATCCTTCCTGCATCTAGTCTGTCCAGTCCTGTCAGAATGTTATAAGTTTCAATGAGATCCCCTCTCATTCTTCTAAACTCCAGTGAGTACAAGCCCAATCGACCCAATCCCTCCTCATACGTCATTCCTGCCATCCCAGGTATCAGCCTGGTGAATCTTCGCTGAACTACTTCCATGGCAAGAACATCCTTCCTCAGATAAGGCGACTAAAACTGCACACAATACTCAAGATGTGGTCTCACCAAGGCCGTGTACAACTGCAGCAAGACATCCTTGTTCCTGTACTCAAACCCTCTCACTATGAAGGCCAACATACCATTTGCCTTCTTAACCGCCTGCTGCACTTGCATGCTTACCTTCAGCGACTGGTGCACAAGGACACCCAGGTCTCGTTGCACTTCCCCTTCTCCCAATCTATTGCCATTCAGATAATAATCTGCCTTCCTGTTTTTGCCACCAAAGTGGATAACCTCACATTTATCCACGTTATATTGCATCTGCCATGGATCCACTGCTGGTGCTTCCTCCGCAGTAGGTAGTGGCAGGCGTGCTAGCCCATCAGCGTTTCCATGCTGTTTCGTACCCTTATACTCGATATCATATTGGTGCGCCCCTAGGAAAAGGGACCATCTTTGTAGCCGTTGCGCAGTCATCACCGGAACGCCCTTCTTTGGGTTAAAGATGGAGACAAGTGGTTGGTGGTCAGTCAGCAAGGTGAACTTCTGCCCGTGCAGATAGTGGTTGAACTTTTTCACTCCCCACACTAGGCTGAGGGCCTCCCAGTCAATCTGGGCATAGTTACGCTCAGCTGAGGTTAGTGACCGAGACGCAAAGGCTACTGGCCTCTCCGAGCCGTCCGGGAATTTGTGCGACGCACCGCTCCAATGCCATAGGGTGATGCATCACACGCCAGCTGAATTGGTAGTGCCGGGTTGAAATGAGCCAACACCTCTTTTGATGTGATCAATTCTTTGCACTTCTGGAAAGCTCGTTTACATTCGTCATTCCACTTCCATGGTACCCCCGTTTGCAGTAGGGTGTTCAGTGGGTGTAGAACTGTAGACAAATTCGGCAAGAACTTATGCGAGTAGTTCACCAACCCGAGGAACGACCTCAGTTGTGACACATTTTCCGGTGCTGGAGCCTTGACTACTGCCTCAATCTTTTCAGGGGACTTATGTAAGCCCTCTTCATCAATAACGTGGCCACAATACGAGATCTGCTCCTGGAAAAACTCGCATTTGTGGCGATTAGCTCGGAGCCCATAATCCTTCAATCTATTGAGCACCTGCTCCTGGTTGGCGAGGTGATCACCGTCATTTTCGCCCGTGACCAGGATGTCGTCCAAATAACACTGGGTCCCTGGAATCCCTTGCAGGACTTGATCCATTGCCCTTTGCCAAATAGCCAGAGCTGATGCTACACCGAACACCAGCCGGTTGTATTGGTAGAGACCTTTATGAGTGTTGATCGTGAAGTACTGTTTCGAGGCTTCTTCTACCTCCATTTGCAGGTACACCTGGGCCAGATCAGTCTTAGTGAAGCATTTCCCTCCAGATAGCGAGGTGAAAATATCTTCAATCCGCGGAAGCGGATATTGTACAGTGTGAAGGACTGGGTTCACTGTCACCTTAAAGTTCCCACAGATGCGAACCTGCTTTGGTTCCCCAGGCGTATTACTCAACGACCTCTTCATTACAGGAACGATGGGTGTGGCCCACTCACGCCAGTCCACTTTGGATAGCACTCCTGAATGTTCCAAACCTTCCAGCTCTGCTTTGACGGCTGGGCGGATCGCATAAGGTACTGGCCTTAAAAAATTTGGGCTTGCATTTTCCTCTATTTTGATCATTGCTGCTATGCCTTTTAGTGTTCTGAGTCCCTCCTGGAACACTTCTTGTGCGTCAGTTAGCATTTTTGACAGTCGTCCCGGTTTGACGTCGTCATCCTTTTTGGCATCTACAGTCAGTGCTTGTATGGAATGCCAATCTAGCTGTATCTTCCAGATCCATTCACGCCCTAGTAGTGGCGGTCCTCCATCTGGCAATACATATATGTCCATTTTTGGTGTTTCCTTGCCGTTGTATATCACGTTCACCCTTATTTTTCCTTTGGGGTAGACTTTTTGCCCCGTGTATGTCTTCAAGTCAATCTCTGTATCTCTCAAGGGTACATGTGAGAATAGCCGCTTGTAGTCCCTTTGGTTTATGACTGTTAGAGCTGATCCTGTGTCCAATTCCATTTTCACTTGGACTCCGTCTATCTTGAGCGTGACCCAGATAGTTTGGTGATCCTCCATTTTGATTACATGATGTAGTTTCAGACAACCCAGCTCCTTGCTTCCGGAGTCTGTATCACTTTTCTGTTTGTCTGAACTACTCTCCGTCACCTTATGTACCTTTTTGTACTTCTCCTGTGGAGATTTCTTGCTGCTGGTTTTCTTTTCCGACCTGCAGACACTTGCTCTGTGTCCTACTTTTCCACACTGTCTGCACACTTGGTCCTTGAACCAACAGTCCTTGTGGTCGTGTGTTGTTTTGCCGCAGCGATAACACTTCACTGTTCCATATGACATTTCATTTGTGCCATATTCTTGCGATCTCCGTTGTATCTCTGCAGCGCCCCGTGCGGCTGCTTCGTGTGATACACGTTCTATATATTTTGCCCAATCTTCGACTTCATTGTCGGACGCTGTGACACTGCCACTCTTCTGCATCCTTGGGTGTGGTTAGACTGGCTAAAAATGGCATCTCCCGCGCTCTCTCTTCTCCGCCGGCTTAAAATGGCATCTCCCGCACTTCTTTCCTCCCCCGCGGACGCTGCTCAGCTCTTGAAACACCGGCCGCGCTCTGCGCGTTTTCCCTTCTCTCGTTGACGCCGCTCAGTCTTCAACCCCGGCTGCGCCCTGTGCGCTTCACCCTCTCTCTTACCCCGCCGATGCTGCTCGGCCTTTCTGTGTGCCGTCGATCGGCTCCAGCCGCTGCCGTCCGGGAAGGGTCTGCGCCGTACCTGCTGCCAGCTCACTGTACTGGATCATCTCGACTGGGGAACCAAGCCCAGCTCTCCACAGCCTCCTCTGCGATGTTCAAGTCCTCTCCGGATGGTCGACGCCCGCACTGGTGGAATCGGCCTTCTTTTACAGAATTGCAGGTAGGTTCGAATCAACTCATCGCCACTGTTGAATCCATGAATGTTAATGTATGGTATTCTTCAATAAATCAACAGAGACTGCAGAGGAACAATTAACAGGTGTTTACTGGATGCAGGTTACTCAAAAAATAAAGTACAGATCCCTACTCAGGGTTTATATACCGGTGTGGTCACTACCGGTACTACAGTATACAGGAGCTGTAAAAAGTAGTTCTCCCCTTAAAGGTACATACACTACAAACCCCACCTCTCCAGTACATTGGCCCAAAAATTCGGGTCGGAGGCTTCCCGCGGGTGCAAGCCTCCGACCTACACTTACCTAGCACGCCGGCCATTGCGCTGTGGGCCCGCGTGGTATTCCGATCCTGGGCCTCCTCCAACTGCCAGCGCACAGTGCTTGCATATCCCAGGGGCGCAGTTAGTTCGATGCGTCCCCTGGGATCACATGGGCCATGGAGAGCCAATGGTAGCAGGGAAAGCTTCATTCATAAGTTTGACAGGAAGAGCCCCAAAACATCACTAAAACTTCAAATAAAAAATTTTTAAATCACATTTTTAAAATAACTATAAATTACATGAAATAACTATTTTAAACAATAATTTAAATTTTTGAATAGATTCATTATATTTTCTAATGGGGCTAAAAATAAACTTACTTTCTTTAAAGTATTTAAAAATAATAAACCTGTGGAAAAAATGTTTTAATTTTCATTAATTCACCACTTGCCTTGTTAAAAGCAGGCCTTGTGCCTGCTTTTTAAAAGCGTAACTGCTGGAGACTTAACCTCCCGGAGAACCCTGCAAAAAAATGTAAGTTCGATGCGCACGTACTGCCTCTCCAGCGCACGCGTTCCACCTCTGAACTCCTTCTTTCAGGGGAACGGAAGTGCCGGTTTCCCGCGCATGCGCACTGCATGCACGAAACCAGCACTTTAGTTGGGCCTACACGTGAGTACCCCGTGCGTACTCACGCGTTGGGACCCGAATTTCTGGGCCAACGTTGAGCTCGATCATATTACGATCGCTATTGGATAAATGTTCGCGCACAGTTAGGCTGTTAACTAAATCTGGCTCATTGCTCATTACTAAACCTAATATGCCTTGCCCCCTTGTTGCCTTTAGGACATATTGTTGTAAAAACTGTCCTGACACTCAAGAATTTCACTAACTTTCTGACAGGTGCTAGTCTGCTTATCCCAATGTTTATATGAAAGTTAAAATCCCCCATTAAAACCACTCTACCTTTACTACATGCTTCTCTAATCTCTGCATTTATACAATCTAGCACTTCACAGCTGCTACCAGGGGGCCAATACACAACTCCCACTACAGTCTTAAATCCTTTCCTATTTCTTAATTCTACCCATAAAGTCTCCACTGCCTGCTTACCTCTCGTTATATCCTCTCTTATCATTGAAGTAATTTCATCCTTAATCACTAAGGCTACTCCTCCCCCTCTACCATTTTCCCTTTCCTTCCTGTCAACCTTATAACCTGGTATATTTAGTTCCCAGTCCTGACCATCTTGCAGCCATGTCTCAGTAATGGCTACCATGTCATACCCTTCAAGTTGAATTTGCGCCTGCAGTTCATTCAATTTATTCCTTATACTCCATTTGTTTGTATTAAGAACGCTTATTTGTGCCACACACCCTAGCCTGTCCTTCAGCTCTAATGTTTTACTCACATGTTTCTTATTTCTCTCTCCTGGTTTAATCACTTTACATCTTTTAGATATGCCTTTGCCTGTAGTGCCTAAAGTACAATTTCTGACTGTTACTCTACTCTCTTCCCTTTCGTTTGTTTTTTAACTATTATTTGTACTACAGTTTCCACCTGAACGTCCCCCCGCCCGCCCCCCCCCCCCACCACGCCCCATTTACTAGTTTAATATCCTTGTGACCACCCTATTTATCCTTTCCACTAGGAGTCTGGTCCCAGACAAGTTCAGGTGGCGCCCGTCCCAACGGTACAGTTCCTTCCTAATGGTACAGTTCCTTCCTGTCCCAATACATGTGCCAGTGCCCCATGAAATGGACCCCCACTTTCCTACACCACTCCTTCAGCCATGTGTTCACCGAACTAATCTGCTGAACCCTACGTCAATTTGCACATGGCTCAGGTAATAATCCAGAGATTATAATCCTTGAGGTCCTGTTCTTTATTTTAGCTCCTGGTTCTCCCCAAACAAGACCTCTTGCCTACTTTCCCTATGTTGTTGGCCCCAACATGGACCACAATGACAGGATCCTCCCACTCACTCTCCAATATCCTTTCAACCCGGTTCGAGATGTCTCTCATCCTGGCACCAGGTAGGCAACGTACCATGTAGGACTTTCGATCATGCTTACAAAGGATGCTATCTGTCACCCTAATTATTACGCTTCCCCTCCTCCTCCCCACTTTGGACAGCCTCCTGCTCCAAAGTGCCATGGTCCACATCCTGGCTGTCCTTCCGACAGTCTTTATCTTTATCCTCACAGGTAGCAAGAACTTTGTACCTGTTGGATAGGATCAGTTTCTGTGGATCCTCTTTCTCTATCTCACCTGGGTTTCCCTTACTCTGCACACTATCGGTCACACCAACACCGTTCTGAACCTCTACCTTTCTACAAGGTGTAAGTGAGGTCTGGAGCAAACTGTCCAGACATTCCTCCCCCTCCCTTATGTGTCAGAGTGTCTCCAACTCTCACTCCAGCTCAATGACGCTGAGCCAGAGAGATTCGAGACAGAGACATCTACTGCAGATGTGTTTGCTCGGGATAGTCTCGCTGTCCACAAACTCCCACATACTGCAGTCCAGACACACAACGTGCGCTGCCATATCTTAGTCTAACCTTGTTTTATTTATTAATTAGTTGAAGTCTTTATTCAAATTATTATTTAAAGTTATATTAATTAGTTTATCTAGTTAAGTTATTAATTTAATAACGTACGTTATAATTTCCCAGCTCTTAGTTTAAACCACTGTCCTCACTTACAGGGAGAAAAATGTTAATATTTCACCTGACATCACACCTTGTTTTTTGTTGTTGTTTTTGAATTTGCCGGGCCACACTGTCCTCGGCCTCCCACTCTGTTTATATTCTACCGCTCAGGTCCGCGCTGTCCTCAGCCTCCCACTTTGTTTATATTCTGTCGCTCCACTGCTGCCATCGCTCAGATCTGCTCTGTCCTCGGCCTCCCGCCCAGTTTATATTCTACCGCTCCACTGCTGCCTGTAGGGGGTGGCGCGTGAGCCATGTCAGTTATGCCTCTGACTGCCCGTGAGCGGTTCGAATCGCTCCCACGCCCCTGAGATTCTCGACACCGGACTTAGGTACAGGTAGCGATACAGAAAAAGACTCGAGTAGACAGGTGGTTTGGATGTAAGCAAACTCAAGATTTTATTAAACAGAAAAATTAACACAGTCTTATGAGAAGTTACCAGTATATAAAATTAAAGGCAAATACAAATAATATACTTATACAGGGAATGGGGAACACGCAGCACATCGAGGGAAATAACTATCTTAACAATCCCCTTATTCTTATCCCACCCCCTATACCTAACTAGATTAAGCTATGAGGGGCCAGAATTTATGCTCACCAATCAAAAGGGTTTGCTGAACTCAAAACAGCGGTGGGGTTCGGGGTTCGCTCTTGGTGCTCTCTGGAGCCTGCCGTCATCATGTGGTCTCCGGGTGCTGCAAGGGCGTTGTCCAGTTTCGAGTACCTCAAAGTTAAAGTCTCTGTTTGGGTACTTTACATTGCAGGGATGATGGTTCCTCTTCCTCGGCTGACAGTTTGAGTTTGCTTAACAATAGTCGCAGGTTGGCCGAGACTGAAGGCCCAATGATTCGAAGCCTATCCTCAGTCCGTCTCCTCAGTTGGTCTTCCTCAATTGGTCTTCCTCAGTTGGTCTTCCTCAGTTGGTCTTCCCTCCTCCCCTTGTCGCGTCCCGCCTCGCCTGGCCTGAATTGTTCGTGTCCGCCCAATGCAGTGCCTGGGTGATTTCCAGATGGAGTGGGAAAAGGCACGGGCAAAGGCCAGGGGTAAGCGCGGGTCAGGGAAAGAGCAACAGCCACGAGGGCGAATGGCAGAAGAGCTGAGCAAAGAGGGAGAGAGCAATTGCTACCCGGGGCCTTCAATTATACTCTTTTCGAAAACCCTTATCTTCACTCCAAATCAGGTTAGTTCTTTGTCTTAATCTTGGTGGGCTATTTTAAATAATGGTAGCAATCTATACTAACTGTTTTTAGATGGCCGGTAATCGCATCTACCAGCCTGATAATTGACTTGTTTTGTTGTGAATGTTCCTTGATGGGCCTGTCCAGCCTCGATGGCTTCCTTAATCTGTTGCCGATTATTTATGTAAACTGCTTGATGTCCTTAACTATAGGCCTAACTGGGTTTAGATTTGTCTCCAATTTGATCTAGTACATAATTCAAAGTCCTGTCTGGTTTCAAAATACAAAGTCTCACTTCACAGAAACTGTAGCTTTGGTTTTGATTTCTCCACAAGCTGCCTGCGCTGCAGAGACCAAGTTTTTAAAATCGCACAGGTTTTCTGCCACGAGGCGCGGGCGCCATCTTGGGTACCCTTTTTTTTAATTTAAAATGTCCACGCAGGGTCCCGTTTATTAATAACCTTTGGGGAAATGCAGAAATTTTGCAAATCTTACACTCCCCCCTGTGATACTAAAACTTGCTTGAAGTATCATACTGATAAGGTGAGCAAAATTTTTCTGACCCTCCATATTCAACCTTCCCCTGTAATTACCTATCCAATGTACCCACGACACATGCACTTCCCATTCCGTGAAAATGTAGTGTACATAAGCATACATAGAATAAAATTACAGACTTTACACACATCCAAGCATGGAGGGGGTTCCAACACCCCTGCACCACTAGGTACACATATCTTTATTAAACCGCGTCGCAGAAAAAACCCAGAAGAAAAACCTTTATTAAAAATAACAAACACAAAGAAACAATCCTTTAAAGAAAATACAGGGGAAAGGACTTAAACCGGCGTATCTCCCTCCACCTTTACATAATGTTCCTTCCAGATCCTCTGGTTTCAGAATTCTGACCACTGACATTTTCCCTTACACTGAATACAAACTAAATACAACACTATCTCTAACTGACAAACCACAAGAATGTGGGAAGCCAGTCTGATCCATGAAGGGACCTCTATATTATTGAAAATGTTCCACCAGGGTGGAATCACAATATCCAATATCTTAGTCCCTATCTCTACAGTTTTCTGTTCGAGAGTGTAAAAATGTTTCTGTGAAACTATAACGGCTTTGAGTATTTTGGTAAGGTGTTCAGGGAGAGGGGGAATTTCATAGCCAAAGTGCGCTACGTACTTTTGCAAATTTGTAAAATTCTCCTTCACAGTGAGGTGAACAGTGGAGGGTTCAGGAATGGGAACAATTTGCTCCTGGGCCACTTGAACTTCTGCCTCGGGTTTAAAACAGAAACTGCTGTCACTAACCGGACACCAGCTATGCTGTCCATGCTGGTAGTGGGACGCGCCGGTGGTGACACAATATGTCCCACCTCATATATATACTACCTGCGGGGGGAACATGGCCTTGTGCCATTGCCTCCATGGTGCAATTTATAGGCTTCGCGCCAGCAGCTCTGAACCCACACTGCAGTTTTGAATAGGCATTCAAGTGCTGGGGACACAGGATTATGTGTGCTCCTCGGCTCCGGCACCCTGAGAGGTCAGTACCTGTCATAGCGTGCTCCCACTTAATGACGTAAGGCGGGACCGCTGTGAAATGAATGTGTGCACCCCCTTGAATTACTCCAATGTTCTCCACCCTGTATACCGGCACGGGTCGGGCTGTCCTACCCAAGACCGGCATCCTAACTACTACTCCCATAACTGTGTATTTGGACCGCCCACAATCCACGGGGACTGGGTAGGCTTCGGAGGCTAGCTGGAGTTGGCACGGGCTCAATGCATTCTCAAAAGGGTGGAGGGCTGCGAGGTGCTTGTTGCTAATCCAGGAGGGGACCAAACACTGTTATAAATCCTCCAGATCACTGCGGCCATCGCCCAGTAACCACGCCCCGTATAACACGCACACCTCATTCTGTGCAGCCTGGTCAGAAGCATTTCTGTCCTCCCTTATGAGAGCATTTACCGTCTTTGCGTGGTTTTCCAACTCGGCTATGATCTCCTTTAAATGGACCGTCATGGCCTGGTCCTCATGCAACTCCGAGCCCACTACCTTGTTCTCATCCAGTAATATCCTTTTTAACTGTGTTTTTAAACCGTTTATCTGGGTCTGCAGCTGTATGTCATCCAAGCTGTTGATGACAGAGGACCCAGTATTAAACGCAGTAGAAACATCATTCCATACTCCCCCTCTTTGCCTCCCTGCATTACCCCAAAATTCTTGGTGTGTGGTGTACAGTTCGGTTTTGTCCACATGGGCAAAATCGAACTCATAAAACTTCTTGAACATGTCCTTTAATAGGGCCTGGTAAAACTGCTCTGTTTCTATGGGGCACCACTCCGGTAAATGTACCTCGGAGATATTTAACATCACGGAGGCTACCGCATAGTGTACCCCCTGGTACAGCATCTGATCGGTGGGGACTAGTACCAACCCATTCCCTGGTCCCTTGGTGGAGGTGGGGCAACCTTCCCTGGATAACCTCTCCACCTGCGCTGTGGGCAGGGGCTCACGGGGGCGGGTTACCAGCTCACTGGCATTGACTGGGATCGGGGAGAATGGGACTGCTCACGCCTTCAGGCTGGTATCCCACCTCATCCCATCCCCGGCATCTTGCCACTGCTGGTGGAAAATAATGGATATGCCTGCAGGGCAGACCCTCTCTGACCCCCACATACAGATATAAATCCCTTGGTCCAGTTCCCGCCACTTGTCCCAACACACGCTTAATCCTCCATGAGTCCCGGTAATTGTCCGATGGGTGTTGTTTCCCAACCATTCCCACTCGACTTCAGGGTTCCTCATGTCCTTGCTCAACTTTCTGAGCCACCACCAGTGGAATGTGTCCTTTACACGTTAAACATATTCGCTTTCCAACGGTGACGCTGACCCTCGTGGTAACGACTCGTACCCTGGGGCACAGGAGGGAGGTCTCCCCGTACGTGAATCTGGTTTGGCTGGAGTACTGAGATGAATTGGACCCCAGCCATCCTGGCCACCTTCCCTCGTGGACGTAAACGGCGGTCTCCTCCGCATCCCGCTCACCGCTCCCATCGATCACTAGGAGCGCTCTGTCTCCCAAACACCCGTAGATGTGGGAGTCTTGGACGTCACCCTGTCTCCCTGTGCTCATCCCAATCAGGGTGAATAGGATCACGATCCATTCCATCCCGAAAGTCTTTCTGCAAGAAGATGTAAAAACATGCAGCCGGGTCCCCAAGAGATTCTCTGGCTTGGTGAAGCATGGTCGGGTCCCACGACCTCGACCCAAATATACACTCTTAACAGACTACTTAACTTAAAACTACCCATCCCCTTACAGGAAACTGGGTTATATCCGGCACCGACGGGACCGAGCTGTTGCCGACCCATCAAAACTGCCGGACATACAAAGTTAATGTTGAAGCATACGGAGGTTTTCATCTCCGTATCTGACAACAAACACTGTTGCTTAGCAACAGCTTGTAAACAGTCGGCCCGTACCTTGGAAGCATCTCTGTAGCTTAGCAACAGCTTCAGAGAGACTTTCCAGAGCCCGACTGTTGAAAACAAAGCCACGATAAGAAAAAAAACCTAACAAAACGGCTCCTGATTTCTGCCGGTAGATCGAGGTTTCCGGACATACAACCTCCGGATAAACCAAAGTTTCCTGTATTTAACTTAAATCAGAAACACCCAAACTTAAGCTAAATAATTACACTTCACTTAAACTAAAACTTAAACTAAACTATATACATCCGCCACCCGTCTTCGGGTGGCCAGGCTAATCCCTGGTCAGACTGTGGCTCGCCGCTACCCCCGGCATGACCGCACCGTTCTTCACTGTTGGTCCCTCACAGCCCGTGGCTGCTGGCTGAGGACCTGTGTCCTTGGACCTCTTCCTGACTCGAGGGGCGGCCCTTGGTAACTGGAGGGCTTGCGACCATGGCTTTCTCGGCTGGGGCGTCCGTAGGGACCTTCTGGGGGCCTTGACGGGTGGGGCTTTCTTGGCCGCTGGGCCTTTTACCTGAACCGCTGTTCCCCCAGGCTTGACCTCTCCCGAACCCGGGCTAGGGGCAGGTAACTCTTCGCAGCCTGCTGCTGCGAGCTGAGAGTCTCCGCCCCCAGGGCAGGGTCCAGGGCGGGATTTTCGACCTCAGGTCCCTCCCCCTCTACATCTGGGTTAGGGGCGGAGTTTTCGCCCTCAGGTCTCTCCCCCTCGTCTGGATCCCAGAAGAGTGGGGGAGTGTCCCAATCGATGGGCGGGATAGACCCTCCCTTCAAGCAAGCCACAGCGCCTGCCTGTGCAGTCTGTGGACTCGCTCCTGCTGCAGGCTGAGGATCTTTATCCTCAGACCTTTCCCCAACTGGCTGCTTTCCCCTTTCAGGTGTAAACAGCTTACACTGGTTGATATGGAACCATTTTGTACGCCAGGGCATCTTCACGGCATATACCATGGGGGTGGCTTTATCTACAATACTGTAGGGCCCCATGTACAATGGCTCCAAACTAACTACTCGGGCATAATTTCTTACCATAACCTGATCTCCTACCTCCCACTCGTGGTGCTTTCGGGGTTCTAACAGCAATCGGTTAAGAACATAAGAAATAGGAGCAGGAGTAGGCCATACGGCCCCTCAGGCCTGCTCCGCCATTCAATAGGATCATGGCTGATCTGAATCTAGACTCACATCCACTTCCCTGCCCTCTCCCCGTAACCCCTAATTCCCTTATCTGCTAGGACAATGTCTATCTCCATTTTAAATTTACTTAATGTTGCAGCTTCCACAGCTCTCTGGGGTAGCAAATTCCATAGATTTACTACCCTCTGAGTGAAGAAGTTTCTCCTCATCTCAGTTTTGAAAGGGCAGCCCCTTATTCTAAGATTATGCCCCCTCGTTCTAGTCTCACCCATCAGTGGAAACATCCTTACCGCATCCACCCAATCAAGCCCCCTCACAATCTTATATGTTTCGATAAGATCACCTCTCATTCTTCTGAACTCCAATGAGTAGAGTCCCAACCTATTCAACCTTTCCTCATACATCAACCCCCTCATCTCTGGAATCAACCGAGTGAACCTTCTCTGAATCGCCTCGAGAGCAAGTATATCTTTTCTTAAATATGGATACCAAAACTGCACGCAGTATTCCAGGTGTGGCCTCACCAATACCCTGTATAACTGCAGCAAGACTTCCCTGTTTTTATACTCCATCCCCCTTGCAATAAAAGCCAAGATTCCATTGGCTTTCCTGATCACCTGCTGCACCTGCATACTAACTTTTTGTGTTTCATGCACCAGGACCCCCAGATCCCTTTGCACTGTAGCACTTTGCAGTTTCTCTCCATTTAGATAATAACTTGCTCTTTGATTTTTTTCTGCCAAAGTGCATAACCTCACATTTTCTAACATTATATTGCATCTGCCAAATCTCTGCCCACTCACTTAGCCTGTCTATGTCCTTTTGCAGGTTTTTTATGTCCTCCTCACTCACTGCTTTCCCTCCCATCTTTGTATCGTCGGCAAACTTGGATATGTTGCACTCGGTCCCTTCCTCCAAATCGTTAATATAGATTGTAAAGAGTTGGGGTCCCAGCACTGATCCCTGTGGGACACCACTAGTTACTGATTGCCAGCCCGAGAACGAACCATTTATCCCAACTCTTTGTTTTCTGTTAGATAGCCAATCTTCCACCCATGCCAGTATATTACCCCCAATCCCGTGATGTTTTATCTTGATCAGTAATCTTTTGTGTGGAACCTTGTCAAATGCCTTTTGGAAGTCCAAATACACTACATCCACTGGTTCCCCTTTATCCACCCTGTATGTTACATCCTCAAAGAATTCGAGCAAATTTGTCAAACATGACTTCCCCTTTGTAAAACCATGCTGACTCTGTCCTATTAAATTATGTTTATCCAAATGCTCTGATACTGTTTGTAATAATAATAAATAACTTCCGGATGAAGTTATGTGCACATCACTTCCTGTGAACTGTGAACTGTGAACTCTGTGCATACATCACTTCCTGTGCATACGTCACTTCCTGTGTTTGGACTAGTATAAATACTGAACTGCTCAGTATGGTAAAAGGGCTGCTCCTAGAGGCATGGTGAAGACCGCTCTTGTATATAGTATAATTATAAGTTGCTTAAAGCTTACTTTAAAGTTCCTTGATGTGTGAGACTCCTTTTTACATCAATTTAAGCAACTTAGTATTTACACTCACAAATACTAGACCTTCGGACAAACTCGGAGTTAAGGATCCAGGGAACCACCCATCATGGAAAACATCCTTAAACCTACTCGTCTGGACTTGGACCCAAACGCACCAGCAGCTGGCAGGGTATGGAAGCATTGGTACCGTACTTTTGAGAATTTTCTTGATGAATGTAAAGCGAATGCTTCTACTAAACTGAGGATACTTATCAACTATGTGACCCCAACAGTGTTTGAATATGTTGATGAATGGGATAATTACGATGAGGTGATCCGGGCACTTAAAAAACTATATGCCAAGACCGCAAATGAGGTCTATGCTAGACATCTACTGGCCACAGCCCGAAAAGGGCCAGGGGAATCGATTAACGAATTCCTTCAAGAACTTCGCAGGCTCAGCATAGATTGTAACTTTCAGGCAGCCTCGGCTGAGCTGTACCACGAAGAAATGATTCATGATGCTTTCATCTGCGGGATTGCCTCTCCATTTATACGCCAGCATCTACTAGAAAGTAAAACACTTGAGCTACAAAAGGCTTTTGACCTGGCTTGTTCTCTGGATTTGGCAAAGAAAAATGCAGACCTCTATCAGCTGCCCAGATCTCGATCTGCTGCTGTAACTGCAACCAGACGATTCAAGTGACCTCAGGTGAACCCTATCATGGAGGAATCTAATCCTGATGATAATTCTGATGAAGAAGAGGAGGATGACCCCACTTTAGCAGCCTCTTGGCAATCTAGGAAGGAATGCTTCTTTTGTGGAGATTCTTTTCACCCTAGGAAATTCTGCCCTGCTCGCAATGCGATCTGCAGTCATTGCGATAAAAAGGGACACTTTGCAAAAGTTTGCCAATCAAGAGCCTCTACGAGGGCCTATCCAGCTAAGGCCTACCGAACTGCCCCAATTAGGGCCTATCAAGATGCGCCGGCTAGGACCGATCAAGCTTCCTCTCGAGCTCTCTCCCGAAGAAGCACACCTAGAGTTTCAGCCACTCTCTGTGCAACCACACCAATTACAGCTGCTTGCCCACAGAACCTGTTTCATGCAGCTACAAAAGTTTCAATTAATGGGCATACCTTAGATGCCTTAATTGACTCAGGGAGTACTGATAGTTTCATTAGAGAACAGATTGTTGCGAAATTGCAACTACATATCTTCCCATCAGACTAGGCAATTGCGATGGCTCAGTCATCACTTAATACCAGAATCTCCGGCTTTTGTATTATTGATATGACACTTAATGGTCGCATGTATCCCTCCACCCGACTTTCGGTGCTCAAGGACTTGTGTAGTGATCTCATCTTAGGGCTGGATTTTCAAAAACAGCATAAGAAACTCACCATTGAGTTCGGCGGATCCAAACCTGGACTTAGTATTTCTAATATACTGTCTAAATTACCGTTTTGTACATTATCAGCAGCTTCACTTGATGAACCCTCATTATTTGCCAGTATTCCTCCTCGATGCAAACCAATAATAACGAAATCACGGCGCTTTAGTCAGGAAGACCAATCTTTTATTGAGGCTGAAATCTCTCGACTTTTAGCAGAGGATATCATCGAACCATGTTCGTCGCCCTGGCGGGCTCAAGTCGTCATCGTCAAGAACCCTCTAAAACCTCACAAACAACGACTATGCATTGATTATTCGCAAACCATCAATCAATATATTGACTTGGACGCCTACCCATTGCCACGCATTGATGATATGGTTAATAAACTGGCCGAATACAAAGTGTTCTCAACTTACGATTTAAAAAGTGCCGATCATCAGGTACCCTTGAAGGTCTCAGATAAGCAGTACACGGCCTTTGAGGCTAATGGACGGCTGTACCAATTTCGTCGCCTCCCATTCGGGGTTACTAATGGAGTGGCTGTCTTCCAACGGGCAATGGATGGCCTGGTTCAGCAGGAAAACTTAAGGGACACTTTTCCCTATCTTGATAACATTACTATTGCAGGTCACGATCAACAGGAACACGATGCCAACCTCCAAAAATTTCGGGATGCCCTCCATCACCGTAACTTAACTTTGAATGAATCTAAATCTGTTGAGTCGCAACCGACCATCAACATCCTTGGCTACTGCGTAGGCAATGGTATCATTAAGCCAGACCCGGAAAGACTTCGCCCGCTCCAAGAGCTCCCGTCACCTAAGAATCTGGCTTCTTTACGTCGGGCTCTCGGTCTGTTTGCATACTACGCTAAATGGATTCCTCATTTTTCAGACAAAATCCAACCCTTGCTGCATGCTAGATCATTTCCATTGGAAACAGCGGCTGTTGCAGCCTTTAACATTCTCAAAAAACAGTTGGAGAAAGCGGCTCTTCACTCCATCGATGAGAATCTCCCTTTCATAGTCGAACGTGATGCCTCGGAGGTGGCGATCTCGGCTACTCTAAATCAGGAAGGTCGTCCTGTAGCATTTATGTCCAGGACCTTACAAGGTGCCGAGCTACATTATCCTCCGGTTCAGAAGGAAGCCACAACCATCATAGAAGCGGTACGGAAGTGGAACCATTTCCTAGCTCGCCAGCACTTTACATTAATCACGGACCAGCGATCAGTCGCCTTCATGCTCGATAATCGAAAACGAACCAAAATTAAGAATAATAAAATACAGCTTTGGAGGATGGAACTGGCCTCTTTTGGTTACAGCATTCACTATCGACCTGGCAAGGAGAATGTGACCCCGGATACCCTCACACGAGCATTCTGCTCCACTATCTCGTCCTCTACTCTCATAGATGTCCATAATGGATTGTGTCATCCTGGCGTTACGCGCATGCTACATTTCGTACGATCACGGAATCTCCCTTTTTCTACTGGAGATGTAAAGAAAATGTGCTCAGAATGCCGGCTTTGTGCAGAATTAAAACCTCAGTTCTTCCACCCCTCAGATGGTATGCTCATACACGCAACCCAACTGATGCAATGACTTAGCATCGATTTTAAGGGCCCAGTGCCCTCTTCAACTCGGAACACATATTTGCTCACCATGATTGATGAATATTCATGTTTTCTGTTTGCCTTCCCCTGCTCCAATATGCTGGCGTCCACAGTAATCTGCTGCCTTGAGCAGGTATTTTCTCTCTGTGGCATGGCGGCTTACATTCACTCGGATCGGGGTCCATCCTTTATGTCAAGGGAACTCAAGGACTACCTCTCAGAACGGGGGATTGCTACAAGCAAAACGACGCCATATCATCCCATCGGAAATGGGCAGGTAGAGAGGTATAACGGTATCATCTGGAATTCCGTACATCTTGCTTTAAGATCTCGGGGCCTACCAAACCAGCAATGGGAAGCAGTGCTTCCGGATGCATTGCACTCTATACGGTCCCTTCTTTCTACAGCCACAAATACTACACCTCATGAGCGGCTCTTTGGATTCCAGCGTCGCTCATCTTATGGGACATCCCTCCCATCATGGCTAACTACTCCTGGACCTGTACTACTCTGAAGATACGTTCAGACGTCTAAAAATGACCCTCTCGTAGACGAGGTCGAACTAACCGATGCCAACCCCACCTATGCATACATACGATATCCCGACGGCCGAGAATCTACCGTATCATTACGGGATCTGGCTCCCTGCCCACTAGGACCTAGTGGGACATCGAGTGATGGTATTTTACCAGGAGCCTCTTGGAACCTACCGGGTACCCCTCTCCAGGATCCTGATCTGACACCAACTAGCTTGGTGCCGGTAGAACCCCGTGCTCAAAGTTGCGACCCTCCCAGTACCGCGCACCAAAGTACTGATCTGCCACAGACCAGCTCTGAACCTCCCTCTGAACAGAGACAGACCAACTCTGCACCTATTGGGGCTCGTACACGAAGCCATGATCTCCCCGACCCTTCACAGGGTAATCCAGGCCACACAGACTCTGACCAATGGCCAACAGCATGTAAGCGGACCAGAGACCCTCTACGACGGGAACCCAAACGGGTGCGACTCTTCCTCATTCGGCGGCTGCGGAATAAAAGGAAGACCACAGCCTTCTAATCTCGCAGGAGGGAAGAATGTAATAATAATAAATAACTTCCGGATGAAGTTATGTGCACATCACTTCCAGTGAACTGTGAACTGTGAACTCTGTGCATACATCACTTCCTGTGCATACGTCACTTCCTGTGTTTGGACTAGTATAAATACTGAACTGCTCAGTATGGTAAAAGGGCTTCTCCTAGAGGCATGGTGAAGACCGCTCCTGTATATAGTAATAATTATAAGTTGCTTAAAGCTTACTTTAAAGTTCCTTGATGTGTGAGACTCCTTTTTACATCACTGTTTCCTTAATAATGGACTCCAACATTTTGCCAACCACAGATGTTAGGCTAACTGGTCTATAGTTTCCAGCTTTTTGTCTACTTCCCTTCATAAATAAGGGTGTTACATTAGCAGTTTTCCAATCTGCCAGGACCTTTCCTGAGTCCAGGGAGTTCTGGAAAATGATCACCAATGCATCCACAATCCCTACCGCCACTTCTCTCAAGATCCTAGGATGTAGGCCATCAGGTCCGGGGGATTTATCCGCCTTAAGTCCCATTATTTTACTGAGTACCATCTCTTTAGTGATTTTAATCTTGTTTAGCTCCTCCCCCCCAATTGCCCCCTGTTTGTCCAGTGTTGGGATATTTTTAGTGTCCTCTACTGTAAAGACTGATACAAAATATTTGTTCAGCGTCTTTGCCATCTCCATGTTCCCCACCACTAGTTTCCCGGTCCCATCCTCTAAGGGACCAATGTTCACTTTAGCCATCCTTTTTCTTTTTATATACCTCCTGTAGAAACTCTTGCTATCTGTTTTTATATTTTTTGCTAGTTTACTTTCATAATCTATCTTCCCTTTCTTAATTAATCTTTTAGTTATTCTTTGCTGACTTTTAAATGCTTCCCAATCTTCTATCCTCCCACTAGATTTGGCTAATTTATATGCCCTTGTTTTCAGTCGAATACTATCCTTTATTACTTTACTAAGCCATGGATGGCTGTCTTTTCTTTTACTCCCCTTTTTCCTCAGTGGAATATATTTATCTTGAAAGATGTGAAATATCTCCTTGAATGTAGACCACTGCTCTTGTACCATCTTACACTTTAATCTGTTTTCCCACTCCACTTTAGTCAATTCTACTCTCATACCTTCATAGTCTCCTTTATTTAAGCTTAGTACGCTGGTTTGAGATCCAACTCTCTCACCCTCAAACTGAATTTGGAATTCAACCATATTATGGTCACTCATTCCAAGGGGATCCTTTACTAGGACATTTTTTATTAATCCTGTCTCATTACACAGGACCAGATCTAAGATTGCCTGCCCCCTGGTTGGTTCAGTTACATACTGCTCAAGGAACCCGTCCCTAATACACTCTATGAACTCTTCCTCAATGCTGCCATGCCCAATTTGATTAGTCCAGTCAATATGAAAGTTAAAATCCCCCATGATTATAGCTGTTCCCTTATTACAAGCCCCAACTATTTCCTGATTTATACTCCGACCAACAGAGTTGCAACTTTTAGGAGGCCTATAGACTATGCCCACTAGTGACTTTTTCCCCTTATTATTCCTTATCTCCACCCAAACTGTTTCACTATCCTGATCCTTTGACCCAGTATCATTTCTGACTATTGCAGTGATTCCATCCTTGATTAACATAGCAACCCCACCTCCCTTTCCTTCCTGTCTGTCCTTCCTAATTGTCAAATACCCTTGTATGTTTAGTTCCCAGTCATGATTATCTTGCAACCATGTTTCCATAATGGCCACCAGATCATACCCATGTGTAGTTAATTGCACTGTCAACTCGTCAATTTTGTTACGAATGCTGCGTGCATTCAGATAAAGAACTTTAAAATATGTTTTCTGACAATTTATTCCTGCTTTTACCCCTTTTACTACTTTACCTTTATCATTATACATTCTGTCTCTTCCTGACATGCTCTGGTTTTTAATTCCCCCACTGCTACCTTGCTCTATTGCCTTCTCCGCTGTCATTTTTATTTTTCACTCTCTTAAAACCTCCCACCACTAATTAGTTTAAAGCCCTCTCTACTCCGATGCTGCCTTCCCATGTTCCCAGCCGCCTGCTCGTGGACCTGCTTCAGGTGCTCAAAGAGGTTTCGGGCAAACCTGTCCCGGTTTACCTCACTGAGCTGACCCTCCATGAGCACCGGGGCTTGTACATGGGTGGGGGGCAGCACGGTGGCATAGTGGTTAGCACTGTTGTCTCACAGCACCAGAGACCTGGGTTCGAATCCGGCCTCGGGCGACTGTCTGTGTGGAGTTTGCACATTCTCCCCGTGTTTGCGTGGGTTTTCTCCGGGTGCTCCGGTTTCCTCCCACAGTCCAAAGATGTGCGGGTTAGGTTGATTGGCTATGATAAATTGACCCTTAGTGTTAGGGGGATTAAATACGTGGGGTTACAGGGATAGGGTGGGATATGTGTTGGTGTAGGGGTTACGGGGATCGGGTGGGATATGTGTCGGTGCAGGCTCGATGGGCCGAAATGGCCTCTATCTGCACTGTGGGGTTTCTGTGATTCTGTGATAACCCTGCCAGTCATCAGCTCGTACGGGGAATAACCCGTGCTTTTAGACTGGCTGGCCCGGATTCCCATCAAAACCAACGGTAGGACCTCGGCCCATTTACGGGGCGAGTCCACCGTTTCCTTTCTTAACCTTTCTTTGAGGGTCCGATTCATACGTTCTACAATCCCGGATGACTGGGGGTTGTAGGTCACGTGCCATTTCCCCTCAATGCCTAGCAGCATCAGGGTGTTCTGCATCACCTTTCCAGTGAAGTGGCTCCCTTGGTCGGACTCCACAAACTGTGGTAGTCCCCACCTCGGGAACACTTCCAGGATCCTGGCAGTACCCAGAGCTGTGGCAGTTCTGCAGGGAAAGGCATCTACCCACTTGGTAAACACATCCACCAGGACTAGGCAGTACTTATAACCTCCCTGGGCGGTGGACAGGGGCCCGATGTAGTCGACCTGTATCGACTGCCACGGTCCATCTACCCTCCGGACATGTCCCATAGGGACCTTCCTTTTGTGGGGGTCAGGGTTGTTTGCAGCGCACACAAGACAGCCTGCACAGAACTCGCGGACATCGTCCCGCCTGTTACACCCGCTGCCAGGTGGTCTCAGGCCAGGGGTGTCCCGCTCCTGGACCCTCATGGGCCAGTTGAAGGAATTCCCTCCTATGCTGCTGCGGCACAAACCACTGTTCCCCCCGGAACAGCATGCCCTCTTTAACGGAGAGGGTCGCTGTGCCATATGGACCTTCTACACCCTTTCCCTCAGCTACAGCACTGAGGACTGCTTTGAGGACGGGGTCTTGGGCTTCGACCGTCTTAAGGTCCAGGGCTAATGCTACCCCTACACTCCCTTGGGTCCCGTCCCTACCTCTGACCGTCGCCATGGGTCTGGACCCAAATGGGTCCCAGAAAGTGCCTGCATGGGCACCCTCCTTGGCGATCAAGTCAGCCTGCTGGTTGCCTTGGCCGCGGGGTTCTGTGGAGGAATGGGCCTTCACCTTGTGGATGAAAACCTCCCCTTCCTCCCCCACTACTGCCAGGATCCTTTCCAGCAGGGGTTTCACTGTGAGGGGTCTCCCGTCAGCGGAGGTGTATCCGCGGCGGGACCAGATGGCTAGGTACTCCGTACACGAATTGCACGTAAACATGCTGTCCGAGCAAATCGTGTAGGGGGTGGGGAAGATTTAGGGGTGTGTAACAACGTACAACACCGCGAACAGTTCAGCCTGCTGGACGCTCATGGTGCTGGGGAGCTTATTCGCCAGGGCAATGTTTGCCGCTGGGTCGTAAACTCCACACCCCGTGAGACGCTCGCCAGCAGATACCGTGCTGGAACCGTCTACATAGATTTCACGGCCTGTGGGCCAGCCCATAAACCTATGTTTACTTCCCAAATCCCTTCAATGGAACACCGGTGGGCTGTTCCAGGATATCCCATGTTGGCTGCGAGCTTTGGCTCACAGAGACCCTTCACCTTCAGATCCATCTGTGAGAGGAGCAAGGTCCAGCAGGCAATGCGGGCACTGCTCACTGTCCCAGCCTTGATCCTCCCATCCAGAAGCATCTGGGTGGGTGTGTGATGGGTGAGGAGGGTGATGGGAGAGGTGCCTGTGAAGATCAATGATCTTTTCACAGCCCAATGTGTGGCCAAAAGATGCCGCTCACATTTGGAATAGCTCCTTTCCACATCTGAGAGTATCCAGGAGGAGCAGACCACCGGCCGCAGCCGACCGTGCCACTCTTGGAGCAGCACAGCACTCAGGCTGTCCCCGCTGGCTGCTACCTCCAGGAAAAACTCTTTCCCCCCATCTATGGCCCCTAAAGCTGGCGCGGTCTGTAAGTCTTTCTTGAGCCTGACAAATGCTGCCTGGCAACCCTCATCCCAAGGCCACTCCACTACCTTGTGTAGGAGTCGGAGCAGAGGGGCTGCGGTGGCTGCATAGTCCTCGATAAAGGCTCTACAGTACCTGGTCAGCCCTAGAAATGACCTCACACCCGTTACTGTGTTAGGGACCGGTAGTTCTTGTACCGCCTCCCTCCTAGCCTTATCTATGGCTCTTTCACTAGCGCACATGGTCAGACTGAGGAATTTCACCTCCTGCTGGCCGATCTGCGCTTTCTTGGGGTTTACCTTGAAACCCTTCTGTCCTAATAGATCCAGCAGTTCGGACAATAGCGGGCCGTGCTCCTCTTTCGAATCAGTGAACAGGAGCAGGTCATCCACATATTGAACCAACTGTCTGGGCTGGCTAAAATCCTTCAAACTGTCGGCCATGCACTGATGGAAAATGCTGGGGCTGTTGTGGAAGCCCTGTGGCAAAGAGGTCCACATGTACTGTTGCCCTTTAAAAGTAAAGGCAAACTTGTACTGATCCTCCCTCCTTACAGGGATGAACCAAAACCCATTTGAAATATCTAGCACCGTGAAAGTGGTCGCGGATGCTGGAATACTCCCGATCAGGTCGGCAGCTGCTGCTACTGTGGGTGCGCAGGCTGGGATGTTACTATTGAGCACCCGATAGTCCACCGTGGCCCTCCAGGAATTGTCCGGCTTTCTGACTGGCCATAACGGAGAATTCACGTGGGTAGCTATCGGTCTCAGAACTCCCTGCTGCACTAACGAGGACATGGCTGCTTCCATGTCCGGCTCTGCTTCCCTGGGGAAGTTATACTGTTTCTGTGGTTGGGCCATGGGGTCCCCGTCTACGCTGACCTCAAACCCTGTGACCCTCCCGCAGTCGTGCTTGTGAGTGGCAAATGTGGCCAGGTGGGCCTGCACAAGTGCCTGGAACTCCTGTGGGGTGTTGCTGACCATGAGCCCAAGGTTATTATCCTCTTTGGGCTTCATGGTGCAGAGGGTCCCCTTCCCTTCCTTTCCCTTCCCGGGATTACTACGACTTCTCCGTTCTTTACTCTTCCTGCCCCCCAAAGGCAGTGATTCCTCAAATCCACTAGGATCCCGTGACCCATGATAAAGTCGGCCCCTAGGACCCCTCTTCCACCCTCCACGTCCCATTTCATCAGGACACACATCCACTTGGAGCGGAGCGGTCCTATCCGAATGGCGAGCGGGATGGAAAATGAGCCAGCCTGTTCCCTGCCCGTGAACCCCAATAGACTGTATGGGACCCCGCTGGAGAGAGGTGAGGTGCTGGGATTAGCTGAGCAGACCACAGTGCATGATGCCCCCGTGTCTAACAGATAGGTCCTCGTCACCTTCTCCACCTCCATCTCCAAAAAGGGTCTTTTCCACTCATCATACCGGAGAGAACACAGATAAACAGGCTGCGCTGGCTCTAGTCATGGCTGTGGGTTGGATGGGGCTGACGGGGTGAGAGCACCGGTGGCGGCTGCTACACTCCCCTGGCCAGTCAGTAAGGACCTCATGGCATCCAAAAGTGACTTGACCCCTGCGGAAGGGGTCCCTGCCCCCGCCTTTTGGGCTGGGGCTGTGGGATGCTTTCCCTTGTTATCCTTCCAAGGGTTTTTGCTCTCCTTCCGCCAGTGACCATCCTTCCCACACCCGTAACAATTCGTCTTTGTGTTGGGGGGGTTACTCCCTACCTGGTGCCACTCCTTCCTACCTGATCCGGGTTTTATCTCATGCACCTTTCCCTTGGGTGGTTGTGCATCGGCTCCCCTACCGTGTTTATAGGCCAGAGTGAGCTGCCTAATTACCGTGAGTTCTGTGGTCTGGGGATCTTTGGGGTCGAACCAGGCGTCTGCCTTGGCCCGGACCTGTGGCAAGCTTTTTGCCACCAGGCAACGGAGCCAATGGGCCAGGGAATCCCTGTTCAGGAACGCTTGTTCCGGCGTCCCCGGGCAAGCCTTCCGGTACACCGGCCACTGCCGGTCCGCAAAAGCCTGCGGGGTTTCCCCAGGGAGCTGGATCGTCTTCTCCACGCGGGAGAAAGGACTTCCCTCATCCATCCACATGGCCTCTAGAACCGCATCTCTAAGCTCCTCGTACCCACTCTGCCCCCTTTTACACTCGTCAGAGAGGGATTGGAGGAGATTACTCTCCAGGGAGAATAGCAGCATCTTGGCCTTCTCAGCGTCATCGCAGTCATTGACGCTGGCGTTCTGCTCTATTTCCCTGAAGTGGATCGAGGGGTCTCCCTTTGCAGAAAGCTTCGGGATATGGTTGACCATAACCCTGAGCTGTTGGGTGTTAAAGGGTAATACGAACTGGTTTTGGAGGGGTCCCTCATTGTCGCCATTGGCAGGTGGGCCGAACCTCCGATGCCGCGCTGGGCACATCGGTCCCGGCTCCGTCCTCTCGGGCGGGGTTTGCTCTACCTCCGCCTCCACCTCTGGCTCCACTCCAGGTTCCACCCCCGGTTCCACCCCCCCTTGCTGCCAAACCTCACTGAAACTTGGCGCTACGGGTGGTGTTCGTGAGGTCTGCTCTCTCTCAACCGGGTCGTCCTTAAGCACTACAGGTGACGTTGAAACTGTCCTCCTCTCGTTCCCCATAAAATCTGCCTGGCCTGCCTTTGGGCTTATGAGGCATACCATGCCTTTTGCCTTCCGGAGGCCCCGGCTCAGATTTTCTATGCTCTCTCTACAGGGGCCGTGGTCTGCCTCCTCAAACCCCTGTTCATTCGCTAGCTTGTAAGCGGCTTTTACCTCCTGCAATTTCTCTTCCTGTTCCCTAATCTGCCTTGCCAAGCGGGCGTTTTTCTCCCGCAACCTTAACTCGTTTCCATTGGCGTCGGTGACTTGGCACCGTAGGTATTCCAACTGGGCCTTGTGCTCTCCCACTAAATGCACTCTCACCTGGTTCAAAGCCTGCAAAGCCACTAATAACTTCTCCCCTGCGAGAGCCTTGTCCTGGATCTCCAGGGCTGACTCCCTTAACTTGACTGCCTGTGCTGCAAAGAGCCTGTCCAAAAGCTGGACCTGCTTTTTGAAGCACATCAGCCAAACTGCCTTCTCTAAGGACTTCTTGTGTTCCTTTCCCTCTGTCCACTTAGCTGCTGCATCTACCGGACGCCCAGCCTTTAACAGAGTGGTGAGCCACTTCTTAGTGATGTTCACCTTGCTAAGCACATAATCAGAAATCCTCCCCTCCATCATGGTTTGCTCATCCGAACCATTGTCTACTGTATCGCAACCCTGTTGCCGGTGTCCTGCCGTGGTCACCATTATGTAGGGGGTGGCGCGTGAGCCCAGTCAGTTATGCCTCTGACTGCCCGTGAGCGGTTTGAATCGCTCCCACGCCCCTGAGATTCTCGACACCGGACTTAGGTACAGGTAGCGATACAGAAAAAGACTTGAGTAGACAAGTGGTTTGGATGTAAGCAAACTCAAGATTTTATTAAACAGAAAAATTAACACAGTCTTATGAGAAGTTACCAGTATATAAAATTATAGGCAAATACAAATAACTATACTTATACAGGGAATGGGGAACATGTGGCACATCGAGGGAAACAACTATCTTAACAATCCCCTTTTCCTTATCCCACCCCCTATGCCTAACTAGATTAAGCTATGAGGGACCAGAATTTATGCTCACCAATCAAAAGGGTTTGCTGAACTCAAAACAGCGGTGGGGTTCGGGGTTCGCTCTTGGTGCTCTCTGGAGCCTGCCGTCAACACGTGGTCTACGGGTGCTGCAAGGGCGTTGTCCAGGTTCCAGTACCCCAAAGTTAAAGTCTCTGTTTGGGTACTTTACATTGCAGGGATGATGGTTCCTCTTCCTCGGCTGACAGTTTGAGTTTGCATAAAGATAGTCGCAGGTTGGCCGAGACTGAAGTCCCGATGATTTGAAGCCTATCCTCAGTTCGTCTCCTCAGTCCGTCTCCTCAGTTGGTCTTCCTCAGTTGGTCTTCCCTCCTCCCCTTGTTGCGTCCCGCCTCGCCTGGCCTGAATTGTCCGTGTCTGCCCAATGCAGTGCCTGGGCGATTTCCAGATGGAGTGGGAAAAGGCACGGGCAAAGGCCAGGGGGTAAGCGTGGGACGGGGAAAGAGCAACAGCCATGGGGGCGAGGGGCAGAAGAGCCGAGCAGAGAGTGAGTGAGAGAGAGATTGCTACCCGGGGCCTTCAATTATACTCTTTTCGAAAACCCTTATCTTCGCGTCAAATCAGGTTAGTTCTTTGTCTTAATCTTGGCGGGCTATTTTAAATAATGGTAGCAATCTGTACTAACTGTTTTTAGATGGCCGGTAATCGCATCTACCGGCCCGATAATTGGCTTGTTTTGTTATGAATGTTCCTTGATGGGCCTGTCCAGCCTCGATGGCTTCCTTAATCTGTTGCCGATTATTTATGTAAACTGCTTGATGTCCTTAACTTTTGGCCTAACTGGGTTTAGATTTGCCTCCAATTTGATCTAATACATAATTCAAAGTCCTGTCTGGTTTCAAAATACAAAGTCTCACTTCACAGAAACTGTAGCTTTGGTTTCGATTTCTCCACAAGCTGCCTGCGCTGCAGAGTCCAAGTTTTAAAAATCTCACAAGCTTTCTGCCACGAGGCGCGGACGCCATCTTGGGTACCCTTTTTTTTATTTAAAATGTCCACGCAGGGTCCCGTTTATTAATAACCTTCGGGGAAATGCAGAAATTTTGCAAATCTTACATGCCATCGCTCAGGTCCGCGCTGTCCTCAGCCTCCCGCTCTGTTTATATTCTGTCGCTCCGCTGTTGCTGTCGCTCAGGTCCGCACTGTCCTCGGCCTCCCGCTCTGTTTATATTCTGTCGCTCCGCTGCTGCTGTCGCTCAGGTCCGCGCCGTTCTCAGCCTCCCGCTCTGTTTATATTCTACTGCACCAGTGTTGTCGTCGCTCAGGTCCGCGCTGTCCTCGGCCTCCCGCTCTGTTTATATTCTATCGCTCCAGTGCTGTCATCACTCAGGCCTGCAATGTCCTCGGCCTCCCACTCTGTTCATATTCTATCGCTCCGCTGCAGTCATCGCTCAGGTCCACGCTGTCCTTGGCCTCCCGCTCTGTTTATATTCTACCGCTCCACTGCTGCCTTCACCCAGGACCGCGCTTTCCCCGGCCTCCCATTCTGTTTATATTCTACCTGTTCTGCTGTTGCTGTCATTCAGGTCCGCGCTGTCCTCGGCCTCCCACTCTGTTTATATTCTGTCGCTCCACTGCTGCCCTCGCCCAGGTCCGCACTTTCCCCAGCCTCCCACTCTGTTTATATTCTACCGTTCTGCTGTTGCCATCGCTCAGGTCCACGCTATCCTCGGCCTCCCGCTCTGTTTATATTCTACCGCTCCACTGCTGCCGTCGCTCAGGTCCGCGCTGTCCTCGGCCTCCTGCTCTGTTTATATTCTACCACTCCACTGCTGCCTTCGCTCAGGTCCATGCTGTCCTCGGCCTCCCGCTCTGTTTATATTCTGTCGCTCCGCTGCTGCTGTTGCTCAGGTCCACACTGTTCTCGGCCTCCCGCTCTGTTTATATTCTACCGCTCCACTGCTGTCGTCGCTCAGGTCCACGCTGTCCTTGGCCTCCCGCTCTGTTTATATTCTACCGCTCCACTGCTGCCTTCACTCAGGTCCGCGCTGTCCTCAGCCTCCTGCTCTGTTTATATTCTGTTGCTCCGCTGCTGCCGTCGCTCTGGTCCATGCTGTTCTCGGCCTCCCGCTCTGCTTATATTCTGTCGCTCCGCTGCTGCTGTCGCTCAGGTCCACGCTGTCCTCGGGCTCCTGCTCTGTTTATATTCTGTCATTCCACTGCTGCCATCGCTCAGGTCCGCGCTGTCCTCGGCCTCCCACTCTGTTTATATTCTGTCGCTCCGCTGCTCCCGTCGCTCAGGTCCGCGCTGTCCTCGGCCTCCCACTCTGTTTATATTCTGTCACTCCGCTGTTGCTGTCGCTCAGGTCCGCGCTGTCCTCGGCCTCCCACTCTGTTTATATTCTGTCGCTCTGCTGCTGCTGTCGCTCAGGTCCGCGCTGTCCTCGGGCTCCTGCTCTGTTTATA
This sequence comes from Somniosus microcephalus, assembly GCF_052327205.1. NCBI lineage: Eukaryota > Metazoa > Chordata > Chondrichthyes > Squaliformes > Somniosidae > Somniosus > Somniosus microcephalus. The sequence goes on from NC_140988.1 coordinate 83,748,651, forward strand.
TTCTGTCATTCCACTGCTGCCATCGCTCAGGTCCGCGCTGTCCTCGGCCTTCCACTCTGTTTATATTCTGTCGCTCCGCTGCTCCCGTCGCTCAGGTCCCTGCTGTCCTCGGCTTCCCACTCTGTTTATATTCTACCGCTCCACTGCCATCGCTCAGGTCCGCACTGTCCTCGGCCTCCCGCTCTGTTTATATTCTGTTGCTCCGCTGCTGCCATCGCTCAGGTCCCCGCTGTGTTCGGCCTCCTGCTCTGTTTATATTCTACCGCTCCGCTGCTGCTGTCGCACAGGTCCACGCTGTCCTCCGCCTCCCGCTCTGTTTATATTCTACCACTCCGCTGCTGCCGTCGCTCAGTTCCGCGCTGTCCTCGGCCTCCCACTCTGTATATATTCTGGCATACCGCTTGTAAGGTGTGGTGTGTGGAGTCAGCTTCACCTCTGACTTGTGAGCGGTTCGAATCGCTCCCACTCCCTTGGTTCTAGACCTTGAACTTATTTGAGGGTTGTGATAAAAGTGCAGAAACAACTGATTTTGGTGCAAGAATTTTGATCTTTATTTGAGAAAGAAAATACAATACAATAATAACACTCTAATAAAATGGGGAAAACACTTCGACATACACGAGGGAAAAATTACAGTAGACAAATATCTCACCCCTCCCAATCACACCTTACTAGCTAAGTTAGGCTCGGAAAGGACCAGGGATAATGCTCACCAGAACGACTCCTTGACAGTTGAGCTGGTTCGCAGTTTCAGGGTTTGCTGGATGTGTTGGTTGGGGCCTGCCATACCCTGGACGCAGTAGAGGGCTTCACCTGCATAACTGTTCAGTCTTTGCGAGTCCGCTGATGCGGTAGGGAGTGTATTGGATCTATCAGGTGAGTACCCAATTTTCTTTGGTTAGAAATAGGGCCTAGCGTCTTTTTGGATTAAATCATACCCAGGGGTAAGCCAGGATAGATTGTAGAGTGGAAAAACTTGCGGATCTTCAGTTTCTTCCAAGTTGGTTTTTCGTTGGTCGTGGTGGCCCAATATTATCCAGTTGGCTGTGGGTAATATTCCGTTGGTTGTTTCGTGGGGCCCTTGGTGCCGCGAGGTGTCCGTCGGTGTGTTACTTCTTCGAGAGAGAACTGCTTCAAGATGTTTGCTCCTCGACCTCGATGTTGCTCGGCGATGGCACTCCTTGAACTTGGAACTGTGAGATGATACCTTGCTGAAATGTGAGATGAATACCCTTTACTGTTGAACAGGCCCCCAATTATACAAAATGAGGCCTGCTAATCTGCGCGCCAAATCTGTTCTAGTCCTTTGTTAGATTTTGGCGTGCTCATTAATATTAAGCTGTGTAAATTGTTTAAGCGGCTTCGAGATGGCTTCCTGAGTTGTTGGAGTCATTAAAAATGTGAGAAGTAGTTTCGGGATGGTTTTACTGAGCTGTTGATTTCTTATCTAATTGTAGTGAATTGTCCTCAAGCTTTGAGTTTCCTGTGGGGCCTGAGATTCTTTGTAGGTTGGCTAAGCGATTTGTTTTATGCATGTTTTTAGATGCGTCTTGTGAGGCTGTTCTTCCGTGGGTCTATTGATAGCATGTAAATGTCTTGATAGGGGCTGAGTGACATTTACAGTTCCCCCAGACAGTTTGATTACCTCAAATACTCAAACTGGCTACTGCATAGGTAGATCTCAAATTCTTTGTTGCAGCCTTTTTCCCAAACATGCCTGCATGTCCTTTTAAAATGCCAAATCTGTTTTTGACCTTGAATCTCCTTGCTAGGCCCAACACACCTTTTATCCTACTGTAGTTTTTAGCAAGGGTCCAAAATCACTTTAATTAGGGTTATCCTTTTTGTTTTGGGGTGATCTGTTCATTTTGAGAATCCTACAGTCCTCCCTGTGATACTTTACTCGCTAGAGTATCATACTGGGTGAGCAAAATTCCTGATCCCTGAGAACCAACCTTCCCCTGTATTTTATCTATCTAAAACCCCAAAACACATATTCCCCTTTAGGTGTAGTGTTCAGATACATAAAACTCAGTTACATTCATATCCAAGCATGGAGTGGGTCCAACACCCCTGCACCACATGGAAGAAAAATATGGTGCATACATAGAAGAGAAAAATACACGGTCACAATCTTTATTTTAATAACAATTAAGGCTCGTCTCATACTTGGTCATAGACTTTATTTTGATGCTTGTCCCATGCTCTCTCATGTTGGGATCAGAGCATTCTGTCCCTACCCTTGCACTTTGTGCACAGTAAGTAGAAAACTATACCTAGCTGGAAGACTACTAAAATGTGGGAAGCCAGTCTGATCTGAGAAGGGACCTCTATATTTTCAAAAACACCCCACCAGGGTGGAACTACGATATCCAAGATCTTGGCCCCCTATCTCGACTGTCTTCTGTTCTAGTGTGTAGAAATGTTTTTGCGATATAACAACTGCTTTTAGTAGGGCGGTGAGATGTTCGGTTAGAGGGGGATTTCATAGCCGAAATGTGCGACATAATTTTGCAGGTTGCTGATGTTTTCAGTTACAGTGAGGTGAACAGTGGAGGGTTCAGGAATGAGGACAATCTGTTCCTGGGCCACTTGAACTTCTGCCTAGGGTTTAAAGCAGAAACTGCTGTCACTTATCGGACACCAGATGTGCTGTCCATGCTGGTAGTGGGCCGCACTTGTGGTGAAACAATACGTCCCACCTCCTATGAATGCTACCTGTGGGGGAACATGGTCTTGTGTCATTACCTCCATGCTCCAGTTCACAGGTTGTACGCCAGCAGCTTTAAACCCGCACTGTGGTCTGGAATAGGCATTCCAATGCTGGGGACACAGTATTATGTGTGCACCCCGGCTCCGGCACCCGGAGAGGTCTGTACCTGTCATAGCGTGCTACCATTTTATTACATAAAGGTGGGGCCGCTGCAAAACGGATGTGTGCACCCCCTTGAATGATTCCAATGTTCTCCACCATGTATACTGGTGCGGGTCAGGCTGTCCCACCCATGACCGGCATCCTCACTACTATTTCCATGATAGTGTGATTGGAACGTCCACAATCCATTGGAACAGGGTAGGCTTCAGAGGCTAGATGGAGCTGACACGGGCTCAGCGAATTACTAAATGGGTGGAGGGATACGAGGTGCTTGTTGCTAATTCAGGAGGGGACTAAACCCTGTTTTAAGTCCTCCAGGTTGCTGCGGCGCTCGCCCAGCAACCATGCCCCGTATAGCACACACACCTCTTTCTGTGCAGCCTGATCCGAAGCATTCCTGTCCTCCCATATGAGTGCATTTACTGTTTTAGTGTGTCTCTCTAGCTCAGCAATTATCTCTTTTAAATGGACCATCATAGCTTTGTCCTCGTGTAGCTCTGAGCCTACCACTGTGTTCTCCTCTGTTAGGATTTTCCGTAATTGAGTTTTTAAGCTATTTATCTGTGTTTGTAGCTCTATGTCATCCAGGCTATTTATTACAGGGGATCCTGTATTATAAGTGGTGAAAATATCGTTCCAGGTTCCCCTTCTTTGCCTCCCCACACGCATAGTATGCTCAGCACGTAAAGTGTACAGTTCTGCTTTGTCTACGTTGGCAAAGTCAAATTCGTAAAACTTCCTAAACATTTCCCTTAGCAGGGCCATGTACAACGGTTCTGTCTCCTTAGGGCACCATGCAGGTAAGTGCACCTCGGTAAGGTTTAGGATCACTGAAGCTACTGCATAGTGTACCCCCTGGTATAGTACCTTATCGGTCGGCACTAATACTAAACCATTCCCTGGTCCCTTCGTGATGGTAGGACACCTCTCTACTATTGTCCGTGATGTCATGGTCGTGGGCAGGATGCGTGCCACAAGTTCGGTGGCGTTGACTGGGATCGGGGAGTGTGGGACCGCGCACGCATGCAGGCTAGAATCCCACCCCATCCCCTTCCCGGCATCTTGCCATTGTCTGGAGAAGATGATGGATATGCCTGTGGGGCAGACTTTGTCTGACCCCCACATGCAGACATAGATTCCCTGTTCCGACTCCCACCACTTAACCCAACACACACTCAATCCCCCTTGGGTCCCTGTGATCGTCCGGTGGGTGTTGTTCCCCAGTCACTCCCAGTTGGCTGTATTGTCCCCTATGTCCCTGCTCAGCTTCCTGAGCCACCACCACCTATCCAGGGGAATCTGTCCCTTACATGTGAGGCACACACGTTTCATAAGAACACAAGAAGTAGGAGCAGGAGTAGGCCATACGGCCCCTCGGGCCTGCTCCGCCATTCAATAGGATAATGGCTGATCTGAATCTAGACTCACGTCCACTTCCCTGCCCTCTCCCCGTAACCCCTAATTCCCTTATCTGCTAGGAAACTGTCTATCTCCGTTTTAAATTTATTTAATGTTGCAGCTTCCACAGCTCTCTGGGGTAGCAAATTCCATAGATTTACTACCCTCTGAGTGAAGAAGTTTCTCCTCCTCTCAGTTTTGAAAGGGCAGCCCCTTATTCTAAGATTATGCCCCCTAGTTCTAGTCTCACCCATCAGTGGAAACATGCTCACCGCATCCACCCGATCAAGCCCCCTCACAATCTTATATGTTTCGATAAGATTGCCTCTCATTCTTCTGAACTCCAATGAGTAGAGGCCCAACCTACTCAACCTTTCCTCATACGTCAACCCCCTCATCTCTGGAATCAACCGAGTGAACCTTCTCTGAACCGCCTCGAGAGCAAGTATATCTTTTCTTACATATGGAAACCAAAACTGCATGCAGTATTCCAGGTGTGGCCTCACCAATACCCTATATAAATGCAGCAAGACTTCCCTATTTTTATACTCCATCCCCCTTGCAATAAAAGCCAAGATTCCATTGGCCTTCCTGATCACCTGCTGCACCTGCATACTAACTTTTTGTGTTTCATGCACCAGGACCCCCAGATCCCTTTGTACGGTAGCACTTTGCAGTTTCTCTCCATTTAGATAATAACTTGCTCTTTGATTTTTTCTGCCAAAGTGCATAACCTCACACTTTCCAATATTATATTGGGCAGCACGGTGGCATAGTGGCACGGTGGCATAGTGGTTAGCACTGTTGCCTCACAACGCCAGGGACCCGGGTTCAAATCCGGCCTCGGGTGACTGTCTGTGTGGAGTTTGCACATTCTCCCCGTGTTTGCGTGGGTTTCCTCCGGGTGCTCCGGTTTCCTCCCACAGTCCAAAGATGTGCGGGTTAGGTTGATTGGCCATGATAAAATTGGCCCTTAGTGTTAGGGGGGATTAAATACATGGGGTTATGGGGATAGGGCTTGGGTGGGATGGTTGTTGGTGTAGGGACCAGGTGCTAGGGTTTGGATGATCAGCCATGATCTCGTTGAATGGCGGAGCAGGCTCGAAAGGCCGAGTGGCCTACTCCTGCTCCTATCTTCTATGTTTCTATATTCCATCTGCCAAATCTCTGCCCACTCACTTAGCCTGTCTATGTCCTTTTGCAGGTTTTTTATGCCCCCTCACTCACTGCTTTCTCTCCCATCTTTGTATCATCGGCAAACTTGGATATGTTGCACTCGGTCCCTTCCTCCAAATCGTTAATATAGATTATAAAGAGTTGGGGAACACCACTAGTTACTGATTGCCAGCCCGAGAACGAACCATTTATCCCAACTCTCTGTTTTCTGTTAGATAGCCAATCTTCCACCCATGCCAGTATATTACCCCCAATCCCATGATTTTTTATCTTGATCAGTAATCTTTTGTGTGGAACCTTGTCAAATGCCTTTTGGAAGTCCAAATAAACTACATCCACTGGTTCCCCTTTATCCACCCTGTATGTTACGTCCTCAAAGAATTCGGGCAAATTTGTCAAACATGACTTCGCCTTCATAAAACCATGCTGACTCTGTCCTATTAAATTATGTTTATCCAAATGCTCTGTTACTGTTTCCTTAATAATGGACTCCAACATTTTGCCAACCACAGATGTTAGGCTAACTGGTCTGTAGTTTCCAGCTTTTTGTCTACTTCCCTTCTTAAATAAGGGTGTTACATTAGCAGTTTTCCAATCTGCCGGGACCTTTCCTGAGTCCAGGGATTTTTGGAAAATAATCACCAATGCATCCACACTCCCTACCGCCACTTCTCTCAAGACCCTAGGATGTAAACCATCAGGTCCGGGGGATTTATCCACCTTAAGTCCCATTATTTTACCGAGTACCACCTCCTTAGTGATTTTAATCGTGTTTAGCTCCTCCCCCCCCCCCCCATTGCCCCCTGTTTGTCCAGTGTTGGGATATTTTTAGTGTCCTCTACTGTAAAGACTGATACAAAATATTTGTTCGGCGCCTTTGCCATCTCCATGTTCCCCACCACTAGTTTCCCGGTCTCATCCTCTAAGGGACCAACGTTCACTTTAGCCACCCTTTTTCTTTTAATATAGCTGTAGAAACTCTTGCTATCTGTTTTTATATTTTTTGCTAGGTAACTTTCATAATCTTTCTGCCCTTTCTTAATTAATCTTTTAGTTATTCTTTGCTGGTTTTAAATGCTTCCCAATCTTCTATCCTCCCACTAGATTTGGCTACTTTATATGCCCTTGTTTTCAGTCGGATACTATCCTTAATTACTTTACTTAGCCATGGATGGCTGTCTTTTCTTTTACTCCCCTTTTTCCTCAGTGGAATATATTTACCTTGAAAGATGTGAAATATCTCCTTGAATGTAGACCACTGCTCTTGTACCATCTTACACTTTAATCTGTTTTCCCAGTCCACTTTAGTCAATTCTACTCTCATACCTTCATAGCCTCCTTTATTTAAACTCAGTACGCTGGTTTGAGATCCAACTCTCTCACCCTCAAACTGAATTTGGAATTCAACCATATTATGGTCACTCATTCCAAGGGGATCCTTTACTAGGACATTTTTTATTAATCCTTTCTCATTACTGTAGGGGGTTTCTCTTGCTCGTTCTGGTCTCCTACCAGGCTTCATGCAATAATTACCCTTGAGTGGTTCGACCCACTCTTCCCTACGGTTCTAGACCTTGGACCTAGGTGCAGGGAACTGTAGTGCAGAGAAAAACTCAATAGGCCAGGTTGAATAACACAAAATGGAGGCTTTTATTATAAAACAGTTTGCAGCATTGTAAAATACATGTCATAAGCACAGATTAAAATAACTACAATCATGCACATATCTATAAACTTAACTCTATGGAAATGGGGAACACACGGCACGTCGTAAAAGGGGGAACACATTACGATTTCCCTTAACCCCCTCCCCTAGACCTAAACTAAGTTTCGACTTGAGGAACTCGGAATCATGCTCACCACTTTCAGATTCGCGAAAAGGGGGTTCGCAGCCTTTTGGCACAGCTTTCCGTCATCACGTGGATTTGGAAACTTCTGGCGCAGTTTGTTTTTCTCTCAGGCGATGGAGCAGCAGATACAGTCTCGATGAGCGCTTGTCATGGCTGAATCTGTTACCAACGTGACTTTAAGAACTGGATGCCCATGGAAGACTCAGTCACCGATGTGATGTTGCAGAACTGCACAGGGAAAGTTCCTGGTCGAATGGTATGTTGAGGCCCTGGAGGGCTAGGCCCGGAGTATCCTTTTATCTCCGGCCTGGATCGTCGGTTTTCCTGAGGGTGTCCTCTCCTTTGGCCTGGGTCGTCGATGATCTCCCGACAACAGTGCCCGGGCCACCCTTGTCGTCTTCCCGTCGTGGTCGAGCCTTGCCTGGCCGATCACCGACCACGCTGCCTTAACCGAAGAGTCCGTCCCGAAATGTCCTACTCGAATTCAGAAGCTACCGAGGTAGAAGAAGCGTGTTCCCAAAGCGTGAATCTGAAGCGAAGCGCCCTGATGGACTTTTCAATCCACAGTTGTACCTTTTTGGGACAGTCTTATCTCCCGCCAAATCATAGTCCTGTCTTTGTAATATTTTTGGTGGGCAGAAATCTCTGCAGGGGTGCTTTGTCTTACAACGGGAGCCGGTGATAGCTTAACTGGCCTTCCTGGCCGATAATGTCTTTTACTTTGTCACCGTAACTCGGTTCGTATATTGATCGGTCTGGAGATTGCCCTTGATGGCTGTTAAATGGTTTTTCCTTTGTACAGTAAATGGGTTTAAGTGTTCATTCAAATGTCCGCCCATTTCTTGATGGGCCCCATCCTGTTACCTGAAACTGTCCTGTACTTAGAATCCAATTAATATGTATGCTCAGTTCCCTGAGTTTCATTTTCCCGATACTGGCTTTCGCGGGCTTACTGTCCTCAATCCACAAGCCTGCCTGGCTTGCAGTAACAGAAATCAAATGGTCCCAGAAACTGATCACGAGGTCCGGCAGCCATTTTGTATGCCCTTTTTTTATCAAAGGTTTTTCTGTACAAGCTTCTTTTGGTCAATAAAACTGTCTTATTAACCCTGTTTTCTTGCGTGATTAAATTACTGAAAATTTCGAATCTTACATTACACAGGACCAGATCTAAGATTGCCTGCCCCCTGGTTGGTTCAGTTACATACTGCTCAAGGAACCCATCCCTAATACACTCTATGAACTCTTCCTCAAGGCTGCCATGCCCAATTTGATTAGTCCAGTCAATATGAAAGTTAAAATCCCCCATGATTATAGCTGTTCCCTTATTACAAGCCCCAACTATTTCCTGATTTATGCTCCGACCAACAGAGTTGCAACTGTTAGGAGGCCTATAGACTACGCCCACTAGTGACTTTTTCCCCTTATTATTCCTTATCTCCACCCAAACTGTTTCACTATCCTGATCCTTTGACCCAATATCATTTCTGACTATTGCAGTGATTCCATCCTTGATTAACATAGCAACCCCACCTCCCTTTCCTTCCTGTCTGTCATTCCTAATTGTCAAATACCCTTGTATGTTTAGTTCCCAGTCATGATCATCTTGCAGCCATGTTTCCGTAATGGCCACCAGATCATACCCATGTGTAGTTATTTGTACCGTCAACTCGTCTATTTTGTTACGAATGCTACGTGCATTCAGATAAAGAACTTTCAAATATGTTTTCTGACAATTTATTCCTGCTTTTACCCCTTTTACTACTTTACCTTTATCATTATACATTCTGGCCCTTCCTGACATGCTCTGGTTTTTAATTCCCCCACTGCTACCTTGCTCTATTGCCTTCTCCGCTGTCATTTTTATTTTTCGCTCTGTTAAAACCTCCCCCCCACTAATTATTTTAAAGCCCTCTCTACAGCCCTAGTTATTCGATTCGCCAGGATTCTAGTCCCAGCACTGGCCAAGTGAAGTCCGTCCCAACGGAACAGCTCTCTCCTGTCCCAGTACTGATGCCAGTGTCCCAAGAAGCAAAACCCATTTCTCCCACACCTGTCTTTGAGCCACGCATTTAACTCTCTAATTTTATTTACACTAGCCAAATTTGCACATGGCTCAGGTAGTAATCCAGAGATTATTACCCTTGTGGTTCTGCTTTTTAATTTGGCCCCTAGCTGTTCAAACTCCCTCAGCAGAACCTCTTTCCTTGTCCTATCTATGTCGTTGGTACCAACATGGACCACGACAACTGGATCCTCCCCCTCCCACTCCAAGTTTCTTTCCAGCCCAGAGGAGATGTCCTTAACCCTGGCACCGGGCAGCCAACACAGCCTTCGGGACTCTCGCTCTCGGCTGCAAAGAACCCTATCTATCCCCCTAACGATACTATCCCCTACCACTACAACATTTCTTTTATCTCCCCCCACTTGAATGGCCCCCCACTCCACGGTGCTGTGGCCGGGTTGCTCATCCTCCCCGCAGTCCCCGTTCCCATCCTCACAGGGAGTAAGAGCCTCAAACCTGTTGGACAAGAGCAAGGGCTGCGGCTCCTCCAACACTACCTCCTGGATCCCCGTACCTGCCTCACTTCTAGTCACACCATCCTAACCCTGGCCACGGACTACATCTGAATTAATTAATCTAATTGGTGTGACTACCTCCTGAAACACAGAGTCCAGGTAACTCTCCCCCTCCCTGATGTGTCTCAGTGTTTGAAGCTCGGACTCCAGCTCTTCAACATGGAGCCGGAATTCCTCGAGCTGCCAACACTTACTGCAAATGTGATCACTGTGAGCATCAATGGTGTCCACCAGCTCCCACATATTGCAGCAGCAACACATCATCTGCTCTCCCATTCTATGTAATTAATTAAATTTATTAATATTATTTATAAATACCCTCTGCCCCGATTCTAGATGGTGAATATCACACCTTAGAAACTATAAACCACAGAGTTTAACTTTAAAAAAGAGAAATACTCACCAACCAATCACTTACCTGCTTTCTGGTGACGTCACACTTCGATTATTTTTTACCTCTCTCTTTCCCTCCGAGTTCCGAGTTCGGTGACTGGTATGCCTTACCTGGGTCTCTGGAGCCTTTTATAGCCCCGCTCTGCCGCTCAAGTTTCCCGCCGACGCTCTGAGGCCTTACCTGGGTCTCTGGAGCCTTTTAAAGCCCCTACAGAAAGTTTCCCCTCAGTGACACTGACCCTTGTGGCCACGACCTGTACCCTGGGGCATGGGATGGAGGCCTCCCCGTAGGTGAAACCAGTCTGTCTGGTGTAATGTGTCGAGTTAGACCCCAGCCACCCTGACCACCTTCCCTCATGGAAGTAAATGGCGAGCTCCTCCACACCCCGTTCGCCACCCACAGCGGTAACGATTGGTGCTCTCTCTCCCGAGCATCCATAGATGTGGGAGTCCTCCACGTCACCAAGGTCACCGGTGCTCACCCCTGCCAGGATGAGCAGGAGCAGAAACTTTCCCATGCCAATTTCCTTTCTGTAGGGTCACATAAAACAGATAGCCATGTCCCTAGAAGGTTCTTTGGCTTGACAAGTGATCGAGTCCCGAAAACTTAAACTTATAATAACTAATTAAACAATAGTAAACCTAAAACTATCAAAACTATAAAACACACTTAAAATTCAACAGAGAAGCTATGTACATCTGCCACCCGTCTCCGGACGGCCAGGTTAATTCCTGTTTGGCCTCTGTCTTTTGTGGCCTCTGGGCAGCTTGTATGCCTGGGCGTAAGGTGGTCTGTGCTGCCGGACCTGTAGTGGGTGGTGTGTGTGGTCAGCTTCACCTCTGACTCCTCTGAGTGGTTTGAATCACTCCCATTCCCTTGTTCTAGACTTTGGACTTATTTGGGGTTCGTAATGAAACTTGCAACAGACAATTGGGTTAGTCAAAAAGAATTCAGATCCTTATTTTGAGACAGGAAAATATACAATACAATAAAACTTACACTTTAAAAGGGTGGGGAACACATGGAATAAGCAAGGGAGAATTACAATGTACAGCAGCACGGTGGCATAGTGGTTAGCACTGTTGCCTCACAGCGCCAGGGACCCGGGTTCGAATCCAGCCTCGGGTGACTCTCTGTGTGGAGTTTGCACATTCTCCCCGTGTTTGTGTGGGTTTTCTCCGGGTGCTCCGGTTTCCTCCCACAGTCCAAAGATGTGCGGGGTTAGGTTGATTGGCTATGATAAAAATTGAACCTTAGTGTTAGGGGGATTAAATACGTGGGGTTACGGGGATAGGGTGGGATATGTGTTGGTGTAGGGGTTACGGGGATCGGGTGGGATATGTGTCGGTGCAGGCTCGATGGGCTGAAATGGCCTCTATCTGTACTGTGAGGTTTCTGTGATTCTGTGATTCTGAAAATCCCTTTCCCTCCAAACCCCACTACACTAGCTAGGTTGGAATCCAGAGGACCAGGAAATGCTCACCAAAAACGACTTTCTTGACAGTTGTAGAGGTTCGCGATTTCGGGGTTCTCTTTAGTTGTGGTGGTTGGGGCTCGCCGTACCTCGGACGTGGTAGAAGGCTGCACCTGCGTTGGGTCTTCAGTTGGATTGAGTCCGCTGATGCGGTTATTTGCTCTGTTGGATCTATTGGGTAAGTATCCAATTTTCTTTGGTTAGGGCTAGTTTTAGAGTACTTTTGTGTCCAAATATTACCCATGGGTAAGTTAGACTAGCCTGTAGAGTGGAAACAAGTCTTTGGTTCATGAGTTTTTCGGCGGTTGGTTCCTTGTTGGTCGCGGTGGCCCAATATTACCTGGTTGGTGGTAATATTGGCTGGTGTTGGTTTCTGTAGCCCTTTGGTTGCTGCGATCTCTGTTTCTTCTTTCTTCCTTCGAGTCTCCATTGATGATCTTTCTCTTGAGCTGGTCGGCTGAACTTAAACTCGGACTGCACTGCTCTCTGCTGTCTCAACTGCTCATCTGTACTGCTCTTGTCTGTACTGCTCTTCTGAACACTGAAAAGGCAGGCCTCAATTATGCTAATTTGGGGCCTGGCTTATCTGACTGCCAAATCTCGGTTTCCTTTGTTGAATTTGGCAGGCTCATTATTTTTAATATCTTTTAAAACTCTAACGAGCTTCGGGGATGGCCCATCCAAAACTTAACGAGTTTAGGGGATGGCTCACCCAAACTTAATCGGCTTTTAACTGGTTTCAGGATTGCCTTGAAACCAATTTAAAATGCAAAACATTTGTCAATCCTTTTAAATTGACTTTGGACTGTGGTTTGTTTACGGTAACTGTGGGGCTGATATTCTTTCTTTTGTATGGCTGGGGACATGTCCTGTTTACTTGATACCTGGCTCTGTGACTTTTGGGTGGGAAAACAGGCTTCATTGTCCTCATGTAAAACTGGGGTGTCCCTGGACATTTCTCAGAGAGTCCAACATCCAAACCTTCGGGGCCCACCCCGCCTCCCTGCTGTTTCAGCCTTTTGCAAGCCTAAACATGTCTTTTAAACCAGCCAAATCTTCCTGGGATTTTTGTTTTAAATCCTCTTTGCCCAATAACTCTTAAATTAACTCTTTGAAATCCTTCTGTTTGGCCCAACCACACTTTTGTCTTTTTTACAGATCTGTTCTGTAATGTTCCAAAAATCACTTTAAAATGACTTTTCCTTCTGTTCTGGGGTTGTGCAGAAATTTTCAAACCTTACAGACGCAAAGAGTCCTTCTTAAAACAATTGGGAGTTTTCCTGAATCCAAGATGAACGGGGGGATGTACCCTCCTGTACTGCAGCACACTACCGCCTTCTGTGTGGCTGCTGAGTCCCTGTCCTGTCTTGTGGGTTCCCCGCAGCCTGAGGCTGCAGGCTGGGTATCCCTCTTGCTTTCCTTGCCCAACACTACCTCTCCTGTGAGTCCCTCACCATTGGAGGCTGCAGGCTGGGGATCCCTGTCCTTAGATTGATCCCTGACCTTGGGCATTCCTTTTTGGGTAGTAGCCCTTCTGGGGCTGAACTGTTTAAACTGGTACACTGGTGACCATGGTGGTTTAGGCTGTGGTGTGCGAGGAGACCTCCTTAAGGCTCTGGCCACTGGGGGTGTGTTCCACATAATCGGTGGGAGGGCCCCTGCAGTGACACAAGCCACTGCCCCCACCAGAGCAGTCTGTGAGTCTGCCACAGCTGCTGGCTGAGGATCTCGATCTTTAGTGCAGTTCACCCTTGCTGGCCGTTCCCCTTTCTCAGGTTTAAACGGTTTACATTTGTTAATGTGGAACCACTTTGTGCGGCGGGGCATCTTTATGGCATAGACCAGGGGGCTGGCCTTGTCTACAATGCTGTACGGCCCCATGTACAATGGTTCAAAACTCCCTAACTGGGCAAAGTTCCTCACCATTACCTGATCCCCTATCTCCCACTCGTGGTGCCAGAGGGGTTCCAGCAGCAGTCGGTTGCTCCGGTGCTGTTTCCCCCATGTTGCTAGCAGCCTGCCAGTGAATCTGTTTAAGGTGTTCAAACAGATTCCTGATGAAGCTGACCTGGTTCACCTCTCTGAGCTGACCTTCTGTGAGCACCGGGGCTAGCACATGGGTGGGGGTCGCATAACCCTACCTGTCATGATCTCGTGTGGGGAATATCCCATGCTTCTTGACTGGCTGGCTCGGATCCCCATTAGGACCAACGATAATACTTCTACCCACTTCTTGGGTGAGTTTCCCATCTCCTTACACAGCCTTTCTTTGGTGCAGTTTAAATGCTCTACAGGACCCGATGACTGCGGGTTGTAGGCGACGTGCCATTTCCCCTCAATGCCGAGTATCATGAGGGTCTCTTGCATGACCTGTCCGGTAAAATGAGTCCCTTGATCGGACTCCACATACTGTGGGAGTCCCCATCGTGAGAACACTACCCTGACCAGGACCTTAGCTGTACCCAATGCGGTAGCTGTTCGGCAGGGAAAAGATTCCACCCACTTTGAGAACACGTCCACCAGGACTAGGCAGTACTTGTAGCCTCCCTGGGCGGTGGGTAGGGGCCTGATGTAATCGATCTGGATCGACTGCCATGGTCCCTCTACACTCCTGATGTGTCCCAAAGATACATTCCTTTTCTGGGGGTCAGGATTATTGGTAGCACACACCAGACAGCCGGCACAAAACTCGCGGACATGTTCCCTCAGTCCCAGCCACCATCCTGCCTGTTCCATTCATTGCCAGGTGGTCTCGGGCCCGGGATGCCCCGCTCCTGGACCCTCATGGGCCAGTTGGAGGAATTCCCTTTGGTGCTGCTGCGGCACTACCCATTGCTCCCCCCTGAACAGCATGCCTTCCTTATCAGTAATGGCTGCTGTACCGTACGGGCCCTCTATCTTTTGCCCTTTAGTGAGCGCATTCAGGACGGCTCTGAGGGCGGGATCCTGGACTTGGGCCCGCTTTAAGTCCGGGACCAAAGCTACCCCATGTGCGCCTCCCTTGTCCCGGATTGCGGCTACCAAGCCTGTTTGGTAGGGATCCCAGAACTCTCCTTCCCTGGCCCCCTGCTTGGCCAATTCGTCTGCCTTTTGGTTGCCATCCTGCATGGGCTCGGTCTTTGAATGGGCTTTAACTTTGTGGATATAGACCTTTCCTTCCTCCCACACGGCTGCCATGATTATCTCCAGCAGAGGCTTGATTGGCAGGGGTCCCCCGTCAGCGGAGGTGCATCTGCGACGGGACCAGATGGCCAGGTATTCCATACAAGAATTGCATGTGAACATGCTGTCCGAGCAAATCGTGTACGGGGTAGGGAATTTCTCGGGGTGTTTAACCACGTACACTACCGCAGACAGTTCAGCTTGCTTGGCGCTCATAGAAACATAGAAGATAGGAGCAGGAGTAGGCCATTCGGCCCCTCGAACCTGCTCCACCATTCAATGAGATCATGGCTGATCATCCAAATTCAGTACCCTGTCCCTGCCTTCTCCCCATACCCCTTGATCCCTTTAGCTTTAAGAAATATATCCAACTCCTTCTTGACTATATTAATGAACTGGCCTCCACAGCCTTCTGTGGTAGAGAGTTCCACAGGTTCACCACTCTCTGGGTGAAGAAATTCCTCCTCATTTCTGTCCTGAATGGCTTACCCCTTATCCTTAGACTGTGACCCCTGGTTCTGGACACCCCGATCATCGGGAACATCCTTCCTCCATCTAGTCTGTCCAGTCCTGTCAGAATTTTATAAGTTTCAATGAGATCAACTCTCATTCTTCTAAACTCCAGCGAGTACAAGTCCAATCAACCCAATCTCTCTTCATACGTCATTCCTGCCATCCCAGGTATCAGCCTGGTGAACCTTCGCTGAACTCCTTCCATGGCAAGAACATCCTTCCTCAGATAAGGCGACCAAAACTGCACACAATACTCAAGATGTGGTCTCACCAAGGCCCTGTACAACTGCAGCAAGACATCCTTGTTCCTGTACTCAAACCCTTTCGCTACGAAGGCCAACATACCATTTGCCTTCTTAACCGTCTGCTGCACCTGCATGCTTACCTTCAGCGACTGGTGCACAAGGACACCCAGGTCTCGTTGCACTTCCCCTGCTCCCAATCTATTGCCATTTAGATAATAATCTGCCTTCCTGTTTTTGCTACCAAAGTGGACAACCTCACATTTATCCACATTATATTGCATCTGCCATGTTTCTGCCCAATCACCCAACATGCCCAAATCATCCTGGAGTTTCTCGACATCCTCCTCACAGCACACACGCCCACCCAGCTTTGTGTTGTCTGAAAATTTGGAGATATTACATCTAGTTTCCTTATCTTGTTCATTAGTATATATTGTGAATAGCTGGGGTCCAAGGACCGATCCCTGCGGTACCCCACTAGTCACTGCCTGCCACTCGGAAAAAGGCCGTTTATTCCAACCCTTTGCTTTCTTTCTGCCAACCAGTTCTCTATCCAAGTCAATACCTTGCCCCCAATCCCATGTGCCTTAACTTTACACGCTAATCTCTTATTTGGGGCCTTATCGAAGGCCTCCTGAAAGTCCAGATACACCACATCCACTGGTTCTGCCTTATCTATTTTACCAGTTACATCCTCAAAAAATTCCAGTAGATTAGTCAAGCACGATTTACCTTTTGTGAATCCATATTGACTTTGTCCAATCCTGTCACTGTTTTCCAAGTGCTCTGCTATTACATCTTTTTCATGCTGCTGGGGAGTTTAATTGCCAGGGCAATGTCCGCCCCTGTGTCATAAACTCCACACCCTGTGAGTCGCTCGCCAGCAGATACTGTGCTCGAACCGTCCACATAGACGTCGTAGCCTGTGGGGTGTAGCCTGTGGGGTATATCCCGGCCCGAAAACCTATGTTGACTTTACATACCCCTTCAATGGAACACCGGTGGGCTGTCCTTGGATAGATCATTTTGGCCGCAAGCATCGGCTCGCAGAGACCTTTCACCCTTAGGTCCATCTGGGAGAGAAGCAGGGTCCAGCGAGCAATACGGGCACTGCTCACTGTCCCATCTTTAATTCTCCCATCTAGGAGCATCTGGGTGGGCGTGTGATGGTTGAGGAGGGTGATGGGCGAGGTGCCTGTGAAGATCAATGACCTTTTCAGAGCCCAGAGAGTGGCAAGTAGGTGCCTCTCACAGTTGGAGTAGCCCTTCTCCACATCTGTGAGTATCCTGGAGGAGTAATCCACTGGTCTCAGCTGACTGTGCTGCTCCTGGAGCAGCACTGCACTCAGACTGTCCCCGCTGGCTGCTACCTCCAGGAAAAACTCTTTTCCCACATCAATAGCCCCTAGAGCCGGCGCGGTCTGCAGATCTTGTTTGAGTTTCACGAATGCTGCCTCGCAACCCTCATCCCAAACCCACTCCACTCCCTTGTGTCAGAGTCAGAGCAGAGGGGCTGCTGTGTCTGCGTAATCCTCAATAAAATCTCTGCAGTGCCCGGTTAGCCCTAGAAATGACCTCACTCCTGTGACTGTGTTGGGGGCTGGTAACTCCTGCACTGCTTCCCTCTGTCACTGGCCCTTTCCCCTGCGCGTACAGCCAGCCCTAGGAATATTACTTCCTGTTGGCCGATCAGTACCTTCTTTCGGTTTACTTTAAAACCCTCTTGCCTGAGCAGCTCCAGCAGTTCAGCCAGTAGTGGACCGTGTTCCTCTCCTTCATCGGTGAATAGGAGCAGGTCATCCACATAATGTACTAACTGTTGGGGCCGGCTAAAGCCTTTTAAACAATCTGCCATGCACTGGTGAAAAATGCTGGGGCTGTTGTGGAAACCCTGAGATAGGCAGTTCCAGGTGTATAGTTGGCCTTTAAAAGTGAAGGCGAGCTTGTACTGGTCCTCTCTCCGTAGAGGGATGGACCAAAACCCGTTGGACTGAGGGGCTGTCCCAGAACATATGTTTCCTGGCTGGGCTCCCCGCCTTCGTTCTCCTCACCTTCTTCATAAGCTGCGGCTTTAGCTTTAGCGGCAGCGGCAGCTCTCTGGCTTTGGAGAATGTGGAGACTGGCAGCGAGGTCAGCTTTCTGCTTCATCACACTAGCTTCTTTTTCAGCAAGGGCCAATTGAGCCTGGGCAGCTTTTGCCTTGGCACGTGCTTTGGCGGCTGCAGAAGCTGTCGATGCTGACGGTCTGCTGGACTGCCGAGATGATCTAGTGGATACTTTAGAGGACTGTGCTGTCTGCTTCATCACACTAGCTTCGAGGTCAGCTCTCTGCTTCATAAGGTCAGCTTTCTGCCTCATCATACTAGCTTCGAGGTCAGCTCTCTGCTTCATCACACTAGCGTCGAGGTCGGCTCTCTGCTTCATAAGGTCAGCTTCCTTTTCAGCGAAGGACAATTGAACCTGGGCAGCTTTTGCCTTGGCACGTGCTTTGGCGGCTGCAGAAGCTGTCGATGACGACGGTCTGCTGGACCGCCGAGATGACCTAGAGGATACTTTAGAGGACTGTGACTTGGCATCGTTTGCTAGGAGAGGCTCATGCTTCTCGCTTGACTGGTCAACGTCCTCTATGGTATATTGTCTTCCTGAGCGTAGACTCATGGTAGCTGAGTGGTATCTTCCTGTGCTTAAGCCCGCTGTGCTGTTGTCTTTTTACTATTCTGCCCTCGCAACGCGATCCTATGCAGAGCTAGACAGATAGCGAACAACTTGATATCTTCCCGTAAAATCACAAGGCTTGACTTTTCTTGTAACGCTTTATTGAAAGATTCTTATTGTAAAACTGAAATACAACACAGAAATGGAAGCACACATTAGTATACAAACGCATAACTGATATGTATACACAATTTTGGGTACGCCTGAGCAACACAGTACATTTAGCAATGAATATACATTTAGCCAACTGGAAGGCATTCTCTTTAAATTAGCCCTGTACATAGTGTATCAAAATACAGCTACTAATTAACCAGCTAGACAGAGAAAAGTTACAACTAAACCTTTTCTGCAACATACAGTGTACACTAATCATCTATAGCATTCTAAAATACTTACAGACAAACAATTTCCAAGACTCAAGCATGGGGACAATACAACTGCCCGGAGCCTGTGCTGCTGTAGGAGCACCGTGGTGTAGGTCTGTGTCCCAGCGAGGACTCCACGAGGACTACGTAGCAGTCCTGTGGGGAGCGTGATGGCCTCATCACGCTCGGTCGCGTTGTCCGCGCTTGGGGCGTCACGTGATGCGCGTGGTCGCGCTTCTGGCCGTTGAGTCCGAAGTCGGGAGCGGGAGCTGGAGGCCAGGCTGAGCCGGTGCTTTCCACGGGAGCGGAAGATCGCGTCGCTCCCGGCGGCTGGTAGATGCGGCCGAAGACGCTAGGCCGGGCTGTGCCGGCGGCCTTTGTGGAAGGCCGAGTCGGGCCGGCAGCCGCCTCACGCACGTCACGTCGTACGTGCCATGACGTCAGCACGCTACGTCGTACGTGACGTGACGTCAGCACGCTAAGGCGCGTCTTAAAGGGGCAATGGCCCTAAAAGGTAAGTTAAAGGGGCAACGGCCCCAACAGGTAGGTTATACATATATAAGTAAGTTAAATACATACAGTGAGGTTAAGTTAGAGGGAGAGGCAGCACGCAATGGCCCTAAAAGGTAAGTTAAAGGGGCAACGGCCCCAACAGGTAGGTTATACATATATAAGTAAGTTAAATACATACAGTGAGGTTAAGTTAGAGGGAGAGGCAGCACACTCCCCACTTGGTACAATTCCATTGTACCACTACAGATACAAAATAAATGAGTGGCAAATGCGGCGAGGTATGCTCTCACAAATGCCTGATACTCCACCGGAGTGTTACTGACCATTAGTTCGAGGTCGTAACCCTCCTTTGGTTTTAAGGTGCACAAGGTCCCCTTGCCCTGTTTCTATGGGATAACTGCCACTTCACTTTCTTTGTCGGTACATGCTCCCCACTGACAGTGGTTCCTAAGATCCACTAGAATCCTGTGGCCTATGATAAAATCAGCCCCCAGGATCCCCTTCCCTTCCTGCTCCCATTTCATTAAAACACAGGTCCACTTGGTATGGAGTGCTCCTAAATGAATGGACAGTGGGATGGAGAATGAACCAGTCTGCTCGTTACCTGTGAATCCCACTAAGCTGTACGGTACCCCGTTAGACAGAGGTGAGGCAGCGGGGTTATCTGAATAGACAATGGTGCTTGATACTCCCGTGTCCAACAGGTAGGACCCTTCCACCTTTTCCACCTCCATCTTAACAAGCGGTCTTTTCCACACATCATACTCAAGGGGATACAGGTAGACAGGCTGTGCTGGCTCTAGTCATAAGTCTGGGTTGGGTTGAGCAGATGGGGTTAAAACTCCAGTGGCTACCTTCTCTGGGCCATTTAATAAAACCCGGAGCACAGCCACTATCGAATCAAGCGTGGGGGGAGGGGTCGGTGTTTCTGTTTTGGGACATGAGCTGGGGAGTTCTTTCCTACGTTATCCTTCCACGGATTCCTACAGTCCCTTCTACAATGCCCAGTTTTCCCGCACCCGAAGCAGTGACACTTCGTATCGGAAGGGTTACCCCCTTCCTGGTGCCAATCCTTCTTATTCTGACTTGGTTTCATCTCATGAACCTATGAACCTTTCCTTTTGATGGGTGCTCTTCTACCCCTCTACCATTGCGGTAAGCCAGGGTCAGTTGTCTGACCACTGTCTCCTCGGTGACCTGGGGGCCTTTTGGGTCAAACCACAGCTCAGCCTTGGCTCTGATCCATTTGCCACCAGGCTTCGGAGCCAGTGGGCCAGCTCGTCCTGATTCAGGTGAGCCCGGTTGAGATCCCCATTACAGGCACTCCTGTACACAGGCCACAGCCTGTCTGCGAAAGCCTGTGGGGTCTCCCCTGCTAGCAGTGTTGTCTTCTCCACCCGGGAGAAAGGACTACCATCGTTCATACTCATGGCCTCCAGAACTTCCTCCCGGATGGCAGCGTACCCTCCCCCCCTGTCCTTTCTTGCTCTCTGCAGAGAGGGATTGGTACAACTTGCCATCCAGAGAGAACAGGAGCATTTTGGCCATCTCGGAGTCATCGTACTCGTTGATGCCTGCTGCCTGTTCCACTTCCATGAAGTGGACCAAGGGGTCCCCCTTTTGTGTGAGTTTGTTCAGGTGGCTTATCATAGCCCTAAGCTGTTGGGTACCATGGGGAACCACGAATTGGCTTTCCAGGGGTCCCTGACCCCCACCACCGCCGGGCAGGCCAAACTTTTGCTGCTGGGCTGGGCACATCGGCCCCGACCCCGACTTTTCCTGCTTTGGTTCGCCCACCTCTCCCTGCTGCCAAACCGAGTTAAAACCCAGCGCCACAGGTGGTGGTGGTGTGCTCTCCCTGTCAGCCTCACAAATCGCCCGTCCCTCCTGCTGCCCAATCGGGTTGGTCCCCGGTGCCACAGGTGACGTCTGAACAGTTTCCCCTTCTACTTCCAGGTCCACCCGGGCCGCACCCGGGCTTATTAGGCACACCGTACCTTTTGCCCTGGACAGAGCAAGGTTTAAACTATCGATCTGCTTCTGACAGGGACCGTCATCTCCCACTTCAAACCCCCTAGTGCTCACTACCTTATAAGCTGCCTGTACATCTCTCAACCTCTCCTCCTGTTTTTTTACTTGCTTGGCAAGGCGGGCGTTCTCTTCTCGTAACATTAGTTCCTTACTTTTTGCCTCGGTGACCTGACACCAGAATTATTCCTGTCTGTTTGTATGCTTTTACACTATCTGCATCTTTTCCTGGTTTTGGGCATTTAATTCTTCCAATAATCCTTCCCCTGCTAGAGCCGTTGCTTGAGACAGCTCAGCTGATTCCTGCAGCACTTCTGTTACTGCCTCAATTTGCTTATCTCACAGCTGGATCTGTTGCTGGGAGCAAACCAACCATATGGCCTTCTCCACTGACTTTTTATGATCTTTGCTCTCAGTCCATTTGGCTGCAGCGTCCATGGGACGCTCAGCACGCAACAGACTGAGTACCCATTTCTTGATGATATTCACCTTCTCAAATACATAGGAGGAAATCCTCTCTTCCAAAATGGTTCTCCCCTCAAAAACAGTGTTTGCTGCATCACATCCCTTTTGCCAAGGTCCTGCCGCGGTCGTCATTATGTAAGGGGTGATGTGGAGTCAGCTTCACCTCTGACTTGTGAACAGTTCGAATCACTCCCACTCCCTTGGTTCTAGACCTTGGACTTATTTGGGGGTTGTGATAAAAGTGCAGCAAATAACTGATTTTGATGCAAGAACTTTGATCTTTATTTGAGAAAGAAAATACAACACAATAATAACACTCTAATAAAATGGGGAAAACACTTCGACATACATGAGGGAAAAATTACAGCAGACAAATATCTCACCCCTCCCAATTCCACCTTACTAGCTAAATTAGGCTCTGAAAGGACCAGGGATAATGCTCACCAAAACGACTCCTTGACAGTTGAGCAGGTTTGCAGTTTCGGGGTTCGCTGTATGTCTTGGTTGGGGCCTGCCGTACCCCAGATGCGGTAGAGGACTTCACCTGCATAGCTGGTCAGTCTTCGCAAGTCCGCTGATGCGGTAGGGTGCGTATTGGATCTATCAGGTGAGTACCCAATTATCTTTGGTTAGAAATAGGGCCCAGAGTCTTTTTGGATAAAATCTTACCCAGGGTTAAGTCAGGATAGATTGTAGAGTGGAAAAACTTGCGGATCTTCGGTTTCTTCCAAGTTGGTTTTTCGTTGGTCACGGTGGCCTAATATTACCCGGTTGGCTGTGGGTAATATTCCGTTGGTTGTTTTGTGGGGCCCTTGGTGCCGCGAGGTGTCCATCGGTGTGTTACTTCTTCAAGAGAGAACTGCTTCAAGATGTTTGCTCCTCGACCTCGATGCTGCTCGGCGATGGCTCTCCTTGAACTTGGAACTGTGAGATGATACCTTGCTGAACTGTGAGATGAATACCATTTAGTGTTGAACAGGCCCCCAATTATACAAAATGAGGCCTGCTAATCTGCACGCCAAATCTGTTCAAGTCCTTTGTTAGATGTTGGCGGACTCGTTAATATTAAGTTGTGTAAATTGTTTAAGCAGTTTCGCTATGTGGGAAATCATGGACACTTCCTGTGTCCCTGACAGCGATGTGTGCAGGAAGTGTGTCCAGCTGCGGCTACTGGCAGACCGCATTGCAGCGCTGGAGCTGCGATTGGATTCATAATGGACAATTCACGAGGCTGAGGACATCGTGAATAGCACGTTTGATCAGTTGGTCACGCCGCGGGCAAAGGTTGGACAGGCAGAAAGGGAATGGGTGGCCAACAGACAGAGTACTAGGCACAGGCAGGTAGTGCAGGGGTCCCCTGTGGACATCCCCCTCTCAAACAGATACACCACTTTGAGTACTGTTGGGGGGTTGGCTTACCAGAAGAAGGCAGCAGCAGCCAACTTCCTGGCACCTGGAGTGGCTCCACTGCACAGGACAGGAGGAAAAAGAGGGGTAGAGCTACAGTAATAGGGGACTCTATTGTAAGGGGAATAGATAGGCGTTTCTGCGGCCGCAAACGAGACTCCAGGATGGTGTGTTGTCTCCCTGGTGCAAAGGTCAAGGATTTTTCAGAGCGGCTGCAGAACATCTTGGAAGGGGAGGGTGAACAGCCAGTTGTCGTGGAGCATATAGGTACCAATGATATAGGTAAAAAGCGGAATGAGGTCCTAAAAGCGGAATATATGAAGTTAGGAGGTAAATTAAAAAATAGGACCTCAAAGGTAGTAATCTCAGGATTGCTACCAGTGCCACGTGCTAGTCAGAGTAGAAATAGAAGGATATTTCAGATGAATACGTGGCTAGAGGAATGGTGCAAGGGGGAGGGATTCAAATTCCTGGGACATTGGAACCGGTTCTGGGGGAGGTGGGACCGGTTCAAACCGGACAGTTTGCACCTGGGCAGGGCCGGGACCGATGTCCTAGTGGGAGTGTATCCTAATGCTCTGGGGGAGGGTTTAAACTAAAATGGCAGGGGGTTGGGAACCTGAGCAAGGGGACAGAGGAAAGGGAAACGAGGATAAAAGCAAAAGATATGAAGGAGAAAAACAAAAGTAGCAGTCAGAGAAATCACTGGTTTAAATCAAACATGGCCACAGTAAATAATAATTCTAATAGGTGTAAGAGCGTTAAAAAAACAAGCCTGAAGGCTTTGTGTCTTAATGCGAGGAGCATTTGTAATAAGGTGGATGAATTAGCTGTGCAAATAGAGGTAAACGAATATGATTTGATTGGGATGACGGAAACATGGCTCCAGGGTGGCCAAGGCGGGGAACTCAACATCCAGGGGTAGTCGATATTCAGGATAGATAGGCAAAAAGGAAAGGGAGGTGGGGTAGCATTGCTGGTAAAAGAAGGGATTAACACAATTGTAAGGAAGGATATTAGCTCTGATGATATGGAATCTGTATGGGTAGAACTGAGAAATACCAAGAGCCAGAAAATGTTAGTGGGAATGGTATATAGACCTCCAAACAGTAATGCAGAGGTTGGGGATGGCATTAAAAGGGAAATTAGAGAAGCGTGCAATAAGGGCACAGTAGTCATCATGGGTGGCTTTAATCTACATATAGATTGGGCTAACCAAATTAGTAACAATAATGTGGAGGAGGAATTCCTGGAGTGTTTAAGGGATGGTTTCCTGGACCAATATGTCGAGGAACCAGCCAGAGATCAGATCATCTTAGATTGGGTATTATGTAATGAGAAAGAATTAGTTAGCAATCTTGTTGTACGAGGCCCCTTGGGTCGGAGCGATCATAATATGATCGAATTCTTCATTAAGATGGAGAATGAAGTAGTCGACTCAGAGACTAGGGTCCTAAATTTAAATAAAGGAAACTATGATGGTCTGAGGCGCGAGTTGGGTAGGATTGATTGAGGAATGTCACTCAAAGGGTTGACTGTGGATAGGCAATGGCAAACATTCAAAGACCGCATGGATGAACTACAGAATTTGTTCATCCCAGTTTGGCATAAAAATAAAACAAAAAAGGTGACTCAACCATGGCTAACAAGGGAAATTAAGAATAGCATAAGATCCAAGGAGAGGACATATAAATTGGCCAGAAAAAGCAGTAAACCTGAGGATTGGGAGCAGTTTAGGATTCAACAAAGGAGGACAAAGGGATTAATTAAGAAAGGGAAAATAGAATATGAGAGTAAGTTTTCAGGGAACATAAAAACTGACTGTAAAAGCTTTTATAGATATGTGAAGAGAAAAAGATTGGTGAAGTCAAGCGTAGGTTCCTTGCAGTCAGAATCAGGGGAATTTGTAATGGGGAACAAAGAAATGGCTGACCAATTAAATACATATTTTGGTTCTGTCTTCACAAAGGAGGACACAAATAACCTCCCAGAGATGTCGGGGAACATAGGGTCTGATGAAAGGGAGGAACTGAAAGAAATCAGTATTTGTAGGGAAATGGTGTTAGGGAAATTGATGGGATTGAAGGCCGATAAATCTCCAGGGCCTGATAATCTACATCCTAGGGTACTTAAGGAAGTGGCCCTAGAAATAGTAGATGCTTTGCTGATCATCTTCCAGCATTCGATGGAATCTGGAACAGTACCCTTGGATTGGAGGGTAGCTAATGTTACCCCACTATTCAAAAAAGGTGGTAGAGAGAAAACAGGGAATTACAGACCAGTAAGCCTGACATCGGTAGTGGGGAAAATGCTAGAGTCCATTATGAAAGATGTAATAGCAGAGCACTTGGAAAACAGTGACAGGATCGGACAAAGTCAACATGGATTTACAAAAGGTAAATCGTGCTTGACTAATCTACTGGAATTTTTTGAGGATGTAACTGGTAAAATAGATAAGGGAGAACCAGTGGCTGTGGTGTATTTGGACTTTCAGAAGGCTTTCGATAAGGTCCCGCATAAGAGATTATCGTGTAAAGTTAAGGCACATGGGATTGTGGGCAAGGTATTGACTTGTATAGAGAACTGGTTGGCAGACAGAAAGCAAAGAGTTGGAATAAACGGGTCTTTTTCCGAGTGGCAGGCAGTGACTAGTGGGGTACCGCAGGGATCGGTCCTTGGGCCCCAGCTATTCACAATATATATTAATGATCTAGACAAGGGAACTAGATGCAATATCTCCAAATTTGCAGATGACACAATGCTGGGTGGGCGTGTGAGCTGTGAGGAGGATGCCGAGAAACTCCAGGATGATTTGGACAGGTTGGGTGATTGGGCAAAAGCATGGCACATGCAATATAACGTGGATAAATGCGAGGTTATCCACTTTGGTGGCAAAAACAGGAAGGCAGATTATTATCTGAATGGCAATAGATTGGGAGAAGGGGAAGTGCAACGAGACCTGGGTGTCCTTGTGCACCAGTCGCTGAAGGTAAGCATGCAGGTGCAGCAGGCGGTTAAGAAGGCAAATGGCATGTTGGCCTTCGTAGCGAGAGGGTTTGAGTACAGGAACAAGGATGTCTTGCTGCAGTTATACAGGGCCTTGGTGTGACCACACCTTGGCCTAGAAATTCAGTTGTTTGCGCCAGCGGTTAACACCTAAAGAGACCGAGAATTGGGGCGTTACCTGATGTTGGGGCGGGCGCAATGAAAATAGCGACAACTCCCATATTGACTATACATTTAACGCCTGCGCTAAATGTTTGCGCGCGCCCGTGAGTGCAAGCAGATCATGACGTCATTTCATTGTGCAACGCCTTTTAGGGGCGCCTGAGCGGATATTGGGTGGCGCCCGGAGCCTTTACGCCTAGCGCTATTAGTGACAGTTCGAAGGAGCGTTAGCAGGCCCTTCTCGGAGTCGGGGGGCGCTATTTAAAGGGGACAGCTCTAGTATAGAAGCTTCAGCCACTTGGCCTGTTCATTGCGATCGTTGGTGGAGAGAGTTGGTGAGCTACTGTGGAGCAAGGTTTTTGGAATTTAGCATTAGAGTACTTGGGACCCTCAAACCTGTCCGGAGCAGTTGGAGCACTAGACCTAACAGCCTTTTGACCAACTGGCATCGGAATGGGAGATGCTTTGGAGGGCGGCGGCCTCATGGCCGAACACTATGAAGGGGCAGAGAGGCGGCGGGAGAGAGGGCCGGGATTGGCCAGAAGGAGGCGGGGCAATGGAGGTCGGCCAATCCGAGGGTATGCTGCGAGGGTCTTTAGGCAGCAGGTGTCATACCTTGACATGTCGGAGGAGCAGTGTGTGCGAAGGCTCCGAATTGGGAGGGACGTTGTTACTGAGCTGTGCCACCTGCTTGCTGAGGATCTGCAGCCGCGTCTACGGTGCAGGACCTCTCTGTCGGTGGCCGTTAAACTGACTGTTGCCCTCAATGTTTATGGCAACGGATCCTTTCAGTCAGCCATTGGGGACATTGCGAATATCTCTCAGGTTGCAGTGCACTGTTGCATCCGGCAAGTTACAGCTGCCCTTTATAGGCGAAGGCATCAATTCATCACCTTCCCTCTGACCCTGGAGAAGCAGGCGGAGGAGGAGGAGGAGGAGGAGCATGCAGACGAGGAGGAGGAGGAGGAGGAAGATGGAAGGGCTCCTGAAAGTGGAAGGGCCATCCGTCAGAGGCTCATCAGGACTCGTATCGAGGCCCCTCTGGCGGAATGATGAGTGTCTTTACTCCTGCACACTTTGGATGTTTGAAAGCCTCTGAAGGCCAGCATCACTGTAATTAGTCACGTGCACCATAGCACATTAAAACTTCTCTTTATTGTCACAAAAGCCTTTCATTACAGCAAAACAACGTCATGTCAACAGAAAACAACGTCATGTCAACAGAAACCATAACTAACAAAATAACAGTTAACTCTTCGGCAAAGCCGCAAAACTAAACAAACCATTTCCAACAATTACAACAGGTGAGGGTGCCCTTGAATTTGGCCAAAGAAACGTCTCGGCACCTCCCTCTACTGCTGGCCCCTTGATGGAGAACGACTTCTCTTTTGCGGTCGGCCCCTTCCCTCCCTGCTGCTCCTACGTAATTGAACCCCAGTGGCGGGGTGAAGGCTGGGGGACGCCTGCTGACTGCGTGGAAGCGCAGAAGCCCCTGAGGGACGGCCTAGCTGACCTCTGGGCTTGGAGGGTGCGGACGCAGGATGCTTGATCTGAGCATGGCTGGGAGCAGTGTGCCCTGCAGGTGGTGGCAGCTGCACTGCAGACGTACCAGCGCTGGCATGTGCAATGGTCACCTGCCGAGAGAGGACACCTGCACCATGGTCGGACGGCACACTGGCTCTCTGAGGGGACCGGCTCGGCTCATCCGCCACAATCGCATGCTCCATTGATTCCTGGCCTTGTATGGGACTGGAAGGGCCCGGGGCGATCCTAGCTGATGCAGATAGGGTGGCTGCAGTGAGAGTTCATGTTGCCTCAATCTGGGTGTGGACGAGGCTGGCAAGTGACTGCGTGGCAGCAGTGAGGACCTGTGAGCCAGGTGACAGTGCTTCGGAGAAGCCCTGGACAGTTCTTTCCATTGCTTCGGACAAGGCCGGTTCCGACCGCTCCACTGCCTCGGACAAGCCCTGGACAGACCTTTCCAGGGATTGTCCGAAGCCCTGAACAGTCATTTCCATAGCGGCCTCGAAGCCCTGCACAGTCCTCTCCATTGTTGGCCCGAAGCCCTGGACAGTCCTCTCCATTGTTGCCCCGAAGCCCTGGATAGTCCTGTCCATTGATGGCCCGAAGCCCTGGATAGTCCTGTGCATTGTTGCCCCGAAGCCCTCGAGAGTCCTTTCCATTGTTGCCCCGAAGTCCAACACACTCTTTGCCAGTGTATCTATTGACTGAGGCATCCTCCCCACTGCAGCCATCAGCTCAGTGTGCCTGGGTGCTCATTTCAGCCAGGCGACGCACCTCCTCTGCACTCTGTGCAGCAGTCATCGCTACCTGCCTTGCCCTCCGGGGAGATGGTGGCCGAACTTGCCTACCCCCCTTGCGTTGCTACATGCTGCTTGTTCCGGCAACTGGCTGATCCTCAGAGCCCCCCACCCCTCCCCTCCAGGGAACGACTATCCCCAGTCTGTAGATGTGTATGCTCCCCTGAGATTGGAACGGAT
Organism: Somniosus microcephalus; assembly: GCF_052327205.1. Classification (NCBI taxonomy): domain Eukaryota; kingdom Metazoa; phylum Chordata; class Chondrichthyes; order Squaliformes; family Somniosidae; genus Somniosus; species Somniosus microcephalus. The sequence continues at coordinate 83,777,480 of NC_140988.1, forward strand.
GGTCCGGCTTCCTCCTGATCCTCGCCTCCGGAGGCACTGGCACTGGCAGCTTCAGGGCGTTGAGCTCGAGTTGGTGATGTATCATCTGAAAGCAGGGAGGTGGAAGAGTGGCTTTAGCAAAAGGACAGGTTGGCGGAAAGGCATGCCAGATTGCGGCAAGGCTCTGACGTGGCTGCACACTGAGGAAGCATGCTGGCGGGGGGACCAAGTGGAAGGAAACAGCTGAAAAAGGAGAGAGCCTTACCCTCGCTGTCGGAAATGGGGTTGGCAGCTGCAGTGGTAACAGGACCAGACAGATGTCCTCCAAGAATCTGGTGCACTCTCTCCTCGAGATCCGTCAGAGTGACGACTTGTGGAGGCCCGCCACCGGTTCGAGTCTGCTCCTTTCGCCTCGCCGCCAGCTTGGACTGCAGGGGAAAGAAGGGGAAGTTCTGTAACATGATGCCTTGAGAGATCATCTCATGCCCCCCATGGTGCAAGAGCCCTTACATGAGGCCTTGAGAGATCATCGCATGCCCCCCATGGTGCAAGAGCCCTTACATGAGGCCTTGAGAGATCATCGCATGCCCCCCATGGTGCAAGAGCCCTTATGTGGTGTATGTGCCTTTAAGAGCAATTATGGTGTATGTGCCTTTAAGAGCCCCAGGTGTGCGTAATGCCGCTAATTGCCACTTGGGCTATATAAGCCTGTGTATTGTGTATATCCTTTAGAAACCCCCCCCCCAGACTTGCTTAGTAAATACCTATGAACCAACTCCTGTCTTCAGTGTCTTTATCTACACACGGACACTACAGTGGCGACGAGGTGGAAACGGACTTACCTGCAATTCGGCAGCACCTCAAGGACATCGATTCCTCCAGCGTCCAGAAGACTCAAGGAAGTAAGAGAAACTGTGGTTTCACCAGCTGGCCAAGCTGGTGACAGGTACTGCGCTAATCCTTCCTGGGCATCAGGCTGGAGCTCCAGCGGCGGGCTCTACAGCTGAGACAGGCAGCGAAATCGGAGGCAAGCAATAACGGACTGGGAGGGTGCACTCGAGAGACGGCCGGCACGGCAAGCAGGTCAGCGTTTAGACCTCCGTCGGGAACGAGTCTCCAACAGTGAATAAACAGCGTTGTTATTGGTAGCAGTGGCGGGAAAGCGCGGGAAGCGCCATATCGTTGCTACAGAGAGAAAAAAAAAAAGCGCGGGAAGCACCATATCTTTTCTGAAATGCCTAAATCTGGTAATAGTGAGGCTTTTGATGGCGAAATAGAAGATTGGACCACATACGTGGAAAGAGTAGAGGTTTATTGCACTGCAAATGGAATAACAGATGAAAAAAAAGCTTCAGTACTTCTGAACTTAATGGGCGCGAAGACATACGAGCTGTTACGAAATTTAATCACTCCAGCCAAACCAAAGGACAAGACTTTTAAAGAAATTGTTGATACCCTGCAGGAGCATTTAAACCCAACACCGCTGCTGATAGCGGAACGATTCAAGTTCTTCAAGAGAAATCAACACAAGAATGAAAGTAACGCTGATTACCTAACCGAATTAAGAAAGCTATCAAAGTACTGCCAATTCGGAGCAGGACTATCGGATTATCTTCGAGACAAATTTGTTTGCGGTCTCTTAAGTGAAGGAACACAAAAAAGACTGCTTTCTGAAAAAGATTTAACATTGGACAAAGCTTTCAGTATGGCTGTATCATACGAAGCAGCAGCAAAAGGAGCTGCAGAGATACAACAAGAGACACAGGACTTCGGCACCCATAAAATGACACAGGAGTTCGGAAGATGTTATCGCTGCGGCAGATCCACCCATAACCAGAGGCACTGCTGGTTCAAGGGCAAAGCATGCAGGCAATGTGGTAAGATTGGACACATTGCACGGGTATGCCAATCTGGACAAAATAAATCCACTGACAGAAAACAAAGAATCAATAAAGAAAAGTACAGGAAGGTACAAATGATGGCGGACAGTAGCTCCGAAGACCAGAATAGCGATAGCGACTCCGGAAACAAGAGACTAAGCTGTCTCAAATTACATAATGTACTTGCCAAAGAGGATTACCAAACCATTTGGGTTACCCTCACAATAGCAGGGTCCCCAGTTAAAATGGAGCTAGATACAGGATCAGCTCTAACCGTAATAAATCGACGAGATTACGAGAGGCTATTTTCGCATATACCTCTAAAAGACACATCCATTATCTTAAAAACATATACGGGGCAGAAAGTCTACCCCAAAGGAAAAATAAGGGTGCCTGTGGTATACAACGGCAAAGAAATACAAAAGTTGTATTTATACATTCTACAAGATGGTGGTCCACCGTTGTTGGGACGTGAATGGATAAGGAAGATACGTTTAGACTGGCACTCCATTCAGGCACTGACGGTGACCAGTAAGGAAAAAAACAATGATGACATCATACCTAAACGATTAAAAGACATCTTGGCCAATGCCAAAGAAGTGTTTCAAGAGAAACTAGGAACCTTGAAAGGCATCACCGCCTCAATAAAAGTGGAAGATACAGCAATTCCAAAATGTTTTAAGGCAAGACCGGTGCCATACACAATACGTCCAGCAGTCGAGGCAGAGCTGAAGAATTTGGAAAAGGCGGGCATATTATCCAAAATAGATTGGAGCGAATGGGCAACACCCACCGTTCCAGTCATGAAAAAAACATTGAAAAATAACTCTGAGGAACAGAAAAAAATTTGCATCTGTGGGGACTTTAAGGTGACTGTAAACCCGGTCCTTCACACGGTACAATATCCTCTTCCGAGGATAGAAGATATTTTTGCCTCACTATCCGGAGGGAAACGTTTCACAAAAATTGACTTGGCACAGGCATATCTACAGATGGAGGTTGAGGAGACCTCTAAAAAGTATCTCACAATAAACACACACAAAGGCCTGTACCAGTACAATCGACTGGTTTTTGGAATAGCATCAGCTCCAGCTATCTGGCAAAGAGCTATGGAGCAAGTCCTGCAAGGGATTCCGGGGACTCAATGCTACCTAGACAACATCCTTATAACAGGAGAAAACGACAACGAGCACCTTGCCAATTTGGAGCAGGTGCTCACTAGGCTGAAAGAACGGGGCCTACGAGCAAATCGCCCCAAGTGCGAATTTTTCCAAAATCAGATATCATATTGTGGCCACATAATTAATAAGGAAGGGTTGCATAAGTCACCTGAAAAAATTGAAGCAGTTATAAAAGCCCCAGCACCTGAAAATGTTTCACAATTAAGGTCATTCCTGGGATTAATAAATTACTATCATAAATTTTTACCGAACTTATCAACTATTCTACACCCTCTTAATGATCTTCTACAGACAGGAGTGATTTGGAAATGGAACGAAGACTGTAAACGTGCCTTCCATAAATGTAAAGACTTAATCACATCCGAGAAAATTTTGGCTCATTACAACCCATCACTACCAATCAGACTGGCGTGCGATGCATCCCCTTACGGCATAGGAGCGGTATTGTCCCATAGATTCCCTGATGGCTCGGAACGGCCGATAGCTTTTACGTCACGCTCATTGAACTCAGCTGAGCGTAACTATGCCCAGATAGACAGGGAAGCACTCAGCCTGGTATGGGGAGTGAAGAAATTCAACCATTACCTACACGGACAAAAATTTACCTTGCTGACTGACCATCAACCCCTCATCTCCATATTCAACCCTAAAAAAGGTGTCCTCATTATGACGGCACAAAGACTACAGAGGTGGTCCCTTTTTCTAGGGGCACACCAATACAACATTGAATACAAAGGGTCAAAACAGCATGGGAATGCTGACGGTTTATCACGCCTACCGTTGCCAACGATAGAAGAGGCACCTACAGTAGACCCAGTAGAGATATTCCACTCTACCATAGTGGAATGTCTACCGGTGACAAATTCTGCCATTGAAAGGGAGACAAGAAATGACCCTACTCTCTCACGGGTCTACGATTTAACAGTGAAGGGATGGCCAGCACATGGCGAACCACTGTTGCCAGCATTCTCGCAAAGAAGAGAACAGCTGTCAGTGTGCCGAGGAACCTTGATGTGTGGATCCAGAGTGGTGATTCCACCCAAACTCCAGGATAAAGTGCTAAAGGAGCTTCACGAGGGGCATCTGGGTGGAGTGAAAATGAAGAACCTAGCTAGGGCGTTTGTATGGTGGCCAGGTATCGATGGAGACATCGAAGACATGACCAAGAGCTGCCTAGGATGCCAGAAGGTCCAAAATGCTCCGCCACAGGCCCCTCTACATCCATGGGAGTGGCCCTCATCTCCCTGGCAAAGGGTGCACATCGACTTTGCTGGTCCATTTATGGACTCAATGTTCTTAATCGCAGTTGATGCACACTCCAAGTGGCCGGAGGTAATAAAGATGTCCTCCACCACCACGGAAAAAACCATCACAGTATTAAGGACCATATTTGCCAGGAATGGGCTGCCGGAGCAGATATGTTCTGATAATGGACCGCAATTTATGTCCGAAGAATTCAGAAAGTTCTTAAAGAACAATGGGGTAAAGCACTACACGTCCGCCCCATACCATCCCGCCACCAATGGATTGGCTGAAAGGTTTGTCCAGACCTTCAAGAAGGCCATCAAGGCCATGGGTAATGAAGACATAAAACTTCAGCACAAGGTGGATAACTTCTTATTTGCATATAGGAATGCAACGCATATGGTTACTAACCAAACTCCCGCCATGATGTTCTACAATAGAAACCTAAGATGCCGGCTGGATTTGGTCAAGCCCAACATCCGAAGGGACGTGGAGAACCGGCAGTTTCAGGGCATGAATGAAAGGCCAACTAGGGCCTTCCAGATAGGCCAACCGGTTTTGGCCCGGGACTACCGTACCGAGAAATGGCAGCCTGGAACTATCTGCACACGATTAGGACCACTGATGTATACCGTGGACATCGGAGACAGCATAATAAGGCGCCATGCTGACCAAATCATCAAGTCATCCGAAAAGGGACAACCTACACCACCACTCTATACATCTAACGATGAAGTAGAGATACCCATATCTACCTCCGATCCGGTGATACTGGAGCCCGATGAACCCAACACTGGCCTTCAAGCCGAATCAGCCTTGCCAGAAGAACCTACTACACCACCAGAAACTACTACACCCCCGAGGCGTTATCCGGACCGAGTCAGGAAGCCTCCTGAGAGACTAACTTATAATTAATTAATACAGCAATGTATATTATTTTGCATATAACATGTAATTAATAATTACTTAAAATATGATGTACTAGTTAGCTAGAAGGGGAGGAATTGTGGTGTATGTGCCTTTAAGAGCAATTATGGTGTATGTGCCTTTAAGAGCCCCAGGTGTGCGTAATGCCGGTAATTGCCACTTGGGCTATATAAGCCTGTGTATTGTGTATATCCTTTAGAAACCCCCCCCAGACTTGCTTAGTAAATACCTATGAACCAACTCCTGTCTTCAGTGTCTTTATCTACACACGGACACTACACCTTACATGAGGCCTTGAGAGATCATCGCATGCCCCCCATGGTGCAAGAGCCCTTACATGAGGCCTTGAGAGATCATCTCATGCCCCCCATGGTGCAAGAGCCCTTACATGTGGCCTTGAGACAAATGTCCATGTGTGTGCCCAGAAAGGGCCATGGGTGCTTGCTGACAGATGGCCATTGGGGCATCATGGCAACAGGGTGCTCGAAGTCAGGTGCAGATGGAGGGAATCAGAAGTTTGCATAACCAGCACTCACCTTAACGACCCGAGTGAGGTCGTTGAATTTCTTCCTGCACTGAACAGGGGTCCTGGTCGCCATGCTGTTGGAGTTGACCCTCTGAGAAACCTCCCTCCAAGATCGCCGGTAAGCCTTTTGATTCGGCCTCTTGCCATTGTCAGGATACAGAACATCTCGACGGCGCTCAACTGCAGACACCAACTGGTCCAGAGCCTCAGCGCTGAAGCGCTCTGCTCTCTGTCTCACCTTCTCCACCCTGACCAAGTTTCTTGCGCCAGAGAAGGGCGAGCGCTGATTCTGAGGCCTACAGGGCGTTGAGTGTGGCAGCTCAGGCTGACTGACCCACCCCTTTAAGAGCCGGCCGGCGCCTGGAAGTCTCGTGGTTTCCGGTAATTGAGATCACCTGCGCTGCGCTCATCCGCGCTGATATTGGGTAGCGCCTGAACTTTTGCGCCTTGGGAGCCCCGTGCAACGTCTGAGTTTGCGCCTCAATCCCCTTTGGGGGCGATGCAACCCAATATCTCGCCAGGCAGCGATAAGTTTCATCTGGCTATAAACTTTGCGCAGCGCCAGTTCTAACACCTCAAGCGGGGCTATACCCAATTTCTAGGCCCTTGAGTATTGTGTGCAGTTTTGGTCGCCTTATCTGAGGAAGGGTGTTCTTGCCATGGAAGGAGTTCAGCGAAGATTCACCAGGCTGATACCTGGGATGGCAGGAATGACGTATGAGGAGAGATTGGGTCGATTGGGCTTGTACTCACTGGAATTTAGAAGAATGAGAGGGGATCTCATTGAAACTTATAAAATTCTGACAGGACTGGACAGACTAGATGCAGGAAGGATGTTCCCGATGGTGGGGGAGTCCAGAACCAGGGTCACAGTCTAAGGATAAGGGGTAGGCCATTTATGACAGGAATGAGGAGGAATTTCTTCACCCAGAGAGTGGTCAACCTGTGGAATTCTCTACCACAGAAGGCAGTAGAGGCCAATACATTAAATATATTCAAGAAGGAGTTGGATATATTTCTTAAGGCTAAAGGGATCAAGGGGTATGGAGAGAAAGCAGGGACCGGGTACTGAATTTGGATGATCAGCCATGATTGCATTGAATGGCAGAGCAGGCTCGAGGGGCTGAATGGCCTACTCCTGCTCCTATCTTCTATGTTTCTATGGCTTCCTGAGCTGTTGGAGTCATTAAAAATTTGAGAAGTCGTTTCGGGATGATTTTACTGAGCTGTTGAGTTCTTATCTAATTGTAATGAATTGTCCTCAAGCTTTGAGTTTCCTGTAGGGACTGAGATTCTTTGTAGGTTGGCTAAACGATTTGTTTTATGCATGTTTTTGGATGGGTCTTGTGAGGCTGTTCTTCCGTGGGTCTATTGATAGCATGTAAATGTCTGATAGGGGCTGAGTGACGTTTACAGTTCCCCCAGACAGTTTGATTACCTCGAATACTCAAACTGGCTACTGCATAGGTAGATCCCAAATTCTTTGTTGCAGCATTTTTCCCAAACATGCCTGCATGTCATTTTAAAATGCAAAATCTGTTTTTGAACTTGAATCTCCTTGCTAGGCCCAACACACCTTTTATCCTCCTGTAGTTTTTAGCAATGGTCCAAATCACTTTAATTAGGGTTATCCTTTTCGTTTTGGGGATCTGTTAATTTTGAGAATCCTACACGCTGCAGTCATCGCTCAGTTACATGCGGTCCTCGGCCTCCCACTCTGTTTATATTCTACCACTCCACTGCCATCGCTCAGGTCCGCACTGTCCTCGGCCTCCCGCTCTGTTTATATTCTGTCGCTCCGCTGCTGCCATCTGTCAAATTCACGCAGTGCTCGGCCTCCTGCTCTGTTTATATTCTGTCATTCCGCTGCTGCCATCGCTCAGGTCTGCGCTGTCCTCGGCCTCCCGCTCTGTTTATATTCTGTCGCTCCACTGCTGCCATCGCTCAGGTCCACGCCGTTCTCGGCCTCCCGCTTTGTTTATAGTCTACCGCTCCACTGCTGCCATCGCTCAGGTCCGCGCTGTCCTCGGCCTCCTGCTCTGTTTATACTCTGTCATTCCGCTGATGCCGTCGCTCAGGTTCATGCTGTCCTCGGCCTCCCGCTCTGTTTATATTCTGTCGCTCCAGTGCTATCACTCAGGTCCGCGCTGTCCTCGGCCTCCCACTCTGTTTATATTCTACCGCTCCACTGCTGCCATCACTCAGGTCCGCGCTGTCCTCGGCCTCCCTCTCTGTTTATATTCTACCGCTCCACTGCCATCACTCAGGTCCGCGCTGTCCTCGGCCTCCCTTTCTGTTTATATTCTACCGCTCCACTGCCATCGCTCAGGTCCGCGCTGTCCTCTGCCTCCCGCTCTGTTTATATTCTACCGCTCCACTGCCATCACTCAGGTCCGCGCTGTCCTCGGCCTCCCGCTCTGTTTATATTCTACCGCTCCACTGCCATCACTCAGGTCCGCGCTGTCCTCGGCCTCCCGCTCTGTTTATATTCTACCACTCCACTGCCATCGCTCAGGTCCGCGCTGTCCTCGGCCTCCCGCTCTGTTTATAATTTGTCGCTCCACTGCTGCTGTCGCTCAGATCTGTGCTGTCCTTGGTCTCCCGCTCTGTTTATATTCTGCCATTTCGCTGCTGCCATCGCTCAGGTCTGCGCTGTCCTCGCCCTCCTGCTCTTTTTACATTCTACCGCTCCACTGGTGCCGTCGCTCAGGTCCGCGCTGTCCTTGCCCTCCCGCTCTTTTTACATTCTACCGCTCCACTGCTGCCATCGCTCAGGTCCGCGCTGTCCTCGGCCTCCCGCTCTGTTTATATTCCATCGCTCCTCTGCTGCCATTGCTCAGGACCGTGCTCTCCTCGGCCTCCAGCTGTTTATAATCTACCGCTCTGCTGCTGCCGTCGCTCAGTTCCGCGCCCCCTTGGCCTCCTGCTCTGTTTATAGTCAGTCATTCCGCTGATGCCGTCGCTCAGGTTCATGCTGTCCTCGGCCTCCCGCTCTGTTAATATTCTGTCGCTCCACTGGTGCCGTCGCTCAGGTCCGCGCTGTCCTCGGCCTCCCGCTCTGTTTATATTCTGTCGCTCCTCTGTTGCCATCGCTCAGGTCCGCTCTGTCCTCGGCCTCCCGCTCTGTTTATATTCTGTCGCTCCGCTGCTCCCGTCGCTCAGGTCCGCGCTGTCCTCGGTCTCCCGCTCTGTTTATATTCTACCGCTCCACTGCTGCCATCGCTCAGGTCCGCGCTGTCCTCGGCCTCCCGCTCTGTTTATAGTCTACCGCTCCACTGCTGCCATCGCTCAGGTCCGCGCTGTCGTTGGCCTCCCACTCTGTTTATATTCTGTCGCTCCATTGCCATCGTTCCGGTCCGCGCTGTCCTCGGCCTCCCGCTCTGTTTATATTCCATCGCTCCTCTGCTGCCATTGCTCAGGACCGCGCTCTCCTCGGCCTCCAGCTGTTTATAATCTACCGCTCTGCTGCTGCCGTCGCTCAGTTCCGCGCCCCCTTGGCCTCCTGCTCTGTTTATAGTTAGTCATTCCGCTGATGCCGTCGCTCAGGTTCATGCTGTCCTCGGCCTCCCGCTCTGTTAATATTCTGTCGCTCCACTGGTGCCGTCGCTCAGGTCCGCGCTGTTCTCGGCCTCCCGCTCTGTTTATATTCTGTCACTCCACTGCCATCGCTCAGGTCTGCACTGTCCTCGGCCTCCCGCTCTGTTTATATTCTACCGCTCCTCTGCCATCGCTCAGGTCCGCGCTGTCCTCGGCCTCCCGCTCTGTTTATATTCTGCCACTCCGATGGTGCCGTCGCTCAGGATGGCAGGAATGATGTATGAGGAGAGATTGGGTCGCTTGGGCTTGTACTCGCTGGAGTTTAGAAGAATGAGAGGGGATCTCATTGAAACTTATAAAATTCTGGTGTGGAGATGCTGGTGTTGGACTGGGGTGGACAAATGTAAGAAGTCACACAACACCAGGTTATAGTCCAACAGTTTTATTTGAAATCACAAGCTTTCGGAGTGCTGCTCCTTCGTCAGGTGAAGTGGAGAGATGCATAAAGACACAGCTTATGTAGTCAGAGAATAATGCCAGATGATTACAGGTAATCTTTCTAACTGCCATTTATCACAACTCGGCAGAGAGAGAATCACAACAATCAAAGGTGTGAATGGTGTCCAAACAGGTTAGTCAGGAAAACATTACATCAAAGAACAATGAGGTGGGGTCACAAGGGGTAAAATGTTGCAGATGCTGGGGTCTGTATGAAAAACAAAAACAAAAAAAAAAACATTTTTTGCAGGAAATCACAGCAGGTCCGGCCGCATCTGTGCAGAGAGAACAAGCCAATGACGACTTGAGTCTGGATGATCCTACGTCAGGTGGGGTTACATGTAGCGTGACATGAACCCAAGATTGAGGCCGTCCTCATGAAAATTAGAAACATAGAAACATAGAAGATAGGAGCAGGAGCAGGCCATTCGGCCCATCGAGCCTGCTCCGCCATTCAATGAGATCATGGCTGATCATCCAAAGTCAGTACTCTGTCCCTGCCTTCTCCCCATATCCCTTGATCCCTTTAGCCTTAAGAAATATATCCAACTCTTTCTTGAATATACTTAATGAACCGGCCTCCACCGCCCTCTGTGGTAGAGAATTCCACAGGTTCACCACTCTCTGGGTGAAGACATTCCTCCTCATTTCAGTCCTAAATGGCTTACCCCTTATCTTTAGACTATGGCCCCTGGTTCTGGACTCCCCGGCCATCAGAAACATCCTTCCTCCATCTAGTCTGTCCAGGCCTGACAGAATTTTATAGGTTTCGATGAGATCCCCTCTCAATCTTCTAAACTCCAGTGAGTATAAGCCCAATCGACACAATCTCTCCTCATACGTCATTCCTGCCATCCCAGGTATCAGCCTGGTGAATCTTCGCTGCACTCCTTCCATGGCAAGAATGTCCTTCCTCAGGTAAGGCGAACAAAACTGCACACAATACTCAAGGTGTGGTCTCACCAAGGCCCTGTACAACTGCAGCAAGACATCCTTGTTCTTGTACTCGAACCCTCTTGCTACGAAGGCCAACATACCATTTGCCTTCTTAACCGCCTGCTGCACCTGCATGCTTACCTTCAGCGACTGGTGCACAAGAACACCCAGGTCTCTTTGCACTTCCCCTTCTCCCAATCTATTGCCATTCAAATAATAATCTGCCTTCCTGTTTTTGCCACCAAAGTGGATAACCTCACATTTATCCACATTATAGTGCATTTGCCATGTTTCTGCCCAATCACCCAACCTGTCCAAATCGTACTGGAGTTTCACGACATCCTCCTCACAGCACACCCTCCCACCCAGCTTTGTGTCATCTGCAAATTTGGAGATATTACATCCAATTCCCTCGTCCAGATCATTAATATATATTGTGAACAGCTGGGGTCCTAGGACCGATCCTTGCGGTACCCCACTAGTCACTGCCTGCCACTCGGAAAATGACCCGTTTATTCCAACTCTTTGCTTTCTGTCCGCCAACCAGTTCTCTATCCAAGTCAATACCTTGCCCCCAATCCCATGTGCCTTAATTTTGCACGCTAATCTCTTATGTGGGACCTTATCGAAAGCCTTCTGAAAGTTCAAATGCACCACATCCACTGGTTCTCCCTTATCTATTTTACCAGTTACATCCTCAAAAAATTCCAGTAGATTAGTCAAGCATGATTTACCTTTTGTAAATCCATGTTGACCTTGTCCAATCCAGTCACTGCTTTCCAAGTGCTCTGCTATTACATCTTTTGTAATGGACTCTAGCATTTTCCCCACTACCGATGTCAAGCTTACCGGTGTATAATTCCCCGCCTTTTCTCTACCACCTTTTTTGAATAGTGGGGTAACATTAGCTACCCGCCAATCCATGGGTACCGTTCCAGAATCTATCGAGTTCTGGAAGATGACCAGCAATGCATCTACTATTTCTAGGGCCACTTCCTTAAGTACCCTGGGATGTAGATTATCAGGCCCTGGGGATTTATCGGCCTTCAGTCCCATCAAATTTCCTAACACCATTTCCCTACAAATACTGATTTCTTTCAGTTCCACCCTTTCATCAGACCCTATGTTTCCCGGCATCTCTGGGAGGTTATTTGTGTCCTCCTTTGTGAAGACAGAACCAAAATATGTATTTAATTGGTCAGCCATTTCTTTGTTCCCCATTACAAATTCCCCTGATTCTGACTGCAAGGGACCTACGCTTGACTTCACCAATCTTTTTCTCTTCACATATCTATAAAAGCTTTTACAGTCAGTTTTTATGTTCCCTGAAAGCTTACTCTCATATTCTATTTTCCCTTTCTTAATTAATCTCTTTGTCCTCCTTTGTTGAATCCTAAACTGCTCCCAGTCCTCAGGATTATTGCTTTTTCTGGCCAATTTATATGCCCTCTCCTTGGACCTTATGCTATCCCTAATTTCCCTTGTTAGCCACGGTTGGGTCACCTTTTTCGGAGACGTCCTTGAGCCTTGCACCAGGGAGGCAACAGACCATCCTGGAGTCTCGTTTGCAGCCGCAGAAACGCCTATCTATCCCCCTTACAATTGAATCCCCTATTACTATAGCTCTACCCCTCTTTTTCCTCCCATTCTGTGCAGCAGAGCCACCCCTGGTGCCAGGAAGTTGGCTGCTGCTGCCTTCCTCTGATAAGCCATCCCCCCCAACAGTACTCAAAGTGGTGTATCTGTTGGAGAGGTGGATGGCCACAGGGGACCCCTGCACTACCTGCCTGCGCCTAGTACTCTGCCTGTTGGTCACCTGTTCCCTTTCTTCCTGTCCAACCTTTACCTGCGGTGTGTCCAACTCCGTAAATGTGCTATTCACGATGTCCTGAGCATCGTGAACGCTCCAGTATGTATCCAATCGCAGCTCCAGCATCGCAATGCAGTCTGTCAGTAGCTGCAGCTGGATGCACTTCCTGCACATGTAGTTGTCAGGGACACAGGAAGTGTCCCTGAGTTCCCACATATCGTAGGAGGAGCAGATCACGGGGCCTGGCTGTCCTGCCATGACTTACCCTTTAATTAATTGAATTTAAATTAAATCAATCAATCCCACTAATTACACTACAGTAAACTAGTTTACCAACAGTCCCTGCTACACTAGAGAGACCTTAGAAACTATAAACCAGAGTTAAAGTTTAAAAAAGAGAGAAATACACACCAACCAATCACTTACCTGCTTCCTGGTGACGTCACTCATTGATTACTTTTTACCTCTCTTCCCTGCTGTTGAATTGGTCGGGCCTCGTTCGCTGAATCAGCCGCCGCTCCCCAACTGCCGCCGGTTTTTGAATCTCCTCAGCTGCTCGCTCGCAGGTCCGCTCTGGTCGGGCCTTGTTCGCTGAATCAGCCGCCGCTCCCCAACTGCCGCCAGTTTTTGAATCTCCTCAGCTGCTCGCTCGCAGGTCCGCTCTGGTCGGGCCTCGTTCGCTGAATCAGCCGCCGCTCCCCAACTGCCGCCGGTTTTTGAATCTCCTCAGCTGCTCGCTCGCAGGTCCGCTCTGGTCGGGCCTCGTTCGCTGAATCAGCCGCCGCTCCCCAACTGCTGCCGGTTTTTGAATCTCCCCAGCTGCTCGCTCGCAGGTCCGCTCTGGTCGGGCCTCGTTCGCTGAATCAGCCGCCGCTCCCCAACTGCCGCCGGTTTTTGAATCTCCTCAGCTGCTCGCTCGCAGGTCCGCTCTGGTCGGGCCTTGTTCGCTGAATCAGCCGCCGCTCCCCAACTGCCGCCGGTTTTTGAATCTCCTCAGCTGCTCGCTCGCAGGTCCACTCTGGTCAGGCCTCGTTCGCTGAATCAGCCGCCGCTCCCCAACTGCCGCCGGTTTTTGAATCTCCTCAGCTGCTCGCTCGCAGGTCCGCTCTGGTCAGGCCTCGTGCGGAACTTGGCTATCAGTTTCTGCTCGACGATTTTGCGTTGTCGTGTGTCTCGAAGGCCACCGTGGAGAATGCTTACCCAAAGATCAGAGGCTGAATGTCCTTGACTGCTGAAGTGACTGGGAGGGAACACTCCTGCCTGGCGATTGTTGCGTGGTGTCTGTTCATCCGTTGTCACAGTGTCTGCATGGTCCCGCCGATGTACCATGCTCTGGGGCATCCTTTCCTGCAACGTATGAGGTGGACAACGTTGGCCGAGTCACATGAGTATGTACCATGTACCTGGTGGGTGGTGTCCTCACGTGTGATGATGGTATCTGTGTTGATGATCTGGCATGTCTTGCAGAGGTTGCCGTGGCAGGGTTGTGTGGTGTCCGTGGTCGCTGTTCTCCTGAAAGCTGGGTAATTTGCTGCGAACGATGGTCTGTTTGATGTTAGGCGACTGTTTGAAGGCGAGTAGTGGAGGCGTGGGGGTGGCCTTAGCGAGGTGTTCGTCGTCATCGATGACATGTTGAAGGCTGCGAAGAACATGGCGTAGTTTCTCCGCTCCGGGGAAGTACTGGACGACGAAGGGTACTCTGTTGGTTGTGTCCCGTGTTTGTCTTCTGAGGAGATCTATGCGATTTTTTGCTGTGGCCCGTCGGAACTGTCAGTCGACGAGTCGAGCGTCATATCCCGTTCTTACGAGGGCGTCTTTCAACGTCTGTAGGTGTCCATCACGTTCCTCCTCATCTGAGCAGATCCTGTGTATTCGCAGGGCTTGTCCATAGGGGATGGCTTCTTTAATGTGGTTAGGGTGGAAGCTGGAGAAGTGGAGTACCCTGAGGTTGTCCGTGGGCTTGCGGTAGAGTGAAGTGCTGAGGTGTCCATCTTTGATGGAGATTCGTGTGTCCAAGAATGGAACCGATTCTGAGGAGTAGTCCATGGTGAGTTTGATGGTGGGATGGAACTTGTTGATGTTATCGTGATGTCTTTATGCATCTCTCCACTTCACCTGACGAAGGAGCAGCGCTCCGAAAGCTTGTGATTTCAAATAAAACTGTTGGACTATAACCTGGTGTTGTGTGACTTCTTACATTTATAAAATTCGAGCAGGACTAGACAAACTAGATGCTGGAAGGATGTTCCCGATTGTCGGGGAGTCCAGAACCAGGGGTCACAGTCTAAGGATAAGGGGTAAGCCATTTAGGACAGAGATGAGGAGTAATTTCTTCACCCAGAGAGTGGTGAACCTGTGGAATTCTCTACCAAAGAAGGCAGTAGAGGCCAATTCATTAAATATATTCAAGAAGGAGTTGGATATATTTCTTGAGGCTAAATGGAACAAGGGATATGGAGAGAAGGCAGGGACAGGGTACTGAATTTGGATGATCAGCCATGATCTCATTGAATGGCGGAGCAGGCTCGAGGGGCCGAATGGCCTACTCCTGCTCCTATCTTCTATGTTTCTATGTCGGTACTGTCCTCGGCCCCCCGCTCTGTTTATATTCTATGGCTCCACTGCTGCCATCGCTCAGGTCCGTGCTGTCCTCGGCCTCCAGTTCTGTTTATATTCTACCACTCCACTGCTACCATCGCTCAGGTCTGCACTGTCCTCGGCCTCCCGCTCTGTTTATATTCTGCCGCTCCGCTGCTGCCACCACAATGTTAATGCAATAGTAAGGTTCTTATAATGTGTTACCATGAAAATTTATTCCTATGCCTATGAAGTGAATAATACTGCTCTTGAATGGATGATGCTATGCAACAATTCAAAGCACATTTTACAAAGGTTGCCCTCCAACCCCAGTAGCAGTAATCATGGAGCTGCTTCTGATTCCACTGGTTGCCTACCTTTATGTATTGCAGACCCAGACAGGCATGCCTGTGTGTCAGGAATAACCTGTCCATTTCTTCATGCTTAAAGTACTTCTCCTGAAGCATGCCCAGAAGTGCATGCAGGCAAGGAACTAGAGCTTTCTGGAGAGGCAAGCTCATCTATGGTACTGCACACGCAGCACTATTGCGGACATTGTACTTTGTGTGTCGTGAATGTTTCACTGGGTCTCTGAATACCTAATTGATGGCTGTCGCTAGTGCATTTCTAAGTAAGTCAAAGCTGGCTTTTAACATTTTTGAACTGTGGACCTTAATATCTCAATTTTATAAGCAGGCACATTTCTGAGAGATTCTGCAACATGATCACCAGACCAGTTTGCATCATCTTGTGCATTGAGGTAAGTGACTTGTTCATCAGTTCATGTTGTGGAAGGATCCTCTGTTCCATTGATTGTCTTGTGAGGACAGAGTGGCTAACTTAGCAGATGATGCTAAATAAGGGGAGCAGCTGGACAACTACAGAAGGACCTGAACAAAACTTGTAAGTCGGCAGAACTATTGCAGATGAAATTCAATACAGATACATGCCAGATCTAACACACTGGACGAAAAATGGGGGACTACTTACTCAATGAATGGTGTCAAATGCCTAGGGAGAGATTGAAAGATATCTGGGAGTGAAAGAGATCTGGGATTGATAATAGACTCAATACTGATCATGTCCAGTCATTGCAGAGCAGGAATTGATAAAGCAAACAGAATGCTGAGCTATACTTTCAAATCAGTGGAGTATAAGCCAGAGGCCACCATGTTCAACCTATTCCATGGCTGATCTTCGACCTCAACTTCACCTTCCCACACTATCTCCATGTCCCTTGATTCCCTTAATATTCAAAATTCGATCGATCTCTGTCTTGAATATACTCAACGACTGGGCATCCTCAGCCTTCTGGGGCAGAGAATTCCAAAGATTCACAACCCTTTGCGTGAAGAAATTTCGCTTCATCTCAGCCCTAAATGGCCGACCCATTATTATGAGACTGTGACCCCTGGTTCTCGACACCCAGCCAGGGGGAACATCCACCCAGCATCTACCCTGTCAAGACCCTTAACAATTTTATACGTTTCAATGAGATGACCTCTCATTCTTGTAAACTCTAGGGAATATAGGCATAGTCTACTCAACCTGTCCTCATAGGGCAATTGTAGGATTCGCAAAAATCCAGGAAAATACAGTCTACATTGTAAAACCCCTGAAATGGCCACATTTTATGAACACAAGATGGAGTTGGCAGAACACATGACTCATTTCAGAAGGACATACCACTGCAGTATCTTAAAGAAACCTGAGTCGCCACCGATTAGAAGATTCCAGAACTGACTGCAATTGATATGATAAAATGGTTACAGTAGTAACGAAGTCAAAACAAAAGTATTTACATCTCAAGGTGTGTTAATTGCTAGCAAAATGCAAACCCATCTCTGAAATCGCAGAGCACAGACAAAACCTATTATCTGTACCAAACTCAGAGGGACACAGGACAAATCCCATTAGTTTCATTTACAAGACATTAAAATAAAGTACCCGCTTTTGTCAAAGCAGCCTGCCCATTACTTTAACAAAAGAAAACCCCTGATTTGGCGCCAAGATAAGGGCAAGAAAACAGTATAACTGTTGGGGGAAAAGAGACATTAAAAAAAAACAGTTTCATACAGGAGCACCAAGGTCAAGGACAGTTTTAAAAACCCTGGTGAGGTTCGAGGAGCACAGAGGGCCTACAAGTTCGAGCAGGAGAGCAGGTTCAGGAGCCGGTCCCATAAGGAAGATTGTAGATCCCGGACGATACAGGAGCACCAAGGTCAAGGACAGTTTTAAAACCCTGGTGAGGTTCGAGGAGCACGGAGGGCCTACAAGTTCGAGCAGGAGAGCAGGTTCAGGAGCCGGTCCCATAAGGAAGATTGGAGATCCCGGACGATACAGGAGCACCAAGGTCAAGGACAGTTTTAAAAACCCTGGCGAGCATAGAGGCCCAACTCCACCTAGCTGATCTAGTTGAGGTATACTTAGAGGCGGGAGGGTTTTTAATATTAAGGGCTTTGTAATTCGGGAGTGTTATTCATCCTTCGTTGTGCCGTGCGCTTTCTCCACCCCCGTTTTATTATATCGCTGATCTAGAATTGATATATTATGATAGTCAAAGTAACTCTTGTGTGTTAAATTTTAGTTCCTATTGAGAGGCGTGTTCATGATTTTTGTCTGCATTGTTTCTTCATTCTCTATGTTTTATTCTCCTTAAAAATAAAGATACCTTTGATTTAAAACTTACCTTGTCTCACCTGATCCATTTGCCTTCCGAGTCACAAGTTGGGCCAACACATCAAGGTGGTCTGGCAATAAGCCCAGTGTCTAGAACCAGTGAGGGGGGAGTGCTTCGGAACCGTTCACGAGCAGTGTGAAATCAAAAACCGATCTCGCACACCACAAGCTCGTTAAAACGACCCCGTACAGAATGGCGACCCAGTTGGGACACTGGCTACAGAACCCTTGTGTGGTGGACAAAGACTCGGGTGAGACAGATGTTATGGAGGACAGGTTATCCTCCTACGTGTGTGGCAAAGTAAATGTAGCAAAAAAATGGGTATATGACCTGTTAGGAGCCGAGCGACCCCTAAAGGCAGCCGCCCAGTGGACGGCTAGTAAAGAGCACCGCAAGGGCATTGAAAAAGCGGTGTGGCTTATGTGCTATAAAAAGCAGGTTCTGGTACTGGACCACACGGTGGCCAGTAAGGAAACCAAAATTAAGCATTTGTCCCGGGAGCTGCAGGAAAAGGTTGCAGCGGAAGGGTAGGTGCTAGTGGCTCTGGAGGCCATAAGCCAAGAGAGGGCAGCGATGGTCTGGGACCATCGGGGGAAGGTAGAAAGGCTGGAGGGCAAGATAGCTGAGCTGGAGGGGAGCGCTAGGTTCAGGGTAGAACACGTAGAGTATCAGGCAAGAGAATCCAGGGGGAAAGAGAGGAGATTAAAAACAGAGATTAGCCACCTTACAGGGGAACTGAAGGCACAGGAGGAAAAGGTAGGCGAAGTAAAAGCAGCCTATAAGCTGGCCTGCGCTCAAGGGTTTGAGGAGGCAGACCACGGCCCCTGTAGGCAGGAAATAGAAAGCCTGAATCTGGCATTGGCCAGGGCAAAGGGGATGACATGCCTCATTAGCCCCAAGGTCGGCCAGGCTGAGTTCAACGGTAACCCAAGCAGGGAAGTTCCGCAGGCAGCCCCCAGAACAAAACGGGTTAGGGAACCCGAGATTTCACAGCCACCACCCCTAGCCCCTAGTTTTCCAGAGGTCTGGGATCAGGAGGGGGTGGAGGATGAAGAATCCAAGGTAGACCAGGGTAGCCCGAGAGAGAATCAGGGACCAGGACCAGTGTACCCCATGACACAACGGAGGTACGGACCACCCGGTGACGACGGGGAACCTGGGGACCTCCAGAACCAATTCCTGGTGCCACACGGTGCGCAACAATTGCGCTCCATGGTGAGCTACATCCCCAAGCTCACCATGAAGGAGGACCCTTCTCTTCACTTTAGGGAGATAGAGCAGGCGGCCTGTGTTAACGACTGCGACGAAGCAGAGAAGGCCAAGATGATGTTGTTCTCCCTCAGTAGCGATCTCCTCCAGACGCTACCCGATGGGTGTAAGAGGGGTCAGGAAAATTATGGCAGGCTGAAGGACGAGACCCTGGAGGCCATGGGGATGAACGAGGGGAGTCCGTTCACCCGGGTGGAGAAAACAGTCCAGCTCCCTGGGGAATTCCCGCAGGCGTTCGCGGACAGGCTGTGGCCAGTCTACCAGGGTACGTGCCTGGGAATGCCGGCGCGAGCGAACCTGGACGGAGACCAGTTAGTCTACTGGCTCAGGTGCCTGATGAATAACTCCCTGCCCCGCGTTCGAACGCAGGCAATGGCCTGGTTCGACCCCCGAAACCCTCTGACCACGGAGGTGACGGTGATCCGCCAACTCACAGTCACCTTTAGAAACGGGAGGGATAGTGAGACACCCCAGCAAAACGGGAAGGTTTGTGAGGTCAGGGCTGGTGACCAGCCCCGTAAAGAGTGGCGCCAGGAAGGGAGCCGTCCCAAACAAAGCCGACAAACGTGCTTCGGCTGCGGGAAGGAGGTGCATTGGCGCAGGGACTGTAAGAATCCCTGGAAGGACACAAGGGAAAAGGTCTCCACAGTCCCAGCCCAAGCCCCGGCCGCACCCCCGACCTCTGGCCCGGAGAGAGAGACGGAGCCAACTGTCCCTCCAGAGCTGCTGGACGTGCTGCTGGCTCCAGTGAGGTCATTGGTCCTCACTAAGGGAAAGATAGCAGCCACCACCGGTCCAGCGTTTCCCCCAACCCCTTTCCAAAGTGGCCCACAATGACTGGAGCCTGCGCAGCCCGTCTATCTATGTGCGCTCCAGTACGACGGATGGAAGAGACCGCTCGTGCAGATGGAGGTAGGGAAGGAAACGGGGACTTATCTGTTGGATACGGGAGCTTCATGCACTGCGATCCATACGGAGAATCCCACCACCTCACCTCTGTCTAACGGGGTTCCATACGTCCTATCGGGGTTCACAGTGGCGGAGCAGACGGGTGCGTTCTCCAGGCCGCTCTCGATCCGCCTGGGCACACTCCAGACAAAGTGGACATGTGTCCTGGCGAGATGGGATGCGGAGGGAGGGAAGGGGATCCTAGGGGCCGACTTCATCGTGGGCCATGGGATCCTCGTGGACCTCAGGAACCATTGCCTTTGGGGAGCCAACACCGGAAAGGAAAGTGGAGTGGTAGTAATCCCGGGAAAGGATGGGAAGGGAACCCTGTGTACCATGAAGCCAAAAGGGAGTTACAACCTCGGTGAAATGATGGAGGGTATCCCAGAAGTATTTAGAGCCGAGGTGCAGGCTCAGTTAGGTGCGTTCGCCATGCACAAACACGACTGTGGGAGGGTTGCTGGCTTTGAGGTTAGGGTAGATGGGGGTCCCATGGCCCGGCCCCAAAAGCAGTACAACTTCCCAAAGGAAGCAGAGGCTGATATGGAGGTGGCCATATCAGCGCTGGTACAGCAGGGGGTGCTGAGGCCTATAGCCACCCATGTGAACTCTCCGCTTTGGCCGGTTAAGAAACCGGACAATTCCTGGAGAGCCACGGTGGACTATCGGGTGTTGAACAGCAACATCCCCGCATGTGCCCCCACAGTGGCAGCAGTGGCCGACCTCATTGGGAGTATCCCCGCATCCGCGACCACGTTCACGGTGCTGGATATTTCCAATGGGTTCTGGTCGATCCCTGTGCGGAGGGAGGACCAGTATAAATTTGCCTTTACTTTCAGAGGGCAACAGTATACCTGGAATTGCTTGCCACAAGGCTTCCACAATAGTCCCAGCATTTTCCACCAATGCATGGCGGACAGCCTGAAGGAGTTCAGTCAGCCCCTTCAGTTAGTACAGTACGTGGATGACCTGCTCCTGTTTACCGACGCGGTCGGGGAGCACGGCCCACTGCTGGCTGAACTGTTGGAACTACTGACCAGAAGGGGGTTCAAAGTCAACCCAAAGAAAGCGCAGATCGGTCAAAAGGAAGTCAAGTTCCTGGGGCTGACCATCCGCGCCGGAGAAAGGGCCATTGATAGGGCTAGGAGGGAGGCGGTACAGGAGTTACCGGTCCCCGTCACCATAAAGGGTGTGAGGTCGTTTCTAGGGCTAACCGGGTACTGCCGAGACTTCATGGAGGACTATGCGGCCATGGCAGCCCCACTACTCCGACTCCTGCACAAGGGAGTGGAGTGGTCATGGGATGAAGGATGCCAGGCTGCATTCGAGCTCCTAAAAAGGAAGCTGCAGACCGCACCGGCCCTGGGAGCGATAGATGGGGGAAGGGAGTTCTTCCTGGAGGTGGCGGCCAGCGGGGACAGTCTGAGTGCTGTGTTGCTCCAGGAGCGACATGGCAAGCTGAGACCCGTGGTTTACTCCTCCAGGGTGCTCACCGACGTGGAGAGGAGCTACTCGGTCTGTGAGCAGCACCTCTTGGCCACACACTGGGCTGTGAAAAGATCCGCCATCCTCACAGGCACCTCCCCCATCACCCTCCTCACACACCGCACGCCCACCAAGATGCTTTTGGATGGGAGGATTAAGGATGGGACAGTAAGCAGTGCCCGCATTGCGCACTGGACCCTACTCCTCTCACAAATGGATCTGCGGGTGCGAGGCCTGTGCGAGCCCAGATTAGTCGCCAACCTGGCTTACCCTGGGACAGCCCATCAATGTTCCGTTGAAGGGGTATGGGAGGTCGACGTTGGTCTCCGGGCTGGGATACATCCCACCGGCCGTGAGATTTACGTGGATTGTTCCAGCACAGTATCCGCTGGAAAGCGGCTCACGGGGTTCGGAGTGTATGACCCAACGGCTGACATTGCGTTGGCGATTAAACTCCCCAGTACCATGAGCGCCCAGCAGGCAGAACTGTCTGCTGTGGCGTATGTGGTTACCCATCCCGAAGTTTTCCCTACCCCGTACACGATTTGCTCAGACAGCATGTTTACATGCAATTCGTGTACCGAATACCTGGCCATCTGGTCCCGTCGCGGATTCACTTCCGCGGATGGGAGACCCTTGGTGGTAAAGCCCCTGCTGGAGAAGATCCTGGCAGCCGTGGGGGAGAAGGGTGAGGTCTTCATCCACAAGGTGAAGGCTCACTCCTTCACAGAACCTTGCGGTCAGGGGAACCAGCGAGCTGACGCACTGGCGAGAGAGGGTGCCCAGACCAGCATTTTCTGGGACCCCTAGGGGGCTGGACCAGTGGCAGCTGTAAAAGGCAGGGATGGGATCCAGAAGAGTGTAGGGGTAGCGCTAGCCCCGGACCTAAAATCGGTCCAATCTCAGGACCCTGCCCTGAGAGGGGTATTTAACGCGGTTAGCGAGGGGAAGAAAATGGAAGGCCCGTATGGTGCAGCATCCCTGTCCATAAGAGAGGGGATGCTGTTTAGAGAAGAGCAGTGGGTGGTGCCTCAGCAGCACCGGAGGGAATTCCTTCAACTGGCCCATGAGGGACAAGGAGCAGGGCACCCTGGGCCTGAGGTCACCTGGCAGCGGGTGGAACAAGCAGGATGGTGGCCAGGACTCCGGGAGGACGTCCGGGAGTTTTGCGCGAACTGTCTTGTGTGCGCGGCAAATAACCCCGATCCTCACAGGAGGAAGGTGCCGATGGGACACGTTAGGAGGGTAGAGGGACCATGGCAATCAATCCAAATTGACTATATCGGACCCTTACCCGCCACCCAGGGAGGCTATAAGTACTGCCTCGTTCTGGTGGACGTGTTCTCTAAATGGGTTGAAGCCTTCCCCTGCCGAACAGCCACAGCGTTAGGGACTGCAAGAATCTTGGTGCAGGAGGTGTTCTCGAGATGGGGACTGCCCCAGTTCGTGGAATGCGATCAGGGAAGCCAGTTACCGGCCAAGTAATGCAGAACACCCTGATGCTGCTGGGCATTCTGGGGAAATGGCATGTAGCCTACAATCCACAGTCATCGGGGATTGTGGAGCGGATGAACCGCACCTTAAAAGAAAAAATGAGGAAAGAGATAATGGGTTCGCCCCAAAGGTGGGCAGAAGTCCTGCCTCTTGTCCTCATGGGGATCCGCTCCAGCCAGTCGAAGAGTACGGGGTACTCTCCGCATGAGCTCATGACCGGGAGGGTCATGAGAACCCCCACCCATGTCCTGGCCCCAGTCCTAACGGAGGGGCAGCTAAGGGAGGTGAATCGGGACAAATTCGCCCGCACGCTCCTTGAACGCCTCCAAAGGATCTATGAGGGGGCCGCAGGTAACATGGGGAGGCAGCACCAGGGAAATAGGATGCTGCTCGAGCCCAGTAAAACCCATCGCTGGGAGGTAGGGGATCTAGTGATGGTAAGGAACTTCGCCCGTGTGGGGAGTTTTGAGCCACTTTACATGGGTCCCTACAGCATCGTAGATCAGGCCAGCCCCATGGTGTATGCTGTGAAACTGCCCCGGCGCACAAAATGGTTTCACATCAATCAATGTAAGCTGTTTAAGCCGGAGGCAGTGAAGCAGGCAGCGGGGGCTGAAAAAGGCAGCAAAGAATTAAAAACTGCAGGGGAGCTGCAGCCGCAGGTCACACAGGCTGGACGAGCAGCCTGCGTGAGGGGAGGAGTTGACCCGTCCACACGGGAGACTCCCCCCTTGTTCTGGGACCCAGAAGGGGAGGAGCCGGAGGTCCTAGGTCCTGTCCCTGGTCACCCAGAAGGGGAGGAGCCGGAGGTCCTAGGTCCTGTCCCTGGTCACAAGGAAGCTGAGTCGGAGGACGATGGTCCCGCCCCCGACTGCGGTGAAGGGGAGGAGCCGGAGGTCTTAGGTCTTGCCCCTGAGTGCAGCATTAGAGAGGTGGCGTCTGGGGGCGGAGACTCTCAACCTGGAGTCCCAGGTAGCGGGGAGGTGCCTGCCGCTGACCCAGAGCCTAGGGAGGCGGAGCCTGCGGGAGGAAGCCCATAGCCGGCAGTCATGGGGAAGCCACGGACTGCAGCCAGGGCCAAAACTCCAGCCAAGGGTCCGACCTACGAGGAAGCCTCATATGTGGTGACCCTTAGACGGTCAAATAGAAAACCGCAACCGAAGAAGGTTTGGTCGCCGGTTTTCACAAGAGGGACCCCCCAGAAGAAAGCTGAGAGAAGTTTAAACGGTCCACAGCCAGCAGCCACGGGCTGCCAGGGACCAGCAGCTGAGACCCATGTGGGAACGCAGCAGGGGGAGGCCTGCGACGGTCCCCGCAGATTATAAGCTGGCCACCCGGAGACGGGCGGCAGATGTATATATTTATATAGTTTTGGGTAATAAGGTTTAGTTTATTGTAATTTTAGAAAATAAGTAATGTGGTCTTCTGGAAGTATGGTAGCACTTTGGAGCGGTAGAATGTGGCAAGTTTTAAGTGAGCTAGGGTCGCGGGACCCACTCACCCCGCACCCAAGCCGAGGAGCCCAGGGAGCCCGGCTCGAAACCTTTTTTTATCTCTCCGCCAGATCATAACAAGATGATGCCAGTCGGAGGCATCATCCTCGCGGCCCTGGTGGGCCTCAACGTCGCCTGGAGAGGAGAAACGGAGGATCACCGTATCTTTGGATGCTCCGGGGAAACTGCGCCTCTGGCCCACGACGGGCAGGGCCTGCGCGAAGCAGAGGAAGTCACTGGGTACACCCACGATGGCTGGGCTCGAACGCCACGAAATATTCAAGCGAAACTGGCTTCACATACGGGGAGGTCTCTTTGTCGTGTCCTCAGATCAAGATCCAGGCCACGCGGATCAGTGTGACTGTGGGGAAACGTATTTGCCTAACCTGCAGGGGGTACGTCCCCCTGGATAGGTGGTGGTGGCTCAGGAAACTGAGCAGGGACATGGGGAACCCCAGAGGAAAGTGGGAAAGGTTAGGGAACAACACTCACCGGACTATCACAGGGACCCAGGGAGGGTTGACAGTGTGCTGGGATAAATGGTGGAAACCCAATCAGGGGATTTATGTGTGTATGTGGGGTTCAGAAAAAGTTTGCCCCACAGGTGTTTCCATCATTTTCCACAGCCAGTGGCAAGATAACGGGAGGGGGATAGACTGGGAATCGCGCTTGGACGCATGCGCGGTCCCCTACTCCCCAATCGCGGTTAATGCCACTGAGCTAGTGACCCGCCCCCGACAGCCCCTGCCCACGACCCAGACACCACGGACGGTAGCAGAGGGATGCCCCACCGCCACCAAGGGACCAAGAAACGGGTTAGTATTAGTTCCCACTGACCAAATGGCCTATCAGGGGGTCCATTACGCGGTGGCCTCGGTCATCCTCAACCTGACCGAGGTGCACCTGCCGGAATGGTGCTCTGTAGAGACGGCAAGGCTGTATCAGGCCCTGCTGAAAGAGACCCTGCAGAAGTTTTACGAGTTTGACTTCGCGGGGGTCAATAGAACCGAACTCTACACCGAGGGCCACAAGGAATGGGAGCAATTGGGGAGACAAAGAAGGGGTGCCGTGAATGACTGGTTCACAGGGTTTAACACTGGGTCGTCCATCATAAATAGTATGGACGACATCAAATTGCAACGGCAGGTTAACGGGTTAAAGACCCAGTTGAGGGGGATCCTCACGGACGAAAATCGGGTGGTGGGTTCGGAGCTCCATGAGGACCAGGCTATGACTCTCCATTTAAAAGAAATCATAGCAGAGCTGGAGAAGCAGGCTCGGACAGTCAACGCTCTCATTAGGGAGGACAGGAACGCCTCAGATCAGGCTGCCCAGAATGAGGTGTGCGTACTATACGGAGCATGGTTGCTGGGCGAGGGCCGCAGCAATCTGGAGGACTTAAAACAGGGTTTGGTCCCCTCCTGGATCAGTAACAAACACCTCGCAGCCCTCCACCCCTTTGAGAACGCGTTGAGTCCGTGCCAGCTCCGGCTCGCTTCTGAGGCCTACCCAGTCCCGGTGGACTGTGGTCGCTCCAACCACACCATCATGGGGGTCGTCGTGCGGATCCCAGTAATGAGTAGGGCGGCCCGACCTGCGCCGGTGTATAGGGTGGTGAACATTGGAGTCATTCGGGGGGGAGCACACATCCGTTTCGCAGAGGTCCCACCCTATGTCATTAAGTGGGAGCATGCTATGACGGGGACTGACCTCTCGGGGTGCTGTAGCCGGGGAGCACACATAATCCTGTGTCCCCAGCACTTGAATGCCTATTCAACACCACAGTGCGGGTTCAGTTCTGCTGACGCTAAGCCTATCAATTGCACCATGGAAGCCATGGCACAGGGCCATGTTCCCCCACAGGTGGCATACATAGGTGGTGGGACATATTGTGTCACCACCGCAGCGTCTGACTACCGGCACGGACAGCACGGCTGGTGCGCGGTCAGTGAAAGCAGCTTCTGTTTCAAACCCGAGGCAGTAGTTCAAGTGGCACAGCTGCGGATTATCCCGATCCCTGAACCATCCACTGTTCACCTCACTGTCAAGGAGAACTTCGTCGATCTCCAGAAGTACGTGGCCCACTTTGGTTTCACAATTCCCTCTCTCCCAGAACATTTAACCGAACTGCTGAAAGCAGTTACTATCTCTCAGAAGCACTTCTTTACTTTAGAGCAGAAAACCACCGACATAGGGGCAAAAATCCAAGACATAGTGGTTCCACCATGGTGGGACCTTTTTGATAATATAGAGATCCCATCATGGGTCAGACTGGCTTCCCACGTCTTAGTGGTGTGCCAGGTAGGGATCATTCTGTACCTGGTCTCTGTCCAGTGTAGGAGGAAGGGACACGACAGGGAGTTCCCTAGTCAGCGGAATTGGCGGGGCCACTATGCCAGCATAAACGGGGACTCGCCCGTGTAGCTAAATGTTTTTATTCCATCTGTTTTTGGTGTATTATAACAAAGATTGTGTTGCGTCGGGTTATGACTCTAAGGTGAGTCTGTACATAGCATAAATGTTTCTCCGGTAGGGGATATCTACTCAACTCCGTTTTCGGGATGAGGAAAGTGCGTGTGCGAGGTACGCTCCATAGTCAGGTAAACTACGGGGAAGCTCAGTTGGGGGGGGAACGGATTTATGCTCACCCTAAAACATTCATGATACAAAAGACGATTTGAGATGTCCATTGTATCACGGGGGGACTGTAGGATTCGCAAAAATCCAGGAAAATACAGTCTACATTGTAAAACCCCTGAAATGGCCACATTTTATGAACACAAGAAGGAGTTGGCAGATCACATGACTCATTTCAGAAGGACATACCACTGCAGTATCTTAAAGAAACCTGAGTCGCCACCGATTAGAAGATTCCAGAACTGACTGCAATTGATATGATAAAATGGTTACAGTAGTAACGAAGTCAAAACAAAAGTATTTACACCTCAAGGTGTGTTAATTGCTAGCAAAACGCAAACCCATCTCTGAAATCGCAGAGCACAGACAAAACCTATTATCTGTACCAAATTCAGAGGGACACAGGACAGATCCCATTAGTTTCATTTACAAGATATTAAAATAAAGTACCCGCTTTTGTCAAAGCAGCCTGCCCATTACTTTAACAAAAGAAAACCCCTGATTTGGCGCCAAGATAAGGGCAAGAAAACAGTATTACTGTTGGGGGAAAAGAGACATTAAAAAAAAACAGTTTCATACAGGAGCACCAAGGTCAAGGACAGTTTTAAAAACCCTGGTGAGGTTTGAGGAGCACAGAGGGCCTACAAGTTCGAGCAGGAGAGCAGATTCAGGAGCCGGTCCCATAAGGAAGATTGGAGATCCCGGACGATACAGGAGCACCAAGGTCAAGGACAGTTTTAAAAACCCTGGTGAGCATAGAGGCCCAACTCCACCTAGCTGATCTAATAGAGGTATACTTAGAGGCGGGAGGGTTTTTAATATTAAGGGCTTTGTAATTCGGGAGTGTTCTTCATCCTTCGTTGTGCCGTGCGTTTTCTCCACCCCCGTTTTATTATATCGCTGATCTAGAATTGATGTATTATGATAGTCAAAGTAACTCTTGTGTGTTAAATTTTAGTTCCCATTGAGAGGCGTGTTCATGATTTTTGTCTGCATTGTTTCTTCATTCTCTATGTTTTATTCTCCTTAAAAATAAAGATACCTTTGATTTAAAACTTACCTTGTCTCACCTGATCCATTTGTCTTCCGAGTCACAAGTTGGGCCAACACATCAAGGTGGTCTGGCAATAAGCCCAGTGTCTAGAACCGGTGAGGGGGGAGCGCTTCGGAACCGCTCACGAGCAGTGTGAAATCAAAAACCGATCTCACACACCACAAGCTCGTTAAAATGACCCCTTACACGATCCCCTCATCCCAGGAATCAGTCTGGTGAACCTTTGTTGCACTCCCTCAAAGGCAAGTATATCCTTCCTTAGGTAAGGAAAGCAAGACTATGCACAGTACTCCAGGTGTGGTCTCACCAGGGCCCTATATAATTACAGTAAGATGCCTTTACTCTTATACTCCAATCCTTTTGTAATAAAGGCTAAAATACCATTGCTTTCCTAATTGCTTGCTGTACCTGCATGCTAACTTTAATTGATTCATGTACAAGGACACACAGGTTCCTCTGAATACCAACATTTACCAATCTCTCACGAATTAAAAAATATTCTGCTTTTCTATTTTTCCTACCAAAGTGGATAACTTCACATTTCTCCATATTATATTCCAACTGCCATGTTCTTGCCCACTCACTTAACATGTCTATATCCCGTTGCAGCCTCTTTGCTTCCTCCTCACAACTTACTTTCTCACCTAGTTTTGTATCGTCAGCAAACCTAGATAAATTACACTCGGTCCCCTCATCTAAGTGGGGGCGAGTGCTGAGAGGGCTGGCTTGGGACCCCGTGCTGGGACCACTACTGTTTCTAATGACCTGTATTCAGAAACTCAATGCAAAGTGATCAAATTTGCAGAGGATACCAAACTAGGAGATGCTGGAACTGGAAGAGACAGCTCAGAAAGTACAATATGAATTGGACAAGACATGTAAATGGACAGAAAAATTATTAATGAAATTTAATGCAGACAAGAAGAAGACTTGCATTTATATAGCGCCTTTCATGACCACAGGACGTCTCAAAGTGCTTTACAGCCAATGAAGTACTTTTGAAGTGGAGTCACTGTTGTAATGTAGGAGTGTAAAGTGTAAAGTTTTGCACAGAAGAAGAAAAAAATGGGGAATACACGAATTCCATAAATGGTATTAAAATAACTAATGGTGAAGCTAAAAAGAACGCAAGAGGCTTAGTAGACTTGTCATTTAACATGTGCAACCAATGCAGAGCAGTAATAAACAAAGCCAATATGATGCTGTACTGCATAGCCAAAGCAGAAGAGTATCAGTTAAAGGATGTAGTGATCAAACTTTATAGTACTCTGGTCAGACCACACTATGAATACTGCTTTCAGTTCTGGTTGCCAAAAAACAAGGGAGACGTTCAAGTGTTGGATGCAGTACAGAGAAGAGGCTGATCTTCAGGGCCAGGAGTATGATTTCTGAGGAAAGATTGGATAAATTTGGGCTTTACAGCCTAGAGACGAGATGATTGAGCCCCTTAAGAATTGTATATGTTTCAATGAGATCACCTCTCATTCTTGTAAATTCTAGGGAATATAGGCTTAGTCTACTCAATCTCTCCTCATAGGACCATCCCAGGAATCAGTCTGGTGAACCTTTGTTGCACTCCCTCTAAGGCAAATATATCCTTCCTTAGGTAAGGAGACCAAAACTGTACACAGTACTTCAGGTGTGATCTCTCACCAATTAAAAAATATTCTGCTTTTCTATTTTTCCTACCAAAGTGGATAACTTCACATTTCTGCACATAATACTCCACCTGCCATTTTCTTGTCCACTCACTTAACTTGTCTACATCCCTTTGCAGCCTTATGGGGGAATGAGGGAACATTAGGCTCTCTCTGGATGGATGCTTTTAAATGGATCGAGTGGTCTTTCTCATCTGTAACTGTCTAGTGATCTTGTGTTTTCAGTTCTGTTAGTATATCTAGTAGTTATCAAAACATACATAAAGTCAAACAAATCTGGGGTCTTCCATACCTGTAGAGGGCAGTGCTTGGAAGCACTTTCATTATTCAGTCTGTAAGAGTGGCTATTGAATCTCAGTAAATAGTGCCATTCCTGGTGAGATCAGACCCAGATTCAGAAAGCTAACAATGCATAAGACTTTGCAGTTGCAGCCCCATTTGCCATAGACAGCCCAAGTGTAAAGTCTTTTATTTATATCATCTCTGCCTCATGGTCTGTATCCAACAGCATGGAGAAGCAAATTATACTGAGTTCTTTAGAGAATATTAATTTTCTAGTAAAGGACTCTGTACCAGTCATATTCCTGTAAAATTATTCGGGACCATAAATGCACGTGAGATTAGATTTACAGATATCACCACAGACCATAACTAGAATTTTAAAGTCGCAAAGGAAATTCCATGATGTGAGGATTCTTGCACAAGTCCCATAACTTTTCATGCAATGTGTTTCATATTTAAAGAAAGAAGGCAATAGGAGAAAACAAATGAAATTGCAGCATTACTGACAACCATTACTTATATATTTAAACCATTAGAAACTAGGGGCTAGATTTTCAGTATAGGCAGTTTTGGGGCGCTAGCTTTAGCGCCCGCCCGAAGTTAGCGCCCGCCCCAAAGTAGCGCCCCGTTGCCGGGAATTCAGTGGCTTCGCCCTAAGAGGTTGGTGGAGCGCTAAAAGAGGCGTTCCACTACTCTCTTTAGGCGCTAAGCCGGCGGTCCAGAGGGATAGCGCCCAGGCGGGGCGCAGCACGGGTGCGGTCATTTTTGCACTGACAGCAGACCCCGTGGTGCCGACCAGCTCTTAAAGGGGGAAGGGACGAATTGGTCTGCTGCCACGCCCTGCACACTGCAGCCTTGCAAAGAGGCCTCAACACTACTGCTCAGCCCCAGGGAGTCATGGCAACGCCAGAGAAGGCCCGTCAGCGTGCCCTGCGCTTCTCAGAGGGTGATCTGGACATAATGGTCACAGCTCTGGAGGTGAGGCGCAAGATCTTGTTTCCAGAGAGTGGGAGGAATCCAACCCACCACGACTACACCAAAGCCTGGAAGCAGATCGCCCAGAGGGTGACGTTCACCGGCGAGGCCCCCAGGACCCACAAACAATGCCGGAAGAAATACAACGATCTGACCAGGATTGTGAGGGTGAGTAGCCTTTCCAGTCTCCTCCTCATTCTTGCATGTACACCTGACATGATGGGCAAAGGGACCTGAAAGTCCTTTTGGCCAGCCCTCAGCCAGCAGCATTGGGACAGTCATGAGCATCAAATGGCCATTCGGCACTCTACACTTTGGCCAAGCTATTCCACCATGGGAGGCAGTGGACAGTACATCAGGGCTTCACTCTGTCCAAGCTATTCCACCATGGGAGGCAGTGCACACTACATCAGGGCTTCACTCTGTCCAAGCTATTCCACCATGGGAGGCAGTGCACACTACATCAGGGCTTCACTCTGTCCAAGCTATTCCACCATGGGAGGCAGTGCACACTACATCAGGGCTTCACTCTGTCCAAGCTATTCCACCATGGGAGGCAGTGCACACTACATCAGGGCTTCACTGCGCACTTACAGCCCGTCCTTTCTCTTGCAGGCTAAAGTAGCGTTTAATCGCCAGGCCCGTGCCAGGGGTGGCCGCGCCAAGCTGCAGAAGCTCACTCGGCTGGAGGAGCGCGTGTGTGTGCTCATGGGAGCCCGTGTGATTGTCCCCACAGCGTGCGGTGTATCCGACCCTCCACTGCCCGGCAATGGTAAGGACCTCGCCTTTTGGCCCTCTCGCGTCGCACTGGCCCATCCGAGCTACCTCCTTTGCCACTGTCCCACCAATGCGCTGAATCCCACCAGTCCTAACTCCCTCGCTGACGCCGTCTCCTCACTCTGAAGCTACTCTTGTGCATTCCTGCTTTCAGCTGGTGACGACCAGGACCCTGAGGCTGCCAGTGACAGCACCTCCAACCAGGAGGAGGAGGAGGAGCAAGCCGGACCTTCGGGGGAGCAGTCACGTCCCGCAGGAGAGGAGGAAATGCTCGACACCTCCTCACTGGACGAGTGCCTGGAGGAACTGTCGCAGGGCAATGCAGCTTCTGGGACCAGTGGCGTCCAGCCACCCAGCAGCCGTGCGCGTGGCCCGCGGCCTTCCCCCCAAAGGGGGGAAGGATCAGAGGGGAGTGCTGCTGCTCGGCACACTCGCCGTCACCAACGCGGCAAGGGTCCCCTAGTTCGGCCCCCTCCTCCCCAGCGGGAGAGTCACGACTCCAGTCCGGACACCTTCACTTCGGAGGAGGTGCGGAAGCTCGATCAGATGGCCGACGACTCGGACCGGCGCCACACGGAGCTCATGAGCGTGGTGGGGCGCATGCCTGAGGCCATCGAGTCGCTGGCGACCAGTGTGCGCGAGTTCGGGGCAGCAACTGCCGCGACTGGCCGCATGCTAACTGATGCCGTCAAGACCCTGGCGGATGTGATGCGCGCGCACACCAGGACCACAGGGCCACTCACTGCTGCCACACGCGCTGTCTCAGGCAGGCATCGCCAGGGCAGGCGCCGCGCTGGACCATCCCAGCAAGCCGGCCGTCGGCTGATTGCTGCGGATCCTGCAGTGCGGGCCCGGCCGAGTGCCACCGCGCCACAGCACCAGCCAGCGCATCCCAGACGCCAGCTGGCCCACATTGCGCCATCCGTCGCCGCCATTCCCCCTCTGGGGCGTCAAGGGCAAGCGGCTGCAGCTGATGGTGGCCAGGCTCAGGTGCGCCACTCAGGAGACGGCCCCTCGAGGCCCAAACGCCATGTAGGCCGCCCCCCAGCGGCATCTGGCGGAAGGGCATCTGAGCCTCAGGCGCCTTCCCCCAGCCTCGCAGCAGCCACTGGGCAGAGCTTGCGAAGGAGCAGCAGGCAGGGCAGGGGAGGCAAAATGCTGGCCAAGGTCTCGCCCTCGCGGGCCACTCAGTAGAGGGTGTGGCCAGCTTTCCTTTAATATGGCGGTGGCCATCTTTATTTTGCCCATGGTTGTGCTTTTGGAGGGCTTTTTTTTTGCGTTAGGCCGACGTTGAGGCCCGGTTTCAATAAAGGTGGAGTGGCTCCTCCCCAGTTTGTGGGAGTGAGTCGTTTGTTGGGCTTTTTGTGGGGCCCGTTTATTGTTTTTGGGGATTCATGTGGGAAGGGCTTTTCATTTTTGTTTAATAAAAAATTATCTTTATTCATGCAGTCTCCATGGTTGTTCTTCTTAGTGTTTGTTGGCTTCGCCGGCTGAGGGCTTGCGGAGCGGCTGCATTCATCTTCCCTCATGGCCCCTGGCCATTCCCTGACAGGGGGCTTAGAAGTACCGTGTAATAAGGTGGCGTCGTGCGGCCCTTGGCCCTGGTCGCTCCCTCCTGGGAACGTACTCCTGCTCCTCCTCCTCCTCCTCCTCCTCCTCCTCATGCTCCTCCTGCTCCTCCTCCTGAGGTGCTGGTCCAACGTCAGGTGGCAGTGCCTGAGTCCTGCGGATAGCCAGGTTGTGTAGCATGCAGCAAACCACCACAAATTGGGAGACCCGGTCCGGCGAATACTGGAGAGCTCCTCCGGAGCGATCAAGGCAGCGGAACCGCTGCTTGAGGACCCCAATAGTTAGCTCGATGATGTTGCGGGTGGTTTGATGGCTCTCGTTGTAGGCCTCTTCAGCAGCGGTCCTGGGCGCGCGGAGCGGGGTCATGAGCCAGGTGCACAAAGGATAGCCTTTGTCCCCGAGTAGCCATCCTCTTGGGGGAGGCTGTGCCTGGAACATGTCATGCACAGTACTCTGCCGCAGGATAAAGGCATCGTGGCTGCTGCCTGGGAAGCTGGCATTGACTGCCATGATGCGCTGCTTGTGGTCACAGACCAGCTGCACATTCAGAGAATGGTAGCCCTTCCTGTTGCGATACTGCTCGCCATGCTCCAGAGGGGCCTGCAAAGCCACATGCGTACAGTCAATGGCGCCCTGCACCAAGGGGAATTCCCCGAGTCTGGAAAATCCCAATGCGCGCTGATGCTGGCTCTCCAGGGCCATGGGGAAGGAGATGAATTGGCTTCTCCTTCTGAACAGTGCTTCGGTCACCTGGCGGATGCAGCGATGCGCGCCGTACTGGGAGATGTTTGCTATGTCCCCAGCAGCGTATTGGAAGGAGCCGGTGGCATAGAAGTTCAATGCCACTGTCACCTTCACTTCCACCGACAGAGACGTCCTGCACCTGAGCTTTGGCCGCAGATCTCGGCGAAGCAGGTGGCAGATCTCTGCAATCACCCCCTTTCGGAATCGGAGCCTTTTAACACATCGCGCGGCACTCATGTTTAGGTAGGAGCGCTGCTGGCGGTATAGCCTGACTGGGTAAGGCCTACGTGGCCGACGCCTGTAGCCCCCTCTGCCTCTAGCCAGGGCTGCCCCTCTCACAATGCGTCTGCGAGCCCTACGGACATGGAGCTGCAGCTCCGCGTTGGCACCCCATGCAACCCCCATCAAATCCTGGCAAACACTCTAATTTCCAAATGGCCACTTGCAGCGCTGTTGCCTGAGTCCAAAAATACCTGGCTCTTGCTGCTTGAAACCAGTTAGCTATCCTCCTTGTTGTGTCTCCAGAAATGCGTTGCACAAGACTGTTTTCTGAAAAAAGGATGGCCTTTATACTGGAGAGGACGTTCCCTTTAATTAGCGCCCCCCGGGGCCCGCGCTGGTTGTGTTGCGTTCCTTTTTCCAAACGCTCCGGCCGCCCGCCGCACAATGGGGCGGTCCGACTGAAGTTTGCAATCGGGGCGGCCAAAGGGCGTTGCACGAGGATGTGACGTCATTTTCTGCGCGCGCATCCGGGCGGGCGCTAAACTTTGCGCCGGCGCTAACGGGCAACTTAATTTGGGGCGGGGCGCAAACTGCGCTGCGCCCGGGCGCTACACGCATAGCGCCCGGAAATCACTTCTCTTAAGGCGCTAACTGCTGGCGCAAGCAACTGAAAATCTAGCCCGGGCTTTCTTCACTAAAATGGGCAATTTTGTGAATTTTCCTTCTCTTTTTCCAAAAGGAATAACTAATAAAATCAAGATGACAAAAAGTACCGCTCAGCACACTTTATTAACCATATTTATAATTAATAGCTTGTTGTTAATAAATTTTGAAAATTATCTTGAAAAAAACATGTATTAATACCGTTGGAATCACCACTCATTAAATAACAATGGGACGTAAAATTGACAGTACAGCCCTGTCTGATTTTTCTTGTGTTGAAGTTACATACAAGAAATATAATGGTGCATTAAAAACAGAAAATGCTGGAAATACTCAGCAGGTCAGGCAGCATCTGTGGAGAGAGAGACAGAGTTAACATCTCAGGTTGATGACCTTTCGTCAGAACTGGAAAAAGTTAGAGATGTAACAGGTTTTTAAGCAAGTAAAGGGGCAGGAGAAGGGGGGAGGGGAGGAAAGAACAAATGGGAAGGTCTGTGATAGGGTGGAAGGTAGGAGTGATTAAATAGCAAAAGGGATGATGGTGCAAGGCAAAAGGAGATGGTAATGGGACAAGTTAAGGAACAAAAGATGTGTCTAGATGAGGTGTAAACGGGAATGGCAAATCATCAACAGCTGCCATGTGAAATAAAGTACGGGCAGAGGTTAAGGTCTGAAATTGTTGAACTTGATGTTGAGTCCAGAAGGCTGTAAAGTGCCTAATCGAAAGATGAGGTGCTGTTCCTCGAGTTGCGTTGAGCTTCATTGGAACAGTGTAAGAGGCCTAGGACGGAGAGATCAGAGTGGGAGTTAAGTGGAGAATTAAAGTGACAGGCAACCGGAAGCTCGGGGTCACATACGGACTGAACGGAGGTGCTCTGCAAAGTGGTGACCCAACCTGCATTTGGTCTCCCCAATGTAGAGGAGACCACATCATGAGCAGCATCCCCTTCCCACAGCACCTTCTCGTGCAAGCGCAGGAAATGCAACACCTGCCCTTTTACCTCCTCCCTTCCCACTGTCCAGGGCCCCAAACACTCCTTCCAGGTGAAACAGTGATTTACTTGTACTTCTTGCAATTTAGTATACTGTATTCGCTGCTCACAGCTTGTATCTGCCCTTCTACTGATCCAGATCTTGAGAAGGCAAGTTCCCTCTGTAAATCCCAGGAAGGTTTGCCAGGACCAACAGATATGGTTGGTGGCATTTTGGAAGGTGTAGCCAAACAGGCATCACTGGCTCCAGATCATTCTGGAATGCCAATATGCTGTGTAAAACATAACATGCTGTGAGTGAGATGCTTCTGAATAACTTTTTGTTCCACTCCTACTCGGGTCCCCCCCCTCACCTCTTTTTCCGATGCATTGATGACTGCATCGGTGCCATCTCCTGCTCTCACCCTGAACTAGAAAATTTCATTCACTTTGCTTCCAATCTCCACCCTTCCCTCACCTTCACATGGTCCATCTCCGACTCTTCCCTTCTCTTCCTCGACTTTTCCGTCTCCATCTCTGGAGATAGGTTATTGACTAACATTCACTACAAGCCCACTGACGCCCACAGCCACCTGGACTACACTTCCTCCCACCCCACCTCATGTAAGAACTCTATTCTATTCTCCCAGTTTCTCCGTCTCTGCTGCATGTGCTCTGACGATGCCACCTTCCATACCAGTGCTTCTGACATGTCTTCCTTTTTCCTCAACCGAGGATTCCCCTCTACTGTGGTTGACACGGCCCTCGACTGTGTCTGTTCTATCTCCTGTACTTCTGCCCTCACCCTGCACCCCCCCCTTGTCCTCACCTTTCACCCCACCAGCCTCCACATTCAACGGATCATCCTCCGCCATTTCCGCCACCTCCAGCATGATTCCACCACCAAACGCATCTTCCCCTCACCTCCCCTTTCAGCATTCCGTAGGGACCGCTCCCTCTGAGACACCCTAGTCCACTCCTCTATCACCCCAACACCCCTTTCCCTTCCTTTGGCACCTTTCAGTGCAAGTGCAGGAGATGCAACACCTGCCCTTATACCTCCCCCCTTCCCATTGTCCAGGGCCCCAAACACCCCTTCCAGGTGAAACAGCGATTTACTTGTACTTCTTGCAATTTAGTATACTGTATTCGCTGCTCACGATGTGGTCTCCTCTACATTGGGGAGACCAAATGCAGATTGGGTGACCTCTTTGCGGAACACCTCCGTTCAGTCCGTAAGGGTGACCACAAGCTCCTGGTGGCCTGTCACTTTAATTCACCGCCCCATTCGCACTCAGACCTCACCGTACTCGGGCTCTTGCATTGTTCCATGGAAGCTCAGTGTAAGCTCAAGGAACAGCACCTCATCTTTCGATTAGGCACTCTACAGCCCTCTGGACTCAACATAGAGTTCAACAATATCAGATCATAACCTCGGCCCCTATCACATATATATATTTCCTTCTTTTTTTTATCCACACTTTTTGTTTTTTCTTCCCTCCCTTCAGCTGTCCTTCATTCTGCCAGCGCAATTCACACACCATCTACAGCCATCCTTTGCTCCTTAACCTGTCCCATTTCCACCTCTCCTTGCCTTGAATATCTCTTAATGTCTCTCAATGTCTCTTAATCTCTCCTGCTTTCTATCCTATCACTGACCTTCCCTTTTGTTCTTTCATCCCCTCCCCCTTTTCCCAGCCCCCAAACTTGCTTTCCATTTCCTGCTTTTTTTCCAGTTCTGACGAAAGGTCATCAACCTGAGATGTTAACTCTGTTTCTCTCTCCACCGATGCTGCCTGGCCTGATGAGTTTTTCCAGCGTTTCCTGTTGTTATTTCAGATTTCCAGCATCTGCAGTATTTTGCTATTGTTTCAGTGTAAGGGTTAGTCAGGAATTCACATTGCATTGTGTCGTCATCAGCAAAGTGGCTTAGAAATTCGATCGTGCCCAAAACGTCTTAAGAAGTGTTTCCTTCCTTCTGCAGCCAGAATGCACCTCCCTGTATTAAGTGCTGGCTGCCTTTAAGTGGTGCCAGAAGTGCCTGATATCCAACACCCCAAACAGGCGTGCAGCCAATTAATAGTACGGGTAGTGCCGGCTGCAGGCCTGACTCATTATAATGAGCTTGTTGCACAAATATTACGGGCTGCCTGGGACAGCAGAGGGTCTTCCTGCCCGATTGCGCAAAGTGTTGATAGATGAGTTCTGCACGTTGCGAGTCATGCACTGGGGTATATTAAAATTGCAAACAAATCCTGAAAGTGCAAGATCTTAATTTAAATAAGATATTCAGCATAAATCTGATGGGGGCTCCTAACGCCAACGGCGATATGGTAAGCGGCGCACTTTCGGCTCATATGAACATGCGCTTCCTGCCCACCGTATTGGAGACTTAGGCGCCCATTTAGCTCCCTAAAAATGGGCACAGCGCCATTCAATTTCTAGCCCAGTATGTAATCTGAGAAGCCAACAAGGATTGATACTGTTTCCAGCAGACTTTTATAATTCAAACTGATCTTCATTTCAAGGTAGTTATTTTTATCACTGCCCTGAACAAAATGCCAAATGGGCTGAGGCCAATGTAATCTTAGTTCACAAGAAGTAAAACTATTAAATTTAGATTATTAAAATATCATAGTAATACTATTAAAAAAATGTTTTACTTCAAATTACAAATAAAATCTATACAAAATTGATCAAAAAGAGATACTGCACATATTATGTTATTCAGTTAAATTCTATTGACGTGGGATTATCCTAGTAATGTACAGGCAGTGCTTAAAGAATGTTTATTCAAGCCCCATCATTTATTTCGGTGTTAGTTAGGCTGTTCTCCTGAAGAGAAAGTGATTATTTGTCCCCTATGTGCAGTCAGGCCCAAAGACAAAATTGTGTTTTGACATTCAAAGGGATATCTATTGGTTGGAAAACTACTCTATTCATGTTACATTTGTAGAACAAGAAGTTTTCTTAGACAGGCAGGAGAAAAACAGTGCCATGTCATAGAATGATACAGCAGTGAAGGAGGCCATTCGGCCCATTGTCCCTGTTCCGATTGGTAGAGCTATCCAAATACTCCCACTCCCCTGTTCTTTCCCCATACCCCTGTAAACATAGAATCATAGAAATTTACGGCACAGAAGGAGGCAATTTGGTAACTGTTTTCCTGTCAAGTATTTATCCAATTCCCTTTTAAAAGTTACTGTAGGAATTCATGAATTCCTGACGAAATTACTAAGAGCGAGGCAATCAACTAACCAAAACGATGTTTAATGCAAACTGGTGGAAGTAACATTCAAAAACACAGGAGAACTCAAACACAGGTCTTTGCTTAAAGCTGGCTCCACGATGACTGAGAGGGGAGGCTCCTCAGTCTGACATCATGATGTCATCACATTTCCCGCCGTTGGGAATGTCACGTGACCCACGTGATGACGTCATCGCGCTTGGTCTTAACCCTTTAGAGACCGCGCTGTTAACATGCAGCAAACGAATACAGATGACTTTGTTACAGGCAATTATGTACAACAATATAAGAACCCCTTGGTGGCTCTGCCACATGCGCCCCCCCCAGAATTGTCCTTAACAATGGCAGTCAATCGAAGAGGAGGTCGGACAAGCCTGTTCGAACGACTCCTATATTCCCGGAGAGGAATGTGCTGGGCAGTTGATGAACTGGCAGGTGGAACAATCTAGCCGGGCATGGCAGCGACGGGCGGCCGACCACGACACGGTGGCTGTGCGGTTTCGACTGGCTGTTCGAGGTCCAGGTGCGCAGGCTTGAGGTGGTCCACTGAAATGTGCTCGGGTTTGCTGCCGATGTCGACCAAAAAACTCTTGGCACCCGCCCGCAATACTCGGAAAGGCCCCGCGTAAGGAGGCTTGAGTGGACTGCGATGGGCAGCGTGACGAACAAAAACGAACTTGGCCCGCATCAGCTCCACTGGAATGTGGGAGGCCGGAAGACCGTGGTGTGACGTCGGAATCGGCTGGAACATCCGGGCAGCGTCCCGGTGGGTGTCAAGTTGCTTGGTTGCAGACCACGGCTGCGTTGGTGACGGCAGGAACTCGCCTGGCACACGGGGTCTCTGGCCGTACACCAGTTCCGCGGCAGACGACTGCAGGTCTTCTTTTGGTGCCGTACGCAAACCAAGCATAACCCAAGGCAGCCTGTCTACCCATGCGGTGCCCTGGAGGCTGGCTCTGAGCGCCACCTCCAACGACCGATGAAAGTGCTCACATAACCCGTTGGCCTGCGGGTGGTAGGCCGTGGTGTGATGGAGCTTGGTGCCCAAACCGATAGCCACAGCATTCCAAAGCTCGGACGTGAATTGTGGGCCATGGTCGGATGAAATATCCGATGGAACGCCGAACCATGCCACCCACGAGGAAATAAAAGCCCTGGCGACATCCGCGGAGGTAGTGGACATCAGCGGAACCGCCTCCGGCCATCTCGTAGTGCGGTCGACCATGGTCAAGAGGTGAGTGAAACCGTGTGACGGTGGTAGTGGCCCAACGAGGTTGACGTTGACGTGGTCGAAATGGCATTCCGGCACTTCGAAGGTGGCCAAGGGGGCTTTAACATGACGATGATAAAAATTCACCATACCCAGGAACTCCTGGAGGGCCTTGACGGACTGCGGCCGCGGAAATACTGCGATCGTCTCCACCTTTGACGGAAGTAGCAACGCCCCCTCCGAAGTGATGCGGTGGCCCAAAAAGTCCAACTGCTGCAGCCAGAACTGGCATTTGGCCGGGTTGATTATCAGGCCATGCTGATGGAGGCGGCGAAAGTGTAAGCGCAGATGAGCAATGTGCTCCTCTTTAGTGGCGCTGGTGATTAGAATATCATCGAGGTACACAAATAAAAACTTAAGGTCCCGAGTACCGAATCCATAAGGCGCTGAAACGCCTGTGCCGCATTCTTGAGCCCAAATGGCATTCGGAGAAACTCAAATAGGCCGAAAGGGGTAATAACCACCGTCTTTGGGACGTCCTGGGGGTGCACAGGCACCTGATGGTACCCACAGACGAGGTCGACTTTGGAAAAAATCGAATTCCCGGCCAAATGCGCGGAGAAATCCTGAATGTGTGGTATGGGATACCGATCAGGAGTTGTGACCTCGTTGAGCCGTCGGTAGTCACCGCAGAGCTGCCATCCGCCACGGGGTTTAGGGACAATATGGAGCGGCGAGGACCAGGGACTATTCGACCGGCGAATAATCCCCAACCGCTCCATTGCGGCGAACTCTGCCTTCGCGGCCGCGAGTTTGCTGGGTTCCAATCGCCGAGCCCGTGTGTAAACCGGGGAGCCGGTCATCGTAATATGGTGCTCCACCCCATGCTTGGCAGTCGTTGCAGAGAAGGTGGGCCTGGTTAACTCTGGGAATTCCCCAAGGAGGCAGGTGAAATCGTTGGACGCTGGCAAGGTGCAGGAGACCGCGTGCGATGCGACAGAACCTTGAAAACACGGGATGGAGTTGAACGTGGCGGCGTTGATCAGTCGACGATTTTTCAAATCTACTAACAAGCTGCTGGCGCATAAAAAGTTGGCGCCGAGGATCGCTGGTGCAATCTTGGCGGTGATAAACTCCCATTGGAAGTGTTGACCACCGAAACACACCTGGGCCCACCGCTTCCCAAATGTACGAATAGCGCCGCCGTTGGCAGCTTGGAGTGGACAACCGCGCCTCCCAGTCCGGATGTCGAGGACCGATGCAGGAAGGATGCTGCACTGCGCTCCCGTGTCGCATAAAAACCGCCGGCCTGAGATGGAATCGGTGACACAGAGTAGCTTCCCGGAATCGGCAATCGCCATCGCGGCTGTGGGGCAAACTTCAGGTTCGGTCTTCCCGTCGCGCGGTTGGTGCTGGTGTCTCTTCGTTGCTTTAGGCTTGAACCCGCAGGGAGGACGGCAGCATCGGGCCTTCGGGCCGAAACGGGCGTGGTAATAACACAAGCCGGATAGTGGAGGCGTCAGGGCGGGGCCTTTCTGGGAGCGAGGCCTCGAGCCAGCGCAGTAGTGTTGCATGGCGGCGTAAATTTTGTCAGCCTCGGCCGCGAGCGCCACACAATCCGCAGTTTCCGACCTCGCGAGGGCTGCCTGCACCTGCTCGGGCAATTGGCTCAGGAACAATTCCCGAAATAGGAAACACTGCAGTTCTGAACCAAGGAGCGTGAGCATCTGGCTCATTAACTCCGACGGCTTGGAGTCGCCTAACCCGGGCAGCGTGAGTAACCGCCGTGCGCGTTCCGACTTTGTAAGGCAGAATACCTGGATAAGCCGCGCCTTAAGGGTGTCGTACTTGCTGTCAGCCGGGGGATTTTCCAGCAGGCTGATGATCCTCGAAGCCGTGGAGCTGTCGAGTGCGGAGACCACGTAGAGGTAACGGGTCTGATCCTGCACTACGTTCCGGAGCTCGAACTGAGCCTCCGCTTGCACAAACCAGGAGGCCGCCTGTTGTTCCCAGAACTGAGGGAGCTTCAAAGCCACTGCGTTGGCCTCCATCATGTCACTGCGTCTTGCTTCCTCCGCGAAGATCGTCCGCGGAGAATCGGGGTCACCACTGTAGGAATTTGTGAATTCCTGACGAAATTACTAAGAGCGAGGCAATCAGCTAACCAAAACGATGTTTAATGCAAACTGGTGGAAGTAACATTCAAAAACACAGGAGAACTCAAACACAGGTCTTTGCTTAAAGCTGGCTCCACGAGGACTGAGAGGGGAGGCTCCTCAGTCTGACGTCATGATGTCATCACATTTCCCGCCGTTGGGAAGTCACGTGACCCACGTGATGATGTCATCGCGCTTGGTCTTAGCCCTTTAGAGACCGCGCTGTTAACATGCAGCAAACGAATACAGATACCGATTGACTTTGTTACAGGCAATTATGTACAACAATATAAGAACCCCTTGGTGGCTCTGCCACATTACCATTGAATCTGCTTCCACCAAACTTTCAGGCGGTGCATTCCAGATCAGAACAACTCTGCATTAAAAATTTCCACGTGTCGCCTCTTTTGCCAATCACCTAAATCTGTGTCCTCTGGTTACCGATCCTTCTGCCACTGGAAACAGTTTCTTGTTATTTACTCTGTCATGATTTTGATACCTCTATCAAAATCTCTTCTTAACCTCCTCTGCTCTAAAAAAACAACCCCAGCTTCTCCAGTTTCTTCACATAACTGAAGTCCTCATCCCTGGTTCCATTCTAGTAAATCTCTTCTGCGCCCTCTCTAACGCCTTGACATTGTTCCTAAAGTGTTGAACAAAATACTCCAGCTGAGGCCTAACCAGTGTTTTATAAAGGTTTAGCATAACTTCCTTGCTTTTGTATTCTATGCTTCTATTAATAAAGCCAAGGCTCCCGTATGCTTTTTTAACAGGCTTCTCAACTTGCCCTGCCACCTTCAAAGATTTGTGTACATACACCCCCAGGTCTCTCTGTTCGTGCGCCTCCTTTAAAGTTGTACTATTTCATTTATATTGCCTATCCTCATTCTTCCTACCAGAATGTATTACTTCACCCTTCTCTGTGTTAAATTTCATCTGCCATTTATCACTTGCCTGTCCCTGTCCTCCTGAAGTCTGTTACTATCCTCCTCATTGTTTACTACATTTCTGAGTTGCCCAGTAAACCCAAGTCCAGGCCATTAATATATATCAAAAAGTGCAATGGTCTTAATACCAAACCCTGGTGAATACCACTGTATACTTCCCTCCAGTCTGATAAACAACCATTCACCACTTCTCTCTGCTTTCTGTCCCTTAGCCAATTTCATATTCACACTGCCACAGTCCCTTTAATCCGATAGGGTTTAATTTTGTTAACAAGTCTATTATGTGGTACTTTATCAAAAGCCTTTTGAAAGTCCATATACACAACACCAACTGCATTACACTTATTAACCCTCTCCATTACTGGCAGTAGGCCCTTGGCACAAGTCTGCTGGATTATATGGAGGGAAGTGGCACACCATGTCACGGGCAGCACTGTCGTCCCCAGGGCTCAGTGCAGGAAGAAGTTTAACAACCTTA
Source organism: Somniosus microcephalus (assembly GCF_052327205.1). Taxonomy (NCBI): domain Eukaryota; kingdom Metazoa; phylum Chordata; class Chondrichthyes; order Squaliformes; family Somniosidae; genus Somniosus; species Somniosus microcephalus. The sequence goes on from NC_140988.1 coordinate 83,821,535, forward strand.
CATGGGTGGTCAGGGTGAGTGAAGGCTTGAACAAATTCTACATACCACCATCTGTACCACAAGCTTCACACACTGCTCAATGCAGCACACCCCCAGCACACCCCCAGCACTCACCCAGCAACAACCTCTACCTATCAACACTCACATTGACATCTCACATCTTGCAGACAATGACAGCTACTCAACTATGGCAGGCACATCATCCAAACACATTACACCACACTCACTGACACACGTCCCTTGCTCTTGAAGGCTAAAGTCGCTCACAATCACCAGGAGTGGGAGCGGACAGGCGTGGGCCAGGCCCACATTGAGAAGCTGAGCCAGCTGGAGAGTCGAGTGCTGGAGATCATTGGGCGCCAGGTTGTCGGCACCGTGACCATTGGTGACATTGACCCCCTTGGGGACAACAATGGTATGTTCCTTCCTAATCCTTCTTCTCACATCCCACTTCCTCCTCAGCCCTCAATCTTTTCTCACTTACAAGCTACTCATGCTGTAGGCATGCATTTCTCGCTTCCTACCCCCTACCCTCACCTTAACCCGACTCTTGTGCCTTTCTGCTTTCAGATAATCAGCAAACACCTGAGCAGCCTGTCCCCGAGAGCACCGCAGAGAGCGAGGGGGGAGAAGAGGAGCAGGAAGAAGACACTGCATCACTTCTGTCACTTGCAGACATCAGCTCAGATATTGGCACTATGCATTCTTTAGAGGCTAGTACAGTAGCAGGATATGCATAGGGTGAGGCACCGGGCACAAGTGGGCTGCAATTAGGCCAGGAGGAAAGGGTAGCTCGGGGGTCAGCCCCCTGGACAGCGAGTTCGTGCGTGAGTTCTGCTGCACAGGACTCAGATGAGGACCTCGATGGGAAGGCCTTTAGAAGAAGGGTGATGGGAATGCACACAGAGATGCCAGAGAGCCTCTCAGCAATGTCAAGGAGCGTGGAGGAGCCCAAACCCAACACTGCACAAGGCTCTGCACAGAGCATGGAGCCCAGGATTTCCAGTCTAAAGAAAACTCTTGCAGTTGCAGAAAGCAGCACACAGCCACTCAAACTGCAAAACCCTGTCAGGTGTGAGTGATTGGTGATGATCCCTTTAACTAGCATCGCTGGAGCCGGCTTCCTGCTGCTGCACACCACCTCTACCTGTCGTTGCTTTCTCCAGCCGGTAACGGCAATGGCCAAAACAAAATTGGGAGATCGGGCCTCAAGTGAGCGTTGCACCCTCACTGACATCATGATCTCCGTAATTGCAATGTCCCCGGTGATCTAGTTTAGCGGCAGCGCTACCGGCAACACAGTTATGGTGTGTGCCGCTATAACTGCCATCAGCTGGTGGTAGAATGTCGACTGCCATTTTAGCGCCATCTCATGGCACAAACATGGGGCAATAAACATGAATTTCACCCTTAAAATCTTCAATGAACCAATGCAATCGGGCAGCATAATAGAATATAATAGTTTATTTTTTTCCATTAATAAGTATTCCTTTATATATTTAAGAATGGTAACTTGGTGCACTTTTGTTAATTCAGCTGAAAATGGGTTTAACACCAAAGATTTTTAATAAGGGTGTCCTGAGCATCACCTGTGAGAAACCTGATTTAAAATCACTGAAAAGGACTTAACCATTTAATAGTTTCATGCTGTACACTAATCCATTTCTTAGTAAATTAAATAACTTTTGACGTGAAAAAACTTTTAACAACGTGCGTACTAGTGCCTATATGCCTAAGAAAATGAGTGCAATTTGAAGCACATTCCAGAACCAGTGCAATTGGCGGTATCTCTCAATTTTGACCTGGGGACGTGGCCAGTTTTGTGGGCGTGGCCTGATTCATGTGAACTGAATCTTGAACAAGCATAAAAAGATCGCGGAAAACACAAATGTAAGTGATTTGGGACGTAACTCACGTCCATTTAAAATTCTCCGATCTTTTGCGCTGGTTCGGCTGATTCCAACCAGAGTGCACAGATATTATTATGTAAACAATCGGAAACTCTACCCTGAAATTCTTTTATGGACAGACCCGCATGTAGAAATGGACATTGTAGGATTCGCAAAATTGGACTTTGTATTATAAAGGGTCAAATGGCAGAAGAGGCCATGATTTTAAAGACTGTTTTAAAAGAAGCCCAGAAAAAAAGGGGCATACAAAATGGCCACCATACCATGTGACCAGCTTATTGGGACACTTTAAAATGGTTCCTGCGCAACCTCAGACAGCTTTGTGGATTCAACCTACAGCAAGTTCTGGAAGCTGTTTCTGAGAGAACGAAACCAGACCCACACGTATGCATATGGATTAGATGCAGATCCAGTCAAGATCGGTCTGGAGACAGAGGCCATCAAAATGTTGACCCAGACAAAAGGGGACAATTTCATATTCATGAGAACAGCACCCAGGACTAGGTAACGAGATCAGCAGGACATTAAAAACAATGAAGGTAATTCTAGACCAGAGATGGGCCTTTACCAGCCGTTTAAGACATTTAAAAAAATAATAACTACCCCGCTGTGCTCCCAGCCTGCCAAAAATAAAACAAAGACTAACCTGATTTTGGGCGGGAGACAGAAGTTTCTGGAAGAAAAGTATATCTGGAAGACTTTTCGGCAGTTGGAAAAAAAAGCTAGCACTGGCAAGCTTGCAGCTGCAGCTCAGACGGAAGACACACTCAGAAGAAGAAGCAGGCACTCGCAGGAGGAAGAAGAGGGCCATCATCGAGAGGGCCGTCTCGAAGCCGGCGTCCTGCCCCGGGGAAACACATCGGGAGATCATCGACCATCCCCGGGCCGTTGCTGGAACGAGAGGCCATCGACCCAACTTGGGAGAAAAGACAAAAAAATAAAGGTCCCAAGATAAGAAACCTTCCAGCCACCCGAGCACGGGAGAAGAGATAAAAAACTGAAGAAGCGATGGGAGCCAGCCCAAGGCTCCTCTAACCAGGGTCGAGCCGACGATCCTCGACCCCGCCGACATCCAGGCCCGCCGGTGTCCAGCCGCCCCCCCGACCCCCACCTCAGGAGAGAGGTGTGGCGCAGCTTGCAGGGGCTCCACGATCCATGTGGAGACAAAACGCCTGAAAGGACCAAACACAGACTCAATTTCAAAACCTTACACTTCCTAGTGGGATTGGCGAACATGTTTCTGGCCCTTCACAATCAGATCTAGATAGGTTTAATAAGGGGGGGTGGATTTAAGGGTACAATTAACATGAGTTGTTGTCCCTCGATGTTCCGTGTGTTTCCTTATTTCATGATGATTTTTGTAGAGTATAAGATGCCTGTATTTGCTTTAGTTAGTACTGTGTTGTTATGATTTGTTTGTGTGTTTTTCCCTCCCATGTACTCTCTTATCTGCTTGCATTTGATTTGATATTTTTCCTTATGAAATAAAATTTCATTTTGTTTCATCAAACTTGGTCTACAAGAGTTTTCTCTACATTGTAGTTCCTGCTCCTAAGTCCAGAGTATAGAATCTAAGGGGTGAGTGGGTCAAACCACTCAAGGTTTACTGTGCAAGAGAGAGTGGCCTCTAGAGAGAGAAACCTCAAGGAAATCTCTCAAGGAAAACCCCTTACAGAGAATGGCGACCGCGGCAGGACTCTGGCAGCAGGATTGCAATGTAGTAGATCCAAGTTTGAATGGTCGAAATGCAATGGATGAGAGGATAGTGGATTATGTCTTTGGCAAGGTAAATCTCACTAAACAGTGGATTTCCGATCTCTTACTGGATGGGCGTCCGGTGGACGCAGCCATCAGGTGGACAGCGAGCAAAGAGCATAAGAAGTCAGTCAAGAAGGCAGTGTGGCTGATGTGTTACAAGAAGCAGGTCCAGATCTTGGACCGGGTCATTGCAGCACAGGCAGCCAAGATCACAACCCAGGCAGCAGAGATAGAGGAAAGGCCATGGGTGGGGAAAAACTCATCACAGCGCTTCACGCGCTGAATCAGGAACGCCAAGTGGTAGCTAGTCAACATCAGGCTAGGATAGAGTACCTGGAGTGCCAGGTTACTGAGGCAAAGATCAATGAAACGAGGATACGGGAGAAAAACGCCCGCCTCGCACAACAGCTAAGAGCGCAGGAGGAGAGAGTAGTGGAGGTTAAGGCAGCTTACAAGCTGGCCCTCGAGCACGGGTTTGAGAGCACAGACCACAGACCCTGCCAAAAGACCATAGAGGACCTAAGAACGGCCCTGGTTAAGGCAAGAGGCATGGTGTGTCTCGTCAGCCCGAAAGCCAGTCACATGGACTTTTTAAAGGAATCGAAACAGCCGATTCCAGCTGAGGTAATTGTGGTACCAGCCACCGAGCCCTCAGCACCGTCGAGCCATAGTGAGACTTGGTCGGAAAAGGAGGGGGTAGTGAAAGAGGAGGTAGCCGAGGTGGAGGGTGAGGAAGAACCACTGGTCACAAAGCTGGGACCGGCACCAATGTGTCCCGCTCGGCACCAGAGGTTCGGTCCCAACGCTGCCGATGGCAGTGTCGGACCCCGCCAGAACCAGCTCGTGGTGCCCTACGCTGGCCCGCAATTAAGGTCCATGGTGAGCCACCTCACACGACTCACAGTAAAGGGAGATCCCTCGATTCATTTCAGGGAGATAGAGGAAACAGCAGCTATTAATGACTGTGATGATCAGGAACAGGTGAAACTGTTGCTTTTCTCCCTGGATTGCACAATCCTTCAGTGCCTCTCAGAGGATAGTAAGAGGGGACGGAAAGGGTATGCGGATCTCAGGGAGGAAGTTTTAGAAGTAATGGGAGTGGACGACGGTAGCCCGTTCGACCAAGTAGAAGGGACCGTGCAGCTATCTGGAGAACCCCCACGGGTTTTCGCAGAAAGGCTGTGGCCAGTGTATCGACGCAGTTGTCCGGGTGTGCCTGAACGGGCTGTAATGAGCGACGAACAGCGGGTTCATTGGCTCCGTTGCTTGGTTACCAACAGCTTGCCGCAGATACGGGCCCTAGCCAGATCTTGGTTTGATCCCCAAGGTCCCGGCATCACGGAGGAGACGGTGCTCCGTCAGCTTAATGTGGCATACAAGAATTGTAGAGGTCAGGAAACACCTCCGCAGAAGGGAAAGGTGCATGAGGCAAAACCCGCAGCCCCAAGCAAAAAGGAGTGGCGTCAGGAGGGGAATCGCCCTGTCCAAGCCAAGCTCAATTGCTACGGGTGTGGGAAGGATGGACATTGGCACAAGGACTGTAGAAATCCGTGGAAGGATAGTAAAGGGAGATTTCCCGCAGCCCATGCCCAAGCCCAGACCGCCGCCCCAGCACCAGCCCAAACCCAAGCCGTAGCTCCAGCCCCAGCACAAGGAGCTTGTGCGGCTATGAATCCCGCTGCGATTGAATCAATTTTAGAGACAATGCGGTCTCTGATGATTTTGCAGGGGAAAGTAGCCGTCACCACCGGTGTTGTCGCTCCCGAAACCCCAACCGCTGTGCCTAAATGACTAGAGCCAGCGCAGCCCATTTACTTGTGTGCGCTGCGATATGATATATGGAGGCGACCCCTCATGGAGATGGAAGTGCAGGAGGTAAAAGGGACCTATTTGTTGGATACGGGGGCATCGTGCACCCTGATCCACACAGATAACCCCGCCACCTCGCCTCTGTCCACCGGGGTTCCATATATTCTGTCGGGCTTCACAGGCAAGGAACAGGCTGGCGCACATTCCATTCCCCTCTCCATTCATTTAGGACCACTCCGCACCAAGTGGAGGTGTATACTGATGAATTGGGAGGTGGAGAATGGGAAAGGGATCCTCGGGTCCGATTTCTTGGTCGAACACAGGATCCTCGTGGACCTAAGAAACCACTGTATTTGGGGAGCGGGTAAGGGTGAGCCGGGCAAGGTAGTCGTCATCCCAGGGGAAGGAGAAAGAGGGACCCTGTGTACCGTGAAGCCAAGAGAGGGCTACGACCTCAAGCTCATGGTCGCAGGCGTCCCACAAGATTTGCAGGCATTCGTGTGCGACCACCTGGCGACGTTTGCCACCCACAAGCGCGATTGCGGAAGGGTCACCGGGTTTGAGGTTAGCGTAGACGGGGACCCCATGGCCCGACCCCAAAAACAGTACAACTTCCCCCGGGAAGCGGAGCCTGACATGGAGACAGCAATATCTTCACTGGTGCAGCAGGGCGTGTTGACACCTATTGCCACCCATGTGAACTCTCCGTTATGGCCGGTGAGGAAGCCAGATGATTCCTGGAGAGCCACGGTGGACTACAGAGTCCTCAATAGCAACATCCCAGCCTGCGCGCCGACAGTGGCAGCAGTTGCCGACCTGATAGGAAGTATTCCAGCCTCCGCGACCACGTTCACGGTGTTGGATATTTCTAATGCGTTTTGGTCCATCCCTTTACGGAGGGAGGATCAGTACAAGTTTGCCTTTACGTTTAAAGGGCAACAGTACACCTGGAACTGCTTGCCACAGGGTTTCCACAACAGCCCCAGCATATTCCATCAATGTATGGCAGGGAGTTTAAAAGAGTTCAGCCAGCCCAATCAGCTAGTGCAGTATGTGGACGACCTGCTCCTGTTCACAGACTCAAGAGAGGAGCATGGCACACTATTGGCCGAGTTATTGGAGCTGTTAGGAAGAAAGGGTTTCAAAGTAAACCCAAAGAAGGCACGGATCGGCCAGCAGGAAGTGAAATTCCTGGGTCTGACCATCCGCGCCGGTGAGAGAGCTGTAGATAAGGCTAGACAGGAATTGGTACAAGATCTATCGAACCCCACCACCGGAGCCCAGGAGTGGGAAGTAGGAGATAAGGTCATGGTAGGAGAATCTGCCCGAGTGGGGAGTTCAGAACCACTGTACAGGGGACCCTACAAGATTGTAGGCAAAGCCAGCCCCATGGTATATGCAGTGAAGTTGCCCCGGTGCACTAAATGGTTTCACATCAATCATTGCAAACTGTTTAAACCGGGTGCAAGAGCATCAGCAACCGAAGCCAGGTCTGAGGATAAAGATCCTCAGACTGAGGCGCGCGATGAGTCACAGACCACACAAGCTGGCGTTGTAGCCTGCTTGGAAGGAGAGGAGGTCCCGCCCACCTGGGGGGAGCTTTCTCCGATGGCCCGGGACTCGGACGAGGAGGGGCCCGAACAACAAGGTCCCGCCCTCGACACGATTCTGGAAGAGGTGGAGTCGGAAGACAGAGATCCCGCCCTCGACTCGAGCGTGGGGGAGGTAGAAATTGGGGGCAGAGATTCTCCACCTGTAGGGACAGGTGAGGAGGAGCCGTCTGCCACAGACCCAATTCCTGAAGGGGCGGAGCCTGAGGGGAGGGAGCCGAAGCCTACAGTCGTGGAAGAGCCACGGGCTGTGAGAGCTGAAGTCCCACCCAAAGGTCCACTCGCCAAGGGAGCCTGCCCAAATCCCAAAGGGGCGGAGCCTGAGGGAAGGGAGCCGAAGCCTACAGTCGTGGAAGAGCCACGGGCTGTGAGAGCTAAGGTCCCACCCGAAGGTCCACTCGCTAAGGGAGCCACGCCCAAAGTACCTTTTCGCAGGTCGACTCGAACGCCTCAGCCTGTAAGACCTTGGCCCGATTCCCCCGCTCCCAGTAGACGCCGACTTCAGAAATCCATGAAAAAACACAGTCCCCGATTAGCAGCAAAAGGCTGCGGGGAACCAGAGCCACAGGTCACTGCAGCCCCGCCAAGGGAGCGGCAAGCTGCAGTCCAATCAGGGATTAGGCAAGCCGCCCGGGGACGGGCGGCGCTGTACATATAGTTTAGGTTTAAGTTTAAGGTGTGTAAATATATTAAAATGATTAGAGTTTAAGTAGTTTTAAATTTGCCCAGTATGTGTGTATTTTTGGATCGAGGTCGAAAGACCCGATCATGCCGTCACCTAAGCCAGAATCTCTCGGGAGCCTGGCTATATTGTTTGATTTATTGCAGGAACCAGGAGAAAGATGAGAGGGATCCTCGTCGCGTTCGTGATGATCGGATGGAGCAGGGCCTATCGGGGCCGCACCAAGGACTCCACGATCTACGGGTGCTCTGGAAATAGAGGCCCCATCGCGTCTGACGGAACCGGATCACGGGACGCTGAAGAGACTGCTGCCTACTTCCATGAAGGGAGATGGCCAGGCTGGCTGGGGTCGAACTCTTCTGAATACTCCAGCCAGACGGGGTTTGCATACAGAGAAACGTCTCTGATGTGCCCCAGGGTGCGGATCATTGCACCCAGGATCAGCGTCACCGTGGGCAAGAAGATTTGCTTGAACTGTTTGGGACATGTACCTTTGGACCGCTGGTGGTGGCTGCGCAAGGTGAGCAGCACCATGAAGAATTCAACGGTGGAATGGGAAAGATTGGGTAATAACACCCATCGGACAATAATGGGAACTCACGGGGCGTTGAGTGTCTGTTGGGACAAATGGTGGGAACCAGATGAGGGGATCTACATCTGTATGTGGGGTTCAGAACGCGCTTGCCCCACAGGCGTCTCCATCCTTTTCCAAAGACAGTGGCAGGATGCTGGTCAAGGAATGAGGTGGGACGTCAGCACACGGGCGTGCGGAGTCCCATACTCTCAGATCCCAGTAAACGCCACTGAGCTCATCACCCGACCCCGCAAGCCTCTGCCCACAGTTCCGGTAGCTAAAGCCCTCAAGGAAGGGTGCCCCACCACGACAAAGGGACCCGGGAACGGATTGGTATTGGTACCCACAGGTCAGGTACTGTACCTAGGGGTCCACTACGTGGTGGCTTCGGTGATTTTAAACCTCACCGAGGTACGATTGCCAGCGTGGTGCCCAAGGAAATGGAGCAATTATACCAGGTCCTGTTAACAAACATGTTTAAACAGTTTTACGAATTCGACTTTGCTGATGCCGACAGAGCCGAATTGTACACCACACCACATGAGGTCTTGGACAGAGTAGGGAGACAAAGAAGGGGTGCAGTAAATGATATTTTCACAGCTTTTAATACAGGAACTTCCGTCATCAACACACTGGATGACGTGGAGCTGCAAACCCAGATTAATGGTTTAAAAACACAGTTAAGAAAAATACTGACTCACAAGAATAAGGTAGTGGGTTCTGAGTTACATGAGGACCAGGCCATGACACTACACTTAAAAGAGATAATAGCTGAGCTGGAGAAACACGCCATAACGATAAATGCTCTCATCAGGGAGAATCGGAATGTGTCCGATCAGGCTGCGCAGAACAAAGCTTGTGTGCTGTACGGGGCGTGGTTACTGGGCGAGGGCCGCAGTAATCTGGAGGATTTAAAGCAAGGCTTAGTCCCCTCCTGGATCAACAACAAGCACCTCGCAGCCCTCCACCCTTTTGAGAATGCATTGAGTCCGTGCCAGCTCAGACTAGCTTCAGAGGCCTACCCAGTCCCAGTGGACTGTGGACGGTCTAATCACACCATTATGGGTATAGTGGTAAGAATGTTGGTGATGGGAAAGACAGCAAAACCCGCCCCGGTGTACAGGGTGGAGAACATTGGAGTCATTCAGGGAGGTGCGCACATTCGCTACACAGGGGTCCCACCTTACGTCATTCAATGGGAGCATGCAATGATGGGTACTGACCTCTCGGGGTGCCGGAGCCGGGGAGCACACATCATCCTGTGTCCCCAGCACTTGAATGCCCATTCAAAACCACAGTGCGGGTTCAGAACTGCTGGCGCGAAGCCTATAAATTGCACCATGGAGGCAATGGCACAAGGCCATGTGCCCCCGCAGGTGGCATATATAGGAGGTGGGACATATTGTGTCACCACTGCAGCGCCCCACTGCCAGCATGGACAGCACGGTTGGTGTCCGGTTAGTGACAGCAGCTTCTGTTTCAAGCCCAGGGCAGAAGTTCAAGTGGCCCAAGAGTGAATTGTCCCCATTCCTGAACCTTCCACTGTTCACATCACTGTGAGAGAGAATTTCACCAATTTGCAGCGATTCAATGCACATTTTGGATATATCATTCCCCCTCTCCCTGAACACCTCACCAAGATATTAAAAGCTGTTGTTGTTTCACAGAAACACTTCTACACACTGGAGCAAAAGACTTTAGAGATAGGGGCAGACATATTGGACATAGTGACACCACCGTGGTGGGACCTGTTCACTAATATAGAAGTCCCTTCCTGGATTAGGATAGCCTCCCACATTCTTGTAGTGTGCCAGGTTGTCATTGTAGTGTATTTACTGTTTGTACACTGTAAAAAGGTCAAACATTCACAAAAGTATGAGAATAGAGGGGAATGGAGGGAGCATTATGTGCGGGTAGAAGAAGAAACACCCGTTTAGTTTTTGCTGCTTTCTATAAAGTTAAAGTTTTCCCTCCCTCCTCTATTATTTTTGATATGTATTCATGTGCATTTTGAATTTTTCGTGTGTGTATTTTATTTTACGATTGAAGTTTTATTAGATGTGATGTTATTATTAGAAGGTAATGTGTATGCACTAGGTGATGTAGGGGTATAAGGACCCCCTCCACACCTGGAAGTAAGTTGTTAGATTTTTAACTCCAAAGTATTGCCATCTATAGATGCTTAATGTACACTAGATTTTTCTGAAATGGGAAATGCATGTGTCGTGGGGTCATAGATAGGTAAATAATGGGGATGGTTAGATTGTGGAAAGTCAGAAAATTTTGCTCACCCAGAATTATGATACTTCAAGCAAGTTACAGTATCATCAGGGGGAGTGTAGGATTCGCAAAATTGGACTTTGTATTAATAAGGGTCAAATTGCAGAAGAGGCCATGATTTTAAAGACTGTTTTAAAAGAAGCCCAGAAAAAAAGGGGCATACAAAATGGCCACCATACCATGTGACCAGCTTATTGGGACACTTTAAAATGGTTCCTGCACAACCTCAGACTGCTTTGTGGATTCAGCCTACAGCAAGTTCTGGAAGCCGTTTTTGAGAGAACAAAACCAGACCCACACGTATGCATATGGATTAGATGCAGATCCAGTCAAGATCGGTCTGGAGACAGAGGCCATCAAAATGTTGACCCAGACAAAAGGGGACAATTTCATATTCATGAGGACAGCACCCAGGACTAGATAATGAGATCAGCAGGACATTAAAAACAATGAAGGTAATTCCAGACCAGAGATGGGCCTTTACCAGCCATTTAAGACGTTTTAAAATATAATAACTACCCCGCTGTGCTCCCAGCCCGCCAAAAATAAAACAAAGACTAACCTGATTTTGGGCGGGAGACGGAAGTTTCTGGAAGAAAAGTATATCTGGAAGACTTTTCGGCAGTTGGAAAAAAAAGCTAGCGCTGGCAAGCTTGCAGCTTGAGCTCAGACGGAAGACACACTCAGAAGACGAAGCAGGCACTCGCAGGAGGAAGAAGAGGGCCATCATCAAGAGGGCTGTCTCGAAGCCGGCGTCCCGCCCCGGGGAAACACATCGGGAGATCATCGACCATCCCCGGGCCGTTGCCGAAACGAGAGGCCATCGACCTAACTTGGGAGAAGAGACAAAATAATAAAGGTCCCAAGAGAAGAAACCTTCCAGCCACCCCGGCTTGGGAGAAGAGATAAAAAACTGAAGAAGTGATGGGAGCCAGCCCAAGGCTCCTCTAACCAGGATCAAGCCAACGATCCTCGACCCCGCCAACATCCAGGCCCGCCGGTGTCCAGCCGCCCCCCCGACCCCCACCTCAGGAGAGAGGTGTGGCGCAGCTCGCAGGGGCTCCATGATCCATGTGGAGACGAAACGCCTGAAAGGACCAAACACAGACTCGATTTCAAAACCTTGCACTTCCTAGTGGGATGGGCGAGCATGCTTCTGGCCCTTCACAATCAGATCTAGATAGGTTTAATAAGGGGGGGTGGATTTAAGGGTACAATTAACATGAGTTGTTGTCCCTCGATGTTCCGTGTGTTTCCTTATTTCAATTGATTTTTGTAGAGTATAAGATGCCTGTATTTGCTTTAGTTAGTACTGTGTCGTTATGATTTGTTTGTGTGTTTTTCCCTCCCATGTACTCTCTTATCTGCTTGCATTTGATTTGATATTTTTCCTTATGCAATAAAATTTCATTTTGTTTCATCAAACTTGGTCTACAAGAGTTTTCTCTACATTGTAGTTCCTGCGCCTAAGTCCAGAGTATAGAATCTAAGGGGCTAGTGGGTCGAACCACTCAAGGTTTTACTGTGCAAGAGAGAGAGGCCTCTAGAGAGAGAAACCTCAGGGAAATCTCTCAAGGAAAACCCTTACAACATGTCCACTTTGCAGACTGGATTGTATGCTCGGGATCATAAAGTTAAAGATACTGACTATCTGACGGATATTTCACTTGACTTGGAGTTACTTTTGGCCTGCCTCCTGTTTTAGTATCAACATTGAACTTGGATATTTAGCTTACAATATCAGTGTCCCTGCCACTAAAAATAGAAACTAATCCCTGGGATGTTCTACTTATACATAGATACATAGATACATAGAAGATAGGAGCAGGAGTAGGCCATTCGGCCCTTCGTGCCTGCTCCGCCATTCGATGAGATCATGGCTGATCCTTTAATTCAGTATCCCGTCCCCGCCTTCTCTCCGTAACCCTTAACCCCTTTTGCCCGTAGAAATATATCTAATTCCCTCTTAAATATATTTAATGAGCTGGCGTACACTGCCCTCTGTGGCAATGAGTTCCACAGGTTCACCACTCTCTGAGTGAAGAAATTCCCCCTCATCTCTGTCCTAAATGGTTTAGCCCTTATCCTTAAATTATGTCCTCTAGTTCTGTTCTCACCCGCCAAGGGAAACATTCCTTCTGCATCCAGTCTGTCTAGACCTGTCAGAATTTTATACACTTCTATGAGGTCCCCTCTCAATCTTCTAAACTCCAGTGTGTACATCCCTAAACTACATAGTCTCTCCTCATAGGTCATTCCCGCCATTCCTGGTATCAGCCTGGTGAATCGCCGCTGCACCCCCTCCATGGCAAGAACATCCTTCCTCAGATGAGGCGACCAAAACTGTACACAGTACTCGAGGTGTGGTCTCACCAGTGCCCTGTACAGCTGCAGCAAGGTATCCCTGTTCCTGTATTCTAACCCTTTTGCTATGAAGGCCAGCATACCGTTTGCCTTCTTGACCGCCTGTTGCACCTGCATGCTCGCCTTCAGTGACTGGTGTACAAGAACACCCAGGTCTCTCTGTACTTCCCCCTCTCCCAATCTATTGCCATTTAAATAATAATTTGCCCTCCCGTTCCTGCACCCAAGGTGGATAACTTCGCACTTGTCCACATTATAGTGCATCTGCCATTTATCCGCCCAATCGCCCAGTCTGTCCAAATCGCTCTGGAGCTTCCTGGTCTCTTCCTCTGAGCCCACCCCCCCTCCTAGTTTAGTGTCGTCTGCAAATTTGGAAATGCTGCATCCGACTCCCTGATCCAGGTCATTAATGTAAATTGTGAACAGCTGGGGGCCCAGGACAGATCCCTGTGGTACCCCACTTGTTACTGCCTGCCATTCAGAAAATGAGCCGTTTATTCCAACTCTCTGTTTTCTATCTGACAGCCAGTTCCCTATCCACGCCAAAACTTTCCCCTTTATCCCATGAGCCTCAATTTTCCATGCTAATCTTTTATGTGGGACCTTATCGAAGGCCTTTTGGAAGTCCAGGTACACCACATCTACTGGCTCTCCCCCATCTATTCTACCAGTTACTCCCTCAAAAAATTCCAATAGATTAGTCAAGCACGATTTACCCTTTGTAAATCCATGTTGACTCTGTCCTATCCTGTCCCCATTTGCTAAGTGCTCCGCTATTTCATCCTTAATGATGGACTCCAGCATTTTGCCCACAACTGATGTAAGGCTTACAGGTCTGTAATTACCTGCTTTTTCCCTACCCCCCTTTTTGAATAGTGGGGTAACGTTAGCTACCCTCCAATCCATCGGCACTGTTCCCGAGTCTAATGAATTCTGAAAAATCATCCTTAGTGCATCCGCTATCTCTAGGGCCACCTCCTTCAGTACCCTAGGATGCATGTTATCAGGCCCTGGGGATTTGTCCACCTTCAATCCCTTTAGCTTCCTTAACACCATATCCTTAGAGATATTGATTTGCGTCAGTTCCTCCTTTGCCAATGTCCCTATTTTTCCCGATATCCCAGGGAGGTTTTTTGTGTCTTCCTTCGTAAAGACTGACCCAAAGTATGCATTTAGTTGATCTGCCATTTCCTTATTTCCCATTATATATTCCCCCGTATCTGACTGCAATGGACCAACTTTGGTTTTCACCAGTCTTTTCCTTTTGATATATTTATAAAAGCTTTTGGAGTTAGTTTTTATATTTTCCGCCAGCTTGTTTTCGTAAGCTATTTTGCCCCTCTTGATCATGCCCTTTGCCCTCCTTTGCTCTATCTTAAACTGTTCCCAATCTTCCGCTCTGGCGCTTTTTTTGGCTATTTTATACGCCCTATCTTTGGATTTTATGCGGTCTCTAATTTCCCCTGTTATCCACGGTTGAGTCACCTTTTTAGATTTCCTTTTATGCCAGATTGGTATAAACAATTTTTGCAATTTTGTCATTCTATCTTTAAATGTTTGCCATTGTTTATCTACCTCCAGTCCTCCCAGGAACGTTGTCCAATCAGACCTACTCAGTTCCCGTCTCATGGCATCATAATTCCCCTTGTTTAAATTCAGGACCTTAGTCTCTGAGTCAATTTCTTCGCTCTCCATTTCGAGTGAGAAATCGATCATGTTATGATCGCTCTGACCCAAGGGTCCCCGTACAACAAGATTACTGATTACCTTCTGCTTCCTGCTTTTAAGCCAAATATCTACCCAGCATCAATTGTTAACCCCTCATTTGTGACACCTTATTTTAGCCATTAATCATCAGTGTGGTACCTTGTCAAAAGCTTTCTGAAATTTAAGGATAGTATCAACTGCATTTCCCATATCCACTACGACTGAAACATTTTCAAGAAAACATTCTTAGTTTAGTTAAATGTTACCTCCTTGTGCAGAAGATGTTGGTGCTACCGCTAACATTGGGCACCAGTTTTATGGAGAACTTTGCACCAGATGCTTGAGATGTGCAATATGCCCACACCCATTCAAGGAGTGCAGGCAGCATGTCACCTTTACACTGCATGCTAATTAGAATGATTACAGTGCACAGCCTAGTGCTGTGACCGCAGCTGACAGGCTGTGCGCTCAGCAGGGGATTGAAGTTCACAATGTTCAAGCGAGGTGAGCTTTACTTAAAGCTAGCCCCCACCTCTTAAATCTAGCCTGCATATCTTAAAGCTAGCCCGCACCTCTTAAAGGCAGTCTGCACCTCTTAAAGGTGAGTTGCCTTCTGCTGGTGAAAAATGGTAAAAGTGCTTCAGCTCTTTCCCAAATGGCCCAACAAGCCATCGAAAAGGCATCCAGGGTTTCGGACGCAGCACTCGAGCTTTGATGAACAAGAGAGGTCCTTTACCCACAGGAGGCCAGGAGGCCTGCCAGAAAGAAGGATGTGGGACCAGATCACTGAGGCGGTCACTGCCAGCAGTGTCGCCACCCCCCACCCCCACCCCACCCCAGGACTTGACTCCAGCGCCCAAAGAAGTTTCATGATCTCAGATGATTGATCAAGGGCAGTGAATGCATCCTCAAGAGCCGTCTCCTACCAACTGCACCACTAGCCTCACACACTGCTCAATGCACAACCAACCCCCGTCACTCATCTACCAAAAAATCACTACCAAACATGAGGCACACCTCACATTCTTAGCTTAACCCTTGGAGGAGACAGTGCTGGCCAATCTTGGCAGGGGCATGGCTGAGCCCTTGGCCAGCGGTGGGGCTGAAAGAATATAAGATCTCAATATCCTCATACATTATCCTCCTTCTCACATCCCACTTCCCCCTCATCCCACAATCTCTTCTGATTTACAAGCTGTACATGGTGTGAGCGTACACCTCTTGCTTTACCCCCTCTCATCACCATAACCTGACCCTTGTGCCTTCCTCATTTCAGACACCCAAGAACTCTAGCCTGCCTAGCTGGTGGGTCAACAAGAAGAGGGGGAGGATAGTGAAGAAGATGGAGAAGAAGAAACACTTTCACTTGATTTGACAGTCCCAGCCAACTGCTCCTCAAGATCGACCTGCAAGGCCACCTGCAGCCTCCCCCACTGAAAGTGAGCAGCCTTCCACCAGCCATGCTGCAACCACTGGGGTAGCACATCACTAGGATAGGGAAAGGCAGATACAAGACACTCATTAAGGGAATGCACAAGGGTGATGAGTTGACTTTTTGATGTAATGGTGGATACATATATGGATAAAGTTGGATTGGAAAGTTTGCCTTGTGGTGGCTTTTATTTCAGCATCATGGCCAAGAGGACGCTGTGATGATCAGTAACAGAGGGAAGGGAAGGTGTGGGACAAATGTTGAAAGGGGAATTGGGGTTGTGGTCACTGGTACCGTAGGTGGATGATTCGATCCCAGATATCCTGGCCAGAATGGGACCGTCTGGGTTGCATCCTTCCTTCTGCTTCCTCCTCTTCTGTTTTCTCCTCTTCTGCTTCCTCCCCTTTTGCTTCCTCCCCTTCTGCTCCTTCCTCTTCCTTCTCCTCTTCTTCCTCCTCCCTCAGCGAGCAGCTTGTCCCCTTTGCTGCCTCTGCTTCATCTCCATGTCATGCTCAAGCCCAAGGGAGACTGCAACTGGAGCCCCCAGGACTGGGAGCAAGTGGCGTTCTCAGAGGCATCCTGTAAGACCCAAAGCCTTGCAAATTTCCAGCAAATTTCCAGCAGGACTCCCTGCACTCCCTTCATACTTTAACAACTTTTTAAATGTCTTATGTCAGCCACTACTCCAATAAAATTTAAAGAAACCAGTACAAAAGCAAATATCTAAACTTATCTGAAAGTTGCGTGTGTCCCTTTAAGGAGCGCTGGTGGTGGTCCGTCGCATAACTGCACACACATTCTGCTGCGTTGTACGCTGATTGATGTCACGATCTGACTAATTTCCATATCTAGAGTGAGCACAGGCAACGGCAGCCTTTATGTAACATTTAAACTATTTTTCAGCTTTAAACTGCAAACATTTACATCTGTGTGGGAAGGTCAGCTGTTCAATACTACTGTAGATCAATTCAATGCAATTATTGATCCATTACAAAGGATTCTGTCACCTCAATTGATGAATTACAATGTATAAATGGCAGACCCTAAATTGCTGCTAATCTACCCAGAGAGAGCAAACAATGAGTGGAAAAAGCATATAGTCCCTGTGCTACTAGAATGACTACACTTTGATTAATATTAAAGAACAACACCTTCAAACACAAAGGCAGTTTTCTTTGAAGTCCTTTTTTGTTGTACCTTTTACTAAAGGGAGAAGTAACTACAAAGACTGTTGGGAGGCCAATCATCTCAGCCCCAGGACATCGCTGCAGGAGTTCCTCAGGGCAGTGTCCTAGGCCCAAACATCTTAAGCTGCTTCATCAATGACCTTCTCCCCGTCATAAGGTCAGAAGTGCGGATGTTCACTGATGATGCACAGTGTTCAGTTCTATTCACAACTCTTCAGAAAATGAAGCAGTCCATGCCCGCATGTAGACCTCGACAACATTCAGGCTTGGGCTGATACGTGGCAAGTAAAGTACAACACTCACTGGGCCCCCAATCTGCCAAATTGAGTATTGCCCCCTGCCTTAGCGCCTCGCCCTGACAGTGACAGGGAGAGGAGGCGTGAAGCAATTGGTAGCCGGCTCCAGGGGCGCTATTTAAAGGGATCATGAGTAATGAGTCAGAGCTGTCAGGTTAGTGCTGTTTCACTGCTTCCTTAAGAACATAAGAACATAAGAAATAGGAGCAGGAGTAGGCCATACGGCCCCTCGGGCCTGCTCCGCCATTCAATAGGATCATGGCTGATCTGAATCTAGACTCACGTCCACTTCCCTGCCCTCTCCCCGTAACCCCTAATTCCCTTATCTGCTAGGAAAATGTCTATCTCCATTTTAAATTTATTTAATGTTGCAGCTTCCACAGCTCTCTGGGGTAGCAAATTCCATAGATTTACTACCCTCTGAGTGAAGAAGTTTCTCCTCATCTCAGTTTTGAAAGAGCAGCCCCTTATTCTAAGATTATGCCCCGTAGTTCTAGTCTCACCCATCAGTGGAAACATCCTCACCGCATCCACCCGATCAAGCCCCCTCACAATCTTATATGTTTCGATAAGATCGCCTCTCATTCTTCTGAACTCCAATGAGTAGAGTCCCAACCTACTCAACCTTTCCTCATATGTCAACCCCCTCATATCTGGAATCAACCGAGTGAACCTTCTCTGAACCGCCTCGAGAGCAAGTATATCTTTTCTTAAATATGGAAACCAAAACTGCACGCAGTATTCCAGGTGTGGCCTCACCAATACCCTGTATAACTGCAGCAAGACTTCCCTGTTTTTATACTCCATCCCCCTTGCAATAAAAGCCAAGATTCCATTGGCCTTCCTGATCACCTGCTGCACCTGCATACTAACTTTTTGTGTGTCAGTTTGACATTGTGCAGCAGTTTAAATTATTCATTTAAAGGTTGTTTAGTCTCCAGAGTGTTGTGGCTACTAAAAATTAGTTACATTTATTCTCACAACATATCGAAGTGCTACACATCCTTACATTAATGGTAGCTGGCAGTCGACCTCGCCCTCCAGGATCTACGGCGGAAAGAGCACAGGCAGTGAGAAAGACTGGAACATGTGGCCAGAGGAAGGAGGGAGGAGGGCCATCAGGGCTCTCAACAGGAGGCCTTACCCTCCGAGCGTCTTCCGATAGCAATTCTCCTACCTTCAATTAAGCCAGGAGCAGTGTATTAAAAGGCTCCGCTTCAGCAAGGATGTGGTCACAAAGCTCTACAGTAGGAGAAGGGACTACATTTCCTTCCCCATCACCAGAGCGAAGCAGAACGAGCATGCATGTGCCTTTGCCAGGATAGCGAGATTCCCCATGGTGAAGAGAGCCATTGACTGCACCCACGTGGTTTTGCGGGCACCACATAACAATCCTGAGATCTTCCGTAACCACAAAGGCTACCACTCACTTAATGTCCAGTTGGTGTGTGACCAAAGACAGCGATCCCTCAATGTGAATGCCTGCTATCCAGGCAACAGCCACGATGCCTTCATCCTGCACCAGACTGGTGTGCCAGCACTCTCCCAGCCACCATATCAAGCTTGCGGGAGACAAGGGGTATCCGCTCACTACCTGGCTCATGACTCACCTCTGCAACCACTACACTCCTGCACAGCACTCATATAATGAGAGCCATGCCGCCACCAGGAACATCATTGAGCAGGCCATCGGGCTACTGAAGCAATGGTTCCACTGCCTTGACCGCTCGGGAGGCGCCCTCAATTACTCGCCGGAGCGGGTACCCCATTTCATTGTGGTCTGCTGCATGCTCCAGAATCTGGCCCTCATGAGGGCCCAGCCCTTGCCAGCAGGGATTGCGGGACCACTTCAGGAAGAGGAAGAGGGAGAGGAGGAGGACAACGAGGAGAACGAGGAAGACGGGGAGGATAAGGAGGATGAGGAGGAAGAGGAACAGGAGCGAGGGAGAGGCAGCCACTCAATCGGCCTTCTGGAAGGGCGGTCCGTGACTGCCTCGTCATACTGCGGTTCCAGTAAATTCAACCCCAGATCCCCGTTGCTCACCACATCCCCATCATTCCATCCCTGTCATAGGCCATATCATAGCGCACAGTTGAAATGAGAGACAGTACAAAATAATCCAAAGTGAATTAATAAATTTATCAATAATCAGTGAACACATCTTTACAACAACAATATTAACTATTCACCCATGTGCAATCCCTTAGTGCCTGTCTTTACTGTGCCTTTGCCCGCTCTGGTGCTCCTACAAAGTGTTGGACCAGTGGCTGCAGTACGGCTGGTGGAAGGCTGCTGAGTGTCCGTACGGGAGACTTCAGATGGCCTTGCAGGACACCCTCGACCAGCTCTGGACCTGGAAGGCCCGGCTGTAGACTACACCACCTCAGCATGGGCGGCAGCAGTCTGGGCTGGCTGGATGACAGGCAGCGACAAGGGCAATGGCGGAATGGCAGCGGTAGGAGCAGGAATGCTATCATCATGAGAAAGGACAGCAGGTTCCTGCTCCACTGATCCACAGCCACTCCCCCGGGGCAGCACCTCAGCATTCCTGTTGCAGCACAGATTGCTGGCCTGATGTGACACTGTAAAAGCCCCGGTCGATGGTGGTAGGCCCAGCCATGATGGCAGCAGTCAGAGCTTGCATGGCGTCAAGCTGAGACTGCATTACAACACTAAGACATTGCGCCACTTCTGCCTGTGTTGCAATGGAAGCTGCCAGACTGCCCATCACACACGGCATCAGGTCTGAGTCACCATGGTCTCTCTGGGAGTCGACCATCCTTTCTAGACTAGAAATGATGGGCTCCATGGTGTGCGCAGACCTCCATGCAATGTTGGAGGCGGACTCCTCCATGCTCCTTACCATTGCTGAGAGGCTCTCGGGCACCCTTGCCATTGCACCTATCATCTCCGTGTGCATGCCCATCACCCTTCTTCTAAAGGCCTCCCCATTGAGGTCCTCATCTGAGTCCTGTGCAGCAGAACTCACGCGCAAACTCTCCCTCCAGGGAGCTGACCCCTGAGCTATTCTTTCCCCCTGGCCTTGCTACAGCCCGCTCATTCCCGGTGCATCACCCTGTGTAGTTTCCACTACTATACTCGCCTCTAAAGAATGCGTAGTGCCAGTATCTGAGCTGATGCCTGCAGGTGAGACATGCAGTGACACGGTGTGTTCTTTGTCCTCCTCTTCTCCCGCATCGCTCTCAAGGGTGCCTTCAGGGACAGGTTGCTCATGTGCTTGCTGATTATCTGAAAGCATAAAGGCACAAGAGTTGGGTTAAGGTGAGGGGAGGGGGGCAGGAAGGGAGAAATGCATACAGCATGATTAGCTGGAAAGTGCGAAAGGATTGTGGGGTGTGGGGGAAGTGGGATGTGAGAAGAAGGAGTAGGAATTAACCTACTGTTATAATAGCAAAATACTGCAGATGCTGGAAATCTGAAATAACAACAGAAAATGCTGGAAATACTGAGCAGGCCAGGCAGCATCCGTGGAGAGAGAAACAGAGTTAACGTTTCAGGTCTGGGACCCTTCATCAGTTCTGTTGTTATTAACCTAGGGAGTCAATGTTGCTGGTGGCCACAGCGTCCACCACCTGGCACCCAATAATCTCCAGCACTCTATTTTCCAGCACAGACAGTGGTTGTGTGTCAGCTTGTCCCCTACCTGTGCGCTCCTGCTCCCTCCTGTTGTGAACCACATTGGCCTGCAAGAGAAAGGAAAGTGTGTGTGAGTGTGGAGCAATGTGTTTGGGTGATGTGCCTGCCATGGTTGAATAGCTGTCATTGTGTGCAAGGTGTGAGATGTGGGTGTGAGTGTTGCTAGGTGGAGATTGTTGGTCGGTGAGTGCTGAGAGTGTGGTTCTTTGGCCAGTGTGTGCAGACTGAGGTTCAGATGGTGGTATGTAGCATTTGTTGAGGCGTTGACTCACCCTGACCAGCTGAATGAGGTCATTAAATTTCTTCCTGCACTGAGTGTGGGTCCTGGGGACCACAGTGCTGCCCAAGACCTAATGGGCAATCTCTCTCCACATGGCACGGAAGACTTGCAGAGAGGGCCTCCTGCCACTTGCCGGGTAGAGCACCGCCCTCCGTCTCTCCACCAACTCCTTCAATGCTTGGCCCGAAAATCTGCGGGCTCTCTCCCTGGGGCGTGGATCTGCCATGCGTACAGCTGGTTGAGTCATCCGGCTCCTTGGGCTTGGCCTGCTCCTGCTTGCTGACACAGGTTCACAGGCAGCAATGCTGAGAATGAGGTTCTGCAGCATGAATTAACCTCCCCTTTAAGAACTGGAAAGAGCCTGTGGCAATGATGACTTGCGATTAGACTGCACCTGATATTGGTTAGTGCTTTGAGTGTAACGCCACTGAGCTAGGTCATTAGTGCTTGACTTAGCGCTCCCATCCTTTCTTTCAGCGATGACACTGAATTTTGCGTGCAACGTGATTCATTAGCGCCTGCGCTAAATCTCAAACTTTTCCAAAGTTAGCGTCCACTCCCGGGCGATAATGAATTTCTCCCTCGTAGACTTTGGGGGAAGTGACTGGGCTCTTTAAAATGAAGAAGGGAATATTTTCTGTTTAGGTGAATAGATTATGTTAGCTCAATAGGGAGGTGGGAGGACATGGGAACTTCAGTACAAAATACAAAAACGTATTAGCTGCCAGAAGTACTTATTTTTTCAGAGATTCACTGACCTCTGGAATAGGTTGTCAGAATATGCATGAGTATGAATTTGTTACAAGCCTTCAAAAGAAAGCTGGACAAATTCCTGCAAGTGGAAGACATCTTTTGAGTTGTAGCTTTCAGGTGGGTTAGCTGTATTATTGACATCAGTTACTGCAATCTCCTGGAGCTTGCTTGGTCTCTTATGCAGTTTGCAATTTTTATTTTCAAGTATTTCACCAATTCCCTTTAGAAAGTTACTATTGAATCTGCTTCCACCAAACTTCAGGAAGTGTAAAAAAAAAATCTCCTTATCTCGCCTCTGGTTCTTTTCTTAATTACCTTAAATCTGTGTCCTCTGGTTACCGACCCTCGTGCCAGTGGAAACAGTTCCTCCCTATGTACTCTATCAAAACCGCTCATCATTTTGAACACCTTTATGAAATGCCCCCTTGACCTTCTCTGCTCTAAGGAGAGTAATCCCAGCTTCACCAGTCTCTTCACATAACTGAAGTCCTTCATTCCTGGTATCTGTAATATATGTGGGTAGAACAGATGAAGGATAGTGACAGGATGTGTTGCTAGTCCATATGCTTGCTTTACTAGTCCCCAGTCTGTCAAATTAGGTAACCACACCTCCCCCCCCCGACCCTGAACATGGGGGCCCCACAAGGATGTGTGCTTAGCCCTCTCCTCTACTCCCTCTTCACCCACGACTGTGAAAAAAAATTTAAAAATAAAATAAAATAATAATCATATCCGAAGGAAAGGAAGCTCAACAAGGATGCCAAAAACGGGTAACATCGCTGCTTTTGATAGCGATGTGGAAGATTGGGCCACTTATGTGGAACGCGTCAAAGTTTACTGTACAACGAATGAGGTACCGGAGGATAAGAAAGCACTAACCCTATTAAACTCGATGGGTGCGAAAACGTACGGGTTATTAAGGAACCTTGTAACACCAGATAAACTGGTAGGAAAGAGTTTCGCGGATATTGTTACTATCCTGCAAGAGCATTTAAACCCCACGCCGCTGCTGATAGCGGAACGATTTAAATTCTACAAAAGAATTCAACTTAAAGGGGAAAGCAACGCTGAATTCTTAATCGACCTGGCGCAGGCGTACCTACAGATGGAAGTTGATGAAGCGTCACGCCAGTATCTCACGATCAACACACATAAGGGCTTATATCGGTATAATAGACTGGTTTTTGGAGTGGCATCGGCTCCAGCGATTTGGCAAAGGGCCATGGAGCAGGTATTGCAGGGAATTCCAGGCACACAATGCTACCTGGACGACATTCTGATTACAGGAGATGATGATAAGGAACACCTCGCGAATTTGGAGCAGGTGCTCACCAGATTGAAAGAATATGGGCTCAGAGTTAATCGCCAGAAATGTGAGTTCTTTCAAAAGCGAATCTCGTACTGCGGCCACGTCATTGACCAGGAGGGGCTCCATAAGTCACCTGACAAGATCGAAGCTGTTGTGAAAGCTCCCGCTCCAGAAAATGTATCCCAGTTGAGGTCATTCCTTGGGTTGGTTAACTATTACCACAAGTTTCTTCCAAATTTATCCACGGTGTTACACCCGCTAAACACTCTTTTGCAAATGGGAATACCATGGAAGTGGAGCGATGACTGTAAGCGGGCTTTTCAAAAAAGCAAGGCACTGATCACCTCTAAGGAAGTGTTGGCTCACTTTAACCCAACGCTGCCTATTCGCTTAGCTTGTGGTATCGGAGCAGTGCTCTCACATAAGTTTCCAAATGGTTTGGAAAGGCCAGTCGCGTTCGCATCCAGATCATTGACCTCCGCAGAGCGCAACTATGCTCAGATAGATAGGGAGGCTCTCAGCCTCGTGTGGGGAGTTAAGAAATTTAACCATTACCTGCAAGGCCAAAAGTTTACGCTGCTGACAGATCACCAGCCGTTGGTTTCCACTTTTAACCCTAAGAAGGGTGTTCCGGTTATGACGGCACAGAGGCTTCAGAGATGGTCCCTTTTCCTAGGGGCACATCAAAATGATATCGAATTCAAAGGTACAAAGCAACAGGGTAATGCTGATGGGCTGTCGCGCCTGCCACTACCTACAGCGGAAGAGGCACCGGCAGTTGACCCTGTCGAGATATTTCACTCGACCATCATAGAATGCTTACCAGTCACCAATGCGGGTATTGAGAGAGAGACCCGAAACGACCCAACACTGTCTCGGGTCTACGATTTGACAGTGCAGGGATGGCCAGCACATGGTGACCCACTGTTACCAGCATTCTCAGCCAGACGAGAACAGCTGTCTGTCTGTCAAGGAACATTGATGTATGGAACAAGGGTGATTATTCCTCCTAAATTAAGGGAGAGAGTTCTGAAGGAATTGCATGAAGGTCATCTGGGGGGAGTCAAGATGAAAAGCCTTGCTAGGGCTTATGTGTGGTGGCCAGGTATCGACAAACAAATAGAGGATCTGACTAAAAGCTGCTCAGGGTGCCAAAAAGTTCAAAACGCACCTCCAATTGCACCGCTGCATCCGTGGGAATGGCCTTCAACCCCATGGCAACGTGTGCATATCGACTTTGCAGGTCCATTCATGGATTCCATGTTTTTGATAGCAGTAGACGCACATTCTAAATGGCCAGAAGTGATTAAGATGTCGACCACTACCTCTGAAAAGACGATCGCAGCTCTAAGAACCATATTTGCAAGGAATGGGTTGCCGGAACAAATATGTTCAGACAACGGCCCACAGTTCGTGTCAGAAGAATTCCAGAAATTCATGAAAAAGAATGGGGTGAAACACTATACATCTGCCCCATGTCATCCGGCTACCAATGGGTTGGCCGAGAGATTTGTATAAACGTTCAAAAAGGCGATAAAGGCCATGAGCGAAGACCATATTCCACTACAACACAAGGTGGACAATTTCCTGATGGCATATCGAAACGCCACGCATGCAGTAACAAATCAAAGCCCTGCCATAATGTTCTATAACAGGAGGTTACGGTCCCGGTTGGATTTGTTAAAACCCAATGTGCGTAGGGAAGTCGAAAACAAGCAATTCCAGCACGTAAATAACAAGGCCACTCGGAGTTTCAAAATAGGACAACCAGTGTTGGCCAGGGACTATAGGAATGATAAATGGCAATCCGGAACAATTCGTGCCCGACAAGGACCCTTCATGTACACGGTAGACGTTGGAGAGAACGTAATACGACATCATGCTGACCAACTTGTGGAATCGAGCACAAGGGTCGACCCCATGTCTACGGCAGAGACACCAGTTGAAGAAGTTATTGAGCCTGTAGCATCTACCTCAGACTCGAACGTACATGATGATGTTCAATCCATAGGCAATCAAATGGATGAGTCACCCCAGCAACGAGAACCAGAGATCCCTGAAAGGCATTATCTGGCCCGGATCAGGAGGCCTCCTCAGAGACTGAATCTTTGAACGGTTTTGTGTGAAAGTTGTATATATGTTATCCATGTAATGTTTAAATTGGGGTGTGCACTGTTAAGCTAAAAGGGGAGGAATTGTAGTGTATGTAACCTGTACCACCTTAAGAGGATACCTTAAGGGATGGACTACTTTTTGATGGCTCCTGTACATTGTAGTACCGGTGGTGACCACACCGGTATATATATATAACCCTGTGGAGCAAAGTGTATTCCAGTTCAGCCCTGACCCTCAATTACTAAAGACCTGTTTAATTATTTGTGTAGTCTGTGTCCAGTTATTCAGCATAACTACATTGGGAAACACAGACTCAACAGAAGTCACACCCCCATCCATATCCATGGGGCTGTGGTGGAAAGGGTGGACAGCTTTAAGTTCCTCGGAGTCCACATCACGGAAGCCCTCTCCTGGTCCCTCAATACCTCCTCTCTGGTGAAGAAGGCCCAACAGCGCCTATATTTCCTAAGGAGGCTGAAGGGATGTAACCTGTCACTCCTGATCCTCTCTAACTTTTACCGCTGCACAATAGAGAGCATCCTGACGAACTGTATCACAGTATGGTATGGCAGCTGTAGCTACTATGACCGGAAAGCACTGCAGCGGGTAGTCAAAACTGTCCAACGCATTACCGGCACCCGGCTACTGGCCATAGAGCACATATACCAGAAACGCTGCCTACGGAGGTCACGGACCATCATCAAAGACCCGACCCACCCCAGCCACAGTCTGTTGCCCTCCTGCCATCTGGGAGACGCTACAGATGCATTCGCACCCGAACGACCAGATTCAGGAACAGCTTCTTTCCCAGGGCTGTCATCCTACTGAACGCCACAAATAAACTCTAAAGCCTGCACATCTGCCAATGCACTTTATTATGTTTATGTTAATGTATTACAAGTCAAATGAATGTTGAATGTTTAAATGTCTTAATCTAAATGTACACTCTCGGGAGCCGCAAGCCTACATTTCGTTGCAGTGCACTTGTGCACTAACAATGACAATAAAGTTGATTATGATTATGATTATGATTATGATTATAGGCCAGAGTGAACTGAGCATGCTCATACTAAACCATGTGACAAACCATGTGATAATACATTACACTGCTTTCCCCCTTAAAAAAAAGTATGTATTCCCCTCTCAAATACAACAGAACTATGGTCCTGTAAGAATGGCTAGATTCCTAACTAAAGGACTGAGGTCGAGTCAGTCTATCAAACAAATGATGTTTAATACTAATCAACAGAGTTTAAAATGAAAACACAGGAGAACTACATTACAGGTCTGTACTCTTTGCTGGCCCCACGAGGACTGGCTAGGGTGGCTCCCCAGCCTGATGCCATGACATCATCACGTTTTCCCACCGCTGGAGGATCACGTGATCAACGTGATGACGTCATCGCGTTTGGTCTCATTCTTAAAGGGACCGCGCTATGTACATGCAATGATATGAACAAAGATACAGATTCATTCTGTAGCTAATAATTTGTTAAAGATAATTATGTACATTAGATCAGAGTCCCCCTGCTGGCTCCACCACATGCGCCCCCCCAGAATTGTCTTTAACAGTAAAAGTCAATCGACTAGGAGGTCTGACAAGCCTGTCAGAGCGACTCCTGTATTCTTGGAGTGGACGTTGTTGAACAGCGGGCGGGCTGGTGGATGGAAGCCTTCGGTCTGGCATGGATGCAGCGGGAGGTCGACCACGTCGTGGTGGCTGTGCAGTCTCTACTGGCTGGTCGATGTCCAGGTGTGCCGGTTTGAGACGGTCAATGGATATGTGGTCGGGTTTACCACCGATGTCTACAGAGAAACTCTTGTCGCCTGTCTCCAGTACACAAAAAGGGCCTGTGTAAGGGGCCTTGAGCGGATCCCTATGGGCATCATGACGAATGAATACAAATTCAGCATTCTTTAGCTCCGCTGGTACGTGTGAAGATGGGAGGCCGTGATGCGAAGTTGGGATAGGCGCAAAGGCCCTGGCTGTTTCCCGGTGGCTGCTGAGTTGTTCGGCTGCAGGCCACGGCTCAGTTGGAAGCAGCAGGAAATCTCCCGGAACGCGGAGTGGCTGGCCGTACACGAGCTCCGCGGCGGATGATTGCAGGTCCTCTTTGGGTGCCGTGCGGAGACCCAACATGACCCACGGAAGCTTATCCACCCATCCGGCGACTTGGAGGCTGACCCTCAGCGATGCCTTTAACGATCTGTGGAAACGTTCGCACAAACCGTTTGATTGCGGGTGATAGGTCATGGTGCGGTGAAGCTTGGTGCCGAGACCCAGGGCCACAGCGTTCCAGAGCTTGGAAGAGAACTGTGGATCGCGGTCTGAAGAAATGTCCGCCGGAACGCCGAAACGTGCGACCCACGAGGAGAGGAATGTTCTGGCGACATCGGCGGATGTAGTAGACACCAGAGGAACTGCCTCTGGCCACCTAGTAGTACGATCGACCATGGTGAGGATGTGTGTGAACCCCTGCAACGGTGGAAGCGGCCCGACAAGGTTCACGTTGACATGGTCGAATCGACGTTCTCGTACTGCGCATGTGGCCAATGGGGCCTTAACGTGACGTTGCACCTTAGACATTTGACAGACGACGCAGGTGTTAGCCCAGTCACAGATATCCTTACGCATTCCTCTCCAGACGAACTTAGCCGACATTAATTCTTGAGATGCCTTCACACCAGGATGCGAAAGCCCATGTATGGCGTCGAAAACTTTGCGGCACCAGGCGACTGGAACGATCGGGCGGGGATCTCTCATGGAGACATCGCAGAGTAACGAGGTGCCTGCAGCGTGGAATTGCACATCGGTCGGTTGGAGGCTAGAGGTGTCGGTGCGATACGCCTGTGTTTTAGGGTCGGATGCCTGATCGGTAGCCATGAGGGCATAATCGATGCCCAGCTGGAGCGCCCATACGGTCGCGCGAGAAAGGCAATCAGCTACCAAGTTGTCCTTGCCAGCTACGTGTTGGACGTCTGTCGTGAATTCTGAAATGAAAGTTAGCTGTCGCTGCTGCCGAGCCGACCACGGTTCGGCGGTCTTGGCCATGGCGAAGGTCAGTGGTTTGTGATCTACAAACGCAGTGAAGGGACGTCCTTCTAACAAAAAACGGAAATGGCGGATAGCCAGGAACAGCACCAGCAACTCCCGGTCGAAAGTGCTGTATTTGCGTTCGTTGCGCCGGAGTTGGCGGCTGAAAAATGCCAGTGGTTGCCACGTCCCATTGACCCACTGTTCCTGCACAGCGCCTATGGCATTGTCAGAAGCGTCGGTGGTAAGGGCGATGGTGGCACTTGGCAGAGGGTACGCCAACATAGTTGCATTGGCTAGAGCAGTTTTTGTGCTGTCGAAAGCGTTGTCCATTTTGACCGTCCAGGCTATTGTATCCTTTCCGGCCTTGCCTTTGAGGGCGTTGTAGAGGGGCTGCATGAGTTGTGCTGCCTTGGGCACAAAGCGGTGGTAGAAATTCCCCATGCCCAGGAATTCTTGAAGAGCCTTGGTGGACTGCGGCCTTGGGAATGCCGTAATTGCTTCGACCTTTGACTGCAGCGGAATTGCGCCCTCCGAAGTAATGCGGTGGCCCAAAAAGTCAATCTGTTGTAGGCCAAACTGACACTTGGCCGGGTTGATTATGAGGCCATGTTGGCTGAGGCGCCGAAAGAGGGTGCGGAGATGGCAGACGTGTTCCTCTTTGGTAGAGCTGGCTATCAGGATGTCATCAAGGTAGACAAATAAAAAGGGAAGATCCCGCAGGACCGAGTCCATTAGTCGTTGAAAAGCTTGTGCGGCGTTCTTGAGCCCAAATGGCATCCGTAGAAACTCGAACAGTCCAAAGGGAGTGATGACAGCCGTTTTCTGGACGTCCTGCAGGTGTACGGGAACTTGGTGGTAGCCACGGACGAGGTCGACCTTGGAGAAGATTGAGTTTCACGCCAAATGGACGGAGAAATCCTGTATATGCGGGATCGGGTACCGATCGGGAGCAGTGGCGTCATTAAGGCGTCGGTAGGCCCCGCATGGCCGCCAGCCACCGCCGGGCTTCCGGACGATGTGGAGAGGCGAGGACCAGGGACTATTCGACCGGCGCATAATCCCCAGCCGTTCCATCGTGGCAAACTCTGCCTTCGCAGCCGCGAGCTTGCCGGGTTCCAGGCACCGAGCTCGCACATAAACCGGAGAGCCCGTTGTAGTAATGTGGTGTTCGACACCATGCTTAGTGGCCGAGGAGGAGAAAGTGGGCTTGGTCAGCTCCGGGAATTCACCTAATAGGCGAGTGAACTCGTCCGGCGAGGACAACGCGCAGGAGGCAGTGTGCGACGTTGCGGAACTGCAGAAGCAAGGGATGGAGTGGAAGGTGGCCGCGTTGACCAATCGACGATTTCTTACATCCACCAAGACGCTGTTGGCACATAAGAAATCCGCGCCGAGGATGGCTTGCAAAACCTTGGCTGTAATATATTCCCACTGAAACCGTTGCCCGCCGAAGCACACCTTCACGAAAATTCGGGGTCACCACTGTAGGAATGGCTAGATTCCTAAATAAAGGACTGAGGTTGAGTCAGTCTATCAAACAAACGATGTTTAATACTAATCAACAGAGTTTAAAACGAAAACACAGGAGAACTACATTACAGGTCTGTACTCTTTGCTGGCTCCACGAGGACTGGCTAGGGCGGCTCCCCAGCCTGACGTCATGACGTCATCACGTTTTCCCGCCACTGGAGGATCACGTGATCAACGTGATGACGTCATCGCGTTTGGTCTCATTCTTAAATGTACATGCAATGATATGAACAAAGATACAGATTCATTCTGTAGCTAATAATTTGTTAAAGATAATTAGGTACATTAGATCAGAGTCCCCTGGTGGCTCCGCCACAGTCCCACCTTTCCCAGCGTTACATGTACCACATAACAAAAACTCCTTTCTTTTTTTTAAAATGAACTTCAAATCCAGTTTAATAACAGGTTTGTGGAGCCTTCCTGATCTCCTTACTGAAAGTTTTGGTGTTGAACCAATTTTTGGGCTGTTTTGTTTTGGTTCTGAACTCAAAGATGATCCTTTTTCTATCTCAGATTCTTTGAACCTGGTACTTCAGTTACTGAAGTCTGAACTGAGTCAAACTCATGTATGAGTTCATGATCAAATGGTTCAAGATCACGTCTTGGTTCATCTCTAGCAGAGATCATTTGATCTACATGAACACTTTGGATGTTGTCACCAATTTCAACCAAGTTCCACCAACCTCTACTATGGTTCCTACATCCCACTTGTGTGAACTCAACTTTCCATGGAGACTGAGAATACGAACACACTCATTTTGTTTGAAACTGCATTCTTTCTGATTGCTGTCTTAATAACGTTTCTGACTCAACTGTTTCTGTTCAACTCTTGGGGCCAAATTTGGTTGAACAAGACTCAATCGTGTTCTCAATCTTCTCTTCATCAAGAGTTCTGCTGGCGTATGTCCAGTTGTAGTGTGCGGAGTAGTTCTGTACTTCAGCAAGACATTTGCCAAATATTGCTTCATGCTGCGTCCCGAACAAGCCTGCAACACTTGCTTTTTGAGAACTCCTTTTACTATTCTGACTGACCTTTTGGCTGCTCCGTTTGAAGCTGGATGATCTGGTGGAATGAGAGTGTGTTTGATACCGTTCCATTTCATGAACTCTTGGAATAGAACAGAACGGAACTGAGGGCCATTGTCAGAAACAAGCTCTTCAGGTAAGCCATGACATGCAAAGATAGACCTCAACTCATCTATAGTACGTTCAGGTATAGTATTTGAACCCATGTGTCTCACTTCAATTCACTTTGAGTGACTATCTACAAGTACCAGGAAATAATTACTTGCTTTCTCACAGAAGTCTACATGTATTCTTTGAAAAGGTCTACTTGGCCATGACCAGGGTTGTAGTGGAGTTTTGGGTGGTTTGTTTCTGCAATTTTGGCAAACGCTGCATTTGCTGATGAGTGATTCAAGATCCTTGTCCAATCCAGGCCAGTAAACAAAGCTTCTTGCAATTGATTTCATACTGACGATCCCTGGATGTTCAGTATGAAGTTCAGCCAGAATTCTATCTCTCAACAAAGTAGGTACCATCACTCTGTTTCTCCACTTGATACAACCTTGCTCACATGGCAATTCAGTATTCCGGTTATGGAATCGTTTCAACTTTGTGTCCAGACACTGTTAAGTCCATCCATTCAAGGTGTTTTCATACACTCTTTTCAGCACTGAGTCCTTTTGAGTCTCATCTGCAATCCCCGTTGCATTCACGGGAAAGTCTTCGTCAACTGCACCTAGCATGAAAATTGCACTTTCACTCCCAACACGAGTCCTTATGTGGCAAGCTGGACAAGGCATCTGCAATTGTGTTTCGCTTTGAAGTGCGATATTCAATCGTGTAGTCATATTGTGACAACAACTCTGCCCAATGTTGCATTCTTGGTGCGGCCATTGCAGGGATGGCAGATTTGGGCCCCAATATTGCTAGGAGTGGTTTGTGAACTTTCTGCCGATCAGGAACTGCTGGAATTTCTTAATTCCAAACACTATGGTGAGTGCTTCCTTTACAATTTGCATGCAGCTTCTTTCACTCTTTGTGGGGGTTCACAATGCAAACGCGATTGGTTTCTCTTGGCTGTCATCCATTACGTGGCTTGTGACAGCTCCCACACCGTAGCTAGAAGTATCACACATTAAGCTCACGCTCTGTGGTGTAGAAGTAGAGCATTGCTAGAGAGACTTCTCTTACAAACGTTGTAAGCTCCCTGCTGCACTTTCGCCCACTTCCACTGGACATCCTACTTGAGGAGCTCATGCAATGGAGCTAACATGGTCTCTAACTCAGGTAAGAAATATGCATAGTACTGGACCAGTCCAAGGAAAGATTTTAACTCACATGTTCTGCAGCTTTGGCGCATTGATGACAGCATCAACCTGTTCTTTCACTGGTTGCAAGCCATTTGCATCAACTTTCAGACCAAGGTACACAACCTCGGGCTGCACAATAGCACATTTGTTCCTTTTAAATTTGACATTGTAGGCATTCCACCTTTGAAGCGCTATATCTAACACTTCTAGATTTTCTGCTTGTTGTGATCAGCACATCACCTTGATTCCATAAGCAATTTGGAACTCCTTGCAAAATCTTATCAATCGTAGTCTGGAAGATTTTGGGAGAGGACTTTACACCATATGGCGGCTTGGTGTATGAGTACAGTCCCTCGTGTGTGTTGATGGTGAGATATTGTTGACTCTCTTTGTCAACATTCAGCTGGGCATAAGTGTGCAACAGGTCAAGCTTGGAGAAAACCTTTGACCCCAAGAGTGCTGCATACAAATCTTGTGATGTAGGTAACAGGCACTGCTCATCATCAACTGCTTGGTTGATAGTAGCTTTGTAGTCACTACACAAGCATACAGTTTTGTCTGCTTTGGGCACTACCACAATCATCTCACAGCTTTAGGTTCGGCGGTGGCTTTGTGACTGTAGACCTCAGCTGCACTAGTCACTTGAATTGGACAGAGCTCCCGAGCATGCTTAGACACCATCTCCATAGATAGGGCAATTTTGCATGCTATGTCAAACGTTAGGTTCAGAGTATTCAGTAACTTGGGCTGTGCGCTCATCCACCAGTCCACCCACAAACTTATCTCACAATGCACGATCCAAAAACATGCCGAAGTTACAATGCAAAGTTAGGTTCTTAAGAGCTACAATGTACTCACTGATGGTTTCACTTTCTTTTTGGTTTCTGGTACCAAACTTATAGCTCTCTGCTATTTCTAATGGCTTTGGCTCGAAATGGTCCTCGACTTTCTCAACAATGTCTTCAAACGACCATTCTTCACTTTCCCTGGTGCAAGTAGGTTTGTAAACGTTCCGTAGACATCTAGCCCAATCACCGCTAGAAAAATTGCTTTGTTACATTCACGAATTACTTTATTTTGAGCTTGAACATTCTCATCTGCACCTTTGGTCTCAATAATGTTATTGGCCTTAAAAAGCATCTCCATCCACTCAATGTAAGAACTGAATGGTTTGTGAGCTCGGTCATACATGCCGGGGCCTCTGATGAATCCCGTAGGTGCGGCCATGATTGTCCCGATCCCGTTGAACAGTGACTCAGCATGCTACCTGTGCACCTGTGAGAATCAACACCACTGTTGCTGTGTATACATACACACGAAGGCGAAGCACAGAAAATTCTGCATCAGCATTAACAGTAAAACATTGCAAAAATTCAGTTTAGGTATCGCAAATTCACCTTAACTTGTCCACTGAAATGTTGAACACTGTCCTTCCATGATCCCTAAAAATGGCTTTGGAATCCCATTCTCATCACCAAAATGTAATATATGTGGGTAGAACAAATAAAGGACAGAGACACGAAGGGTTGCTAATCCATGTGCTTACTTTACTAGGCCAGGGTGAACTGAGCATGCTCATACTAAACCATGTGATAAACCATGTGATAATACATTACAGTATCATTCTAGTAAATCTCCTCTGCATCCTCTCCAAGACCTTGACATCCTTTCTAATGTGTGGTGCCTAGAATTAGACACAATACTCTAGCTGATGCCTAACCAGTGAATTATAAAGATTTAGCATAAACCTTGCTTTTGTACTCTATTCCTCTATTAATTAAGCCAAGATTTGGTTTTCAACTGCCTTATCAATTTGTCCTGCCTCCATCAAAGATTTGAGTATGTACACCCCCAGGTCTCTCTGTTCCTGTACCCCCTTTAAATTTGTGCCATTTCGTTTATATTGCCTATCCTCATTCTTTCTTTCAAAATGTATCACTTCACACTTCTCTGCATTAATTTTAACCGGCATGTGTCTGCCCAATTCAGCAGTCTGTCTGGGCGCAAAATTCAGATCATGTTTTTTGGGCGCTATGAGTGCCCTTAGACTTCTAAAATAGCATCCAGTGCTCGCACTTATGGCGCAAATCATGCCGGACACCATATTCACAAGGGCGTTAGTGCGCGCAGTGAACATCCAGCAGAAGTATGCAGAGTAGGCAGATCATGACGTCAATCAGTGTGCAGTGCTGATTTGACATCAGCGCTGGCATTTGGAGCTCAACGCTCCAGCTAATGCCTTCTCTTAAGCTCACACAGCTGAACATGCATTCGGCAGCAAGAAGGACCCCTCACCAGTGCAATTTAAAGGGATGATCATCTACTTACAGGTTAGTTGCTGATTGGTTTCTTCTGGCTTTTGATACAATTCTACAAGTGTTTGGTGCTTTCTATCACTGTTTCAAGTTGCAAAAATCTACAGGGAGTGTTGTGGCAGGTGCTGAAGGACTTTTTCCTGCCTTCAAGGCTGCTGCACAAACCACAGGCTGACATACATGGGCTGTATTAATAGGAATTCCCCTTGGAATAAAATATAATTTGGAGAATGAACAGAGCCCACGCAAAGCAGGACAAGCTGTTAAAGAGGGGGAAAGAGGAGGAGGAGAAGGGCTCTCATCAGGAGGCCATATCTGCCCAGGGTGTTTCGGGAGCAATTCTCCCACCTGAACCTCAGTGAGGAACAACGTGTGAGATGTCTGCACTTCAGTAAGGACGTCCTCACTGAAATCTGCCACCGGCTACAGCCACAACTGCAACCTCAGAGCAGGGCGTGGATCGCATTGCCAGTGGCTGTGGAGGTGATCATGGCTCTGAACTTTTATGCATCTGCTTCCTTCCTGGCTGGAACTGGGGATATTTGCAACATCTCCCAGTTTGACCGTCCACTGTTGCGTGAGGGAGGTCACTGAGGCTCTCTGTTCAAAGAGAGCCGACGACATTTCATTCTCTCTTGCCAGAGAGCAGCAGGCAGAGTGAACACGCAGCTTTGCCAGGAGCGCAGGCTTCCCTATGGTGCAGAGTGCCACTGACTGCACGCACAATGCTGTGCAGGAGCCACATGTAAACATTGGCATGTACCAGAACCGAAAGGGATTCCGCTCCCTCAAATCCAGCAGGCGTATGACCATAGGCAGTAAATCATGCAGGACAATGTCCGGTATCCTGGCAGCAGTTATGATGCCTTCATTCTGCAGCAGTCCGCTGTGCCATCCGCATTTGAGCCACCACGGCAAACCAACGGGTGGCTACTGAGTAACAAGACGTATCCACTGACGACATGGCTCATGACTCCGGTGCATAATCCACGCACACGTGGGCAGCATGCATACAATGAAAGCCATGCTGCCACATGAAATGTGATAGAGCAGATCATTGACATGCTGAAACAACACTTCCGCTGCCTGGTCCTGCAGTACTCAGCAGAGCGGGTGTCAAGATTCGTGGTGGTCTGCTGCATGCTGCACCACCTTGCCAACATGAGGGCACAGCCCTTGCCACCAGCTATATGGTGAGCAGTTGAGGAGCAGTATGTGGTGGGGGAAGAGGAGGAAGAGGAAGAAGAGAGGAGGCAATCTAGATAGCCCCTTTCTGGCTGGGCCGTCTGTGAAGAACTCATCTGAGTGCAATACCAGTAAATGTAATGCCAATTCCCCATTCACCAACAGTCCCACACCTTAGCTTTCCTCTGTCACTGACCATCACAGCGCCTGATTGGCCACAATGCAAAAATAAAAGCTAAGACAAAATAAACATTCCAAACCAAATTTATAAATCAGTTCATGCCATATTGCATACAAAAGTCAACTAATCACCCTTGTGCACTCCCTTAGTGTCTGTCTTCCTTGTGCTTTTACCTGTCCTAGTGCTCCTACGCAGTGCTACCCCAGTGGCTGCAGCATGGTTGGAGGAAGACTTCTGATTTTCAGTGGGGGAGACTGCAGACGGCCTTGCAGGATGACCTCGAGCAGCTCTGGGCCTAGAAGGTCAGGCTGTGGACTACACTATCTCGGCATGGGTGCAGCAGTCTGGGCTGGCTAGCTGACAGGCAACAGCAAGGGCACTGGGAGAGTGGCAAGGGTTGGAGAACGAATGCTGTCATCCTGAGAGAGGAGAGCAGGTTTGTGCTCCACAAACAATGCCACTCCCCCCGGGGCATCACCTCAGCAATCCTAGTAATCTGTTGGAGGACAGATTGCTGAACTGCTGTGACATCCTGAAAGCCCCTTTGAACACTGAAATGTATGAGTCCTGATTGATAGAGATTGTTGCAAGGTGAGTGATGGGGGTGTGGTGCATTGAGTAGTGACTGAGGCTAGTGGTGGGATAAGGCATTTGAAGATACATTCACTGACCTTGACCACTCCTGTAAGGTCATTGAACTTTTACCGGCACTGTGTCCAGGGCCTTGGGGTTTGACTTCTGGCATTGACTGCCAAGGCTATCTGCTCCCACTGCCTTCTGCACATGTGCCTGTATGGCCTCCTGGCCCTCTGTGGTTACAGCTCCTCTCCCCTCCTTTTCACCTCCTCCACTAAGGCCTCAAGTGCAGCACCTGAAAACCTTGGAGCCCGCGCTCTCCCATGTTTGTTCTATTCATTCACAGATTTTGAAGATTCCGTGCTGTCTGCATTACATTGAACGGGCAGGGGTTAATCGTGCATCGTGATCCCGGCACCCATTTTTGGGGGTTATCGAATTTAGCCCCCTCTATCTCCTCCTGAATCCTGTTACTATCCTCCTCACTGTTTTTCTACATTCGAGTTTTGTTTCATTGGCAAACTTTGAAATTATGCTATTTATACCCAAGTCCAGTTCATTAATATGTAGCAAAAAGAATAGTGGTACTAATACCGATCCCTGGGGAACACCAGTGTGTACTTCCCTCCAGACTGAAGAACAACTATTCACCACTACTCTCTGCTTTCTGTCCCTTAGCTAATTTTATATCCACACAGCCACTGCCCCTTTAATCCCATGGGCTTCAAGTCTTTAATGCCATCTGACCTCCCTGTCTTTCCTTCTTTGTTCTTCTTCATTTGCTTTTGTTAAATTCGATAACAGGAGAGCAGTGAAAATAATCATGAAAGCTTGCAATTTATTCGCAGCACAAAGGAATGAACCCTGCAGTTTTAAGAGATTCTTTCCCAATGAGCACAGACCTGGATGGTTTTTACTGCCCATTTGAAACGAGCACCATGCACGCGCACT
Source organism: Somniosus microcephalus (assembly GCF_052327205.1). NCBI lineage: Eukaryota > Metazoa > Chordata > Chondrichthyes > Squaliformes > Somniosidae > Somniosus > Somniosus microcephalus. Next base: position 83,859,349 of record NC_140988.1, read on the forward strand.
GTGAGGATTCAAGATTTGCATAGGCTTCCCATTAGCACTGTTAGAATATTGACCATTACTAGCTGACCATCTTCCCATCAGGCCCTGCCTTGTGTACAGCAAGTTAAAATGTCCTTACGACCTACTAGCTGAACTTACAAATAACAGGAATAAAAACAGAAAATGCTGGAAATACTCAGCAGATCAGGCAACATCTGTGGAGAGAGAAACAGAGTTAACATTTAAAAACGTTACGCTGTTTCTCTCGCCACAGATGCTGCCTGACCTGCTGAGCACTTCCAGCATTTTCAGTTTTTATTTCAGTTTTCCAGCATCTGCAGTATTTTGCTTTTTTTTGACAAACAACAGGTTTTATTTTGGAACAAACTGTGTCGAGCCTACAAACTCCAGAGGGCAATAACAAGACTGTAAGACAGAATTGAAGGCCGAGATTAGGACGCTGGGTAAACAACTCATCTTGAGTTAGTAGCGTGGTGTCAGCTTGGTGGGATAATAAAACAATACTGTTATGAGTACGTTCATTCCAAGGTAGCCAAATAGTATAAAAGTAGAGCCAGTTATCTCCAAAGTTAGAGCTCTCGGCACAGTCAGATGTCCATTTGCCTTAACGGTAGCCCACTAGGTGCAAGTCTAATCATCTTAAACTTCGTGGAGGAAACAGGTTGTATTAATTGCTTGTCATTTCATGTAATACTGCAGAAGAGTTCTATTGGAAGAATACTGCTATTAGGCAATGTGTAGGAGTCTCTGCACTCCTAGCAAAGAATCTATAAACTCACGGGAAGTTAACAAACTGAGTTTAATGTATTAAAACTTTACAAAACAAGAAAATGCAGGAGAAGCTCTAAACAGGTCTTTTCTCTATCACTCCACACGAGGACTGGCTGGCCACGCCCTCTACCTCTGACGTCATGATGTCATCACGTTTCCCGCCGTTGGGGACGTCACATGACCCACATGATGACGTCATCGCATCAGATCGCGATTTTGTCGATCTAGCTCTGTTTAACCAGAGCCAACATTGAAAGGTAATAAACATGATTAAAGGCAATTATGCAAGTCACTGTGAGAGTCTCTTAGTGGCTTTGCCACATACGCCCCCCCAGAATTGTCTTTAACGAAAAGCGTCAATCGCTGAGGAGGTCGGACAAGTCTGTTGGACCGACTCCTAAATTACCAGAAGCGCCGATCGCCATCGTGGCCGCGGGGGAAGTACCGGGACCAGCGTGCTTGACTCGTGGCGGTCTATTCGACGGTCTGGTAACGAAACTGCACGGTGGGCGGCAGCAGCGGGCCTTCGGTCCGAAACGAGCATGGTAGTAGCAGTAACCAATTATCGGAGGCGCCGTGGTCAGAGCCGGGGCCGGGCTCCTCGTGGTGGGGCATTGCGCGAGGGCGCAGTACTGTTGCCAGACCGCGTGAATCTTATCCACCTCTTCGGCGAGTGCGACGCAGTCTGTGGTTTCTGCTCGGACAAGGGCCGCCTGGACTTGCTCGGGGAGTTGAGTAAGGGACAGCTCGCAAAACAGAAAGCACTGGGGCTCGGACCCCAGGAGAGTCAGCATATGGCTCATAAGCTCCGAGGGTTTGGAGTCACCTAACCCTGGTAGCGTCAGTAAACGGCGAGCGCGCTCCGCTTTGGTAAGACCAAATACCTGCAGCAATCGTGTCTTGATGGCGACATACTTGTCGTCAGCATTCGGGGGACTCTCCAGAAGGCTGATGATTCTCGACGCTGTCGAGCTCTCGAGGGCGGAGACCACATGGAGATATCTGGTCTGGTCCTGTACGATGTTGCGGAGCTCAAATTGCGCCTCGGCTTGCACAAACCAAGAGGCCGCCTGTTCCCAGAATTGGGGGAGCTTCAAGGCCACTGCATTGGCCTCCATTACTGGCCCGTTCTCTGTGTTCACTGCAAAAAACGATCACGAGGATTCGGGGTCACCAATGTAGGAGTCTCTGCACTCCTAGCAAAGAATCTATAAACTCACTGGAAGTTAACAAACTGAGTTTAATGTATTAAAACTTTACAAAACAAGAAAATGCAGGAGAAGCTCTAAACAGGTCTTTTCTCTATTACTCCACACGAGGACTGGCTGGCCACGCCCTCTACCTCTGACGTCATGACGTCATCATGTTTCCCGCCGTTGGGGACGTCACATGACCCACGTGATGACGTCATCGCGTCAGTTCGCGATTTTGTCGATCTAGCTCTGTTTAACCAGAGCCAACAATGAAAGGTAAAAAACATGATTAAAGGCAATTATACAAGTCACTGTGAGAGTCTCTTAGTGGCTTTGCCACAATTGTATATTAAAGCTTGCTGTTTAAAACCACTTGGGCCCTAGTCATGCAGAAATTATTGTAGCAGAACTAATAACCCTTTGTTATGACTGTAACTATGGAAATCTGCTAACAAACACCAAAAGTGCATTGGATAAGAGGTGAAGATGAAGCTCGTATGCAGAACGTGCAGACAGCCAGGTCAGGAAGCTTGTGCAAAGACCAGAATGTGCAGATAGGGAATGAGGTTCTAGGTTTATCTATCTATAGATAAAAGTTTGCCTCATGCCAATTAATTAGTTAAGAAATGTTACACACTGCGAATGATCAAATTATGTTAAAACTCAATTTTATCTTTTAAATGAAGTCTAATGTGGTTTTAAAAAGATCAACCATTACTCATAGAAATTACAACCCAGAGGAAGAATGAGGCATAGGGTAGAATAATAAAGTGCTGTATTTGAATGACTAACAAATATAATTTATATCAGACAAGGTACCGGTAAGCAAATGTCAGCGTAAGACAATGGAAGCTATTAAATCCTTTTTCTAATTTGGCTTGGCTCATCTTTAGCTTTCCTCAAAAAAAGCAGGATGATATTAGCTTCTCATTCAAATGAGATCCATTTTTGCAATTGACTTAATAGTGTTTTAGTTAATACTTAATGAGGAACTAATGCTTGTTTTAAGATAATGTGGAAGATACATTTGGTTGTTAATTACCTTAAATACAAATTAGGGCTAATGGTTTCTTAATGCGGTCTGTATAAAATGTACAATGACATTATCACAGACTGGACAGTGCAGCATCGGTCTGTTCTCTTGTGTCACAGGTCAAGGGGCAGTTGACAATGTTACCAAGTGTGAAGGTAGAGGAGAACAACGGACTCGGATCTAGTTTTTAGAGGAATGTCTTTGCAGCAGCCAATTATATGTAATCTAAAATTCAAAGGGTTTGATGTTTAGTGCCCTCGTCTGGCGTTAACAGGGTGGTAATGACCCCAAAATGGGGTTAGTTAACATTGGCAATGTGGCCGGCTCCATTTTGAAATGTGCCTATCGCCAGGTGTCCAAAGCACCTGCCACTTCAGCCGATAGGCCCCTTTTAACATGGAAATCAGGGTCCTACGACATAAATAGGATCCCGATTGTCATTTTAAGTAGGAACTGGTTGGAGCCTGCGCAGTGCAGGTTCCGATCAATTCCACAGGCATGGAGGAGAAGACACCCTCTAAGTCTAGCATTGTTTTATTGGGCCCTACACAAATGCTCCTCCGGGGCCCACGAATGTGAACTGGGCTGCTGCTGCCTGCGCTCCCCCCACCACCCCCTCCCATCGGCAACTTAGCTTGCTGGCGGTAGCTCCAGCTCGATTTCCAGTATGCAGTCCGGCAAGCTGTATCTGGATGCCTAGTTGGTTCTCTGCAGTTCGCCTGCCGAATTTAAATAAGGCTGGAAACTCAAAATCGCGGAGGCCTCTTCACCACGGGTACGAGCAGCGGACCAGCGTGTTCTGCTGGTCAATCGCCCAAAAGTCAAAATCGACCGCAAGGAATCTCCAGTAATTAAGAACATAAGAACATAAGAAATAGGAGCAGGAGTAGGCCATTTGGCGCCTCGACCCTACTCCACCATTCAATAAGATCATGCTGATCTTCTGCCTCATCTCCACTTTCCTGCACTATCCCTGTATCCCTTGATTCCCTTAATATCCAAAAATCTATCGATCTCTGTCTTGAATATACTCAATGACTGAGCCTCCACAGCTCTCTGGGGGAGAAAATTCCAAAGATTCATCACCCTCTGAGTGAAGTAATTTCTCCTCATGCCAGTCCTAAATGGCCGACCCCTTATTCTGAGACTGTGACCCCTGGTTCTAGACTCCCCAGCCAGGAGAAACATCCTCCCTGCATCTAACATGTCAAGCCCTGTAAGAATTTTGTATGTTTCAATGAGATCACCTCTCATTCTTCTAAACTCTAGAGAAACTAGGCCTAGCCTAAACGATCTCTCCTCATAGGACAATCCCCCCATCCCAGGAATCAGTCTGGTAAACTTTCGTTCCACTCCCTCTATGGCAAGGGTATCCTTCCTTAGGTTAGGAGACCAAAACTGTACACAATACTCCAAGTGTGGTCTCACCAGCGTCCTATATAATTTTTTTAAAGTTTGTTTATGGGATTTGTGCATTGCTGGCAACGCCAGCATTTATTGCCCATCCCTAATTGCCATTGAGAAGGTGGTGGTGAGCTGCCTTCTTGAAACGCTGCAGTCCGTGTGGTGAAGTTAGTCCCACAGTGCTATTAGGGAGGCAGTGCCAGGATTTTGACCCAGCGACGATGAAGGATCAGCGATATACTTTTAAGTCAGGATGGTGTGTGACTTGGAAGGGAACTTGGAGGTGGTGGTGTTCCCATGCGCCTGCTGCCCTTGTCCTTCTAGGTGAAAGAGGCCACGGGTTTGGGAGGTGCTGCTGAAGAAGCTTCGGTGAGTTGCTGCAGTGCATCTTGTAGATGGTACACATTGCAGCCACGGTACGCCAGTGGTGGAGGGAGTGAATGTTTAAAGTGGTGGATGGGGTGCCAATTAAGCGGGCTGCTTTGTCATAGAGTCATAGGGGGAGAAATTCGGTTGTTAGCGCCACCGATTAACGTCTAAAGAGGCTGAGAAGTGGGGCGCTAGCCAATTTCCGGGCGGGCGCAAGGCGCCTAGCGCCTCGCCCCATATTGAGCATGCATTTAGCGCCGGCGCAGGCTGATTATGACGTCATTTGAGTGTGCAACGCCTTTTGGGCGTCCCGGGCCGGAAATTCAGTGGCGCCCCCCTCCGTAGCGCCTGGCGCTAATAGTGACAGCTTACCTGGACCTTACCAAGTCGCTCTCGGGCTGGAGGAGCGTTATTTAAAGGGGACTGGTGTGGTTTAAAAGCGGCAGCCATTTTTGGAGCACAACTTCCTCGAGAGCTTCAAAGAGTTGCTGAGCTGCACACTGAGAGCCATTTGACCAGTGAGCCAGCACAGGCAGACGATCTTGAGCCTTCTGACCATCACCTTGCTGTTGGTGAGCCTTGACAATGGGGAACCTTCCTGTGGGCACTTATTATGGGGGCTGCATGGGAGGGGAATGTCCTGCTGCTGAATCATCTGGAAAGGGCACTGAGACGCTGGGAGAGGGGGGCGGGCATGGCCAGATGGAGGAGGGCCAACAGACGTCGCCACAGCAGACCTTACGCTGGCAGGGTTTTCCGACAGCAGTTTTCCTACATGAACATGCCGGAGGAGCAGTGTGTCAGATGGCTGCGATTTAGAAAGGAGGTGGTGACTGAGCTGTGCCAGCTGCTTCAGCCAGATCTGCAGCCTCAGATAAGGTGCAGGACATCTCTGTCGGTGGCTGAGAAGATGCCTGCTGGCCTGAACTTCTACACGAGCGGCTGTTCTCAGGCTGCGCGTCAGAGGCTGATCAGAAGTAGCTTCTAGGCCCCTCTCACGGAATGCTTGCTGCCATTCCAAGAACAGGAATGGAACCGGTCTGATATCCCCAAGCCTGTGAAGGGCAAGATGCATGTAAATAGCAGGCATGGCCATTGTAAATGAAGAAAGCGTTTCATTACACAAAATGTGGTTCCTTCAAACATGAGAAAGCTATGGCAACAGAAAGCAAAACTAATACACTGACACATAACTGCCTCTCACACCCGGGAGACTGTCCAAAACATAAATCACATTCCGACCATCTTCCTTGGCCTTGATTCCACTGCGCCAACCAAAGCATCCAATGCCCCATCAGTGAGGCGTTCTGCCCTCTGCCTCACCCTTTCCATGTCTTGCTAGGCTGGTGCGCCACAGGTAGGCTCCAACCGCTTTGAAGGCCTACAAGGCAGTGAGTGTGTCTAGTGATGCCAATTGACCTGCCCCTTTAAGAGTTGGCCGGCGCCAGTGTGTCTCAGGGAAAGTGATTATTGACAGCACCCTCGCTGCGCCCCGCCGCCGCGAAATTGGGTTGCGCCGCCGGGTTAGCCCCTTAAGAGTAGTGTGCAGCACCTGATTTAGCGCCGCAATCACCTTTAGGGGCGCTGCAACCCAACATCGCGCCAGGTGGCGCTAAATCGCAACTGGCACTAGGCTTTGCGCTTCGCCAGAACTAGTGCCCCAAACGCGTCTGTACCGAATGTCTAGCCCATAGAGTCATAGGCCTAGAAATTCAGTAGCGCCCCATTTGGGGCGCCAGCCTCGTCAGGGCACTAAAAGTAGCGCCCTGGAAGTAGTCGCGGCCGCCCGCCGGAAATTCACTTTGCGCGCCCCAGAGTGAAGCGCGGCGCTACTCGAGGCGCCCCGCATCCCTCTTGGGGTGCTGCAGCGAAGATCGCAGCGCAACGTGCCGCAGCACCACACGCTGCGGCACGGCACGCTGCGGTATTAAAGGGGAGGGGCCTGCTGCAGCGCGATCAAAGATCGCGAGTGCCGACAAAAGAGCCCGGCACCGAGGAGAAGTGCCGGGCTCTTGCAACGCAATCGGCACTCTGTGGGGTGGGGGCTCAGGAGGCCGGGGACGGCAGCGCGGAGAGGTGCTGGCAGGTGGCCAGCAAAAAAAATGGCCGCCCCGCACCTCTCCTTTAATTAGCGCCTCTACCGCCGCAAGTAGGTCCCCCTGAACCGGTCGCAAATAGCGTCCGGCGTTAAAGCAGGGGGCGCAACTAAACTTCGCAATCAGGGCGGTAGCGGGGCACTGCGCAAACCGATGATGTCATCGGTAGCGGCACAGCGCTAACGGCTAGCGCCCCCATTAGCCTACCGCTAAATTTAGCGGGAGGCATGGCCAGTGGCGTCCAACCCACTTAGTGCTCTCTTGAGGCACTAACGGGTGGCGCAGCCCACTGAATTTCTAGGCCATAGAGTTATACAGCACAGAAAGAGGCCCTTCGGCCCATCGTGTCCACGCCGGCCCTGTCTATTCTAATCCCATTTTCCAGCACTTGGTCCGCAGCCTTGTATGCTATGGCATTTCAAGTGCTCATCTAAATGCTTTGTAGGGGGTGGCGTGTGCCCAGTCAGCTCTGCCCCTGACTGCCTCTGAGCGGTTCGAATCGCTCCCACACCCCTGGGTTCTAGACACCGGACTTAGGTACAGGCGGTGATACAGAAATAGAGTAGACAATTGGTTTGGTACAAGAAAACTGTAATTTTTATTAAAAGGCACAACAATATTACAATACTGGAAAAATCACTAGAATAATTACAGGCATACAAAGTTACACTTAATTGGGAATGGGGAACACACGGCACAACGAGGGAACAATCACGTTAATAATCCCCCCTACCCTTGTCCCACCCCCAATACCTTACTAGATTGAGCTAAGAGCGGCCAGAGATTTATGCTCACAAATGGGGTTTCCTTGACAGTTCGAAACCTGTCGATTAAGCCAGTTGTGGTTTTGGGGTTCGCTCTTTGTGTCCTTTGGGGCCTGCTGTCGTCACGTGGTCCCAGGGCATGGCGGTGGAGTCGTCCGGGTAAGTACCCCCTTTTTCCTCAGTTTGCAGAGTAAAGTCTTTATTGGGTACTTTACCTTGCAGGATGGTTGTTCTTCTGGTGGTGGTCGTTGGATTTCGTTGCGGCTGGGCTCGGTTGGTGGCCTTTGGGGTCGGCTCAGTCGTGTAAGGCTGTGGTTGCGGCCTAATTGTCCTCAGTTATTGCCTCGAACTTGCTATTTGGCTCAATTCCTCAATGTACCCCAATGGCTGGCCCTCTTCTGCCGCGTTGAACCTCGATCTTGCTGTTTGGCTCTATTCTTCAACGTACCCCGATGGCTGGCCCTCTTCTCCCGTGCTGGCCGTGTGTGTGTGCATACCTACATCCTGAGCTACCGGTGGGCCTATAATTATACAGGTCCTGCATTCCCTTATCTGCGCATCAAATCAGGTCAGTTCTTTGTTTAATTTTTGGCGGGCTCGTCTAAAGTGTTTACAGTCATTCACCTTAACGGCTTTGGGGCGGTTGTCTCCTGGTTTTAATGGCTTCAATATCCTGGCTATTTGTCATTTATGAATGTTTAATCATCTTTTCCTGGCTTGGTGGCTCCTTTGAGCGGTTACTGATTATGTATGCAAAAAGTTAATGGCCTCAAGATTACGTCTATCCTGAGTTAACTGTTTTGAGATGAAAGATGCATATTCTGTGTTTACCTAGCTGTCTGGCTTTAGGAAAATGACAAAGTCTTCCACACAGATCCATGCATGTTAGGTTTCGTTTCAGGATTTGAGTGGGCCTGCCTTTTGCAGGGCCTTGCTTTCTAAAATCCTGCGGGCCTCGGTCACGAGGTTTCAGAAGCCATTTTCTTTCGGGTACCCTTTTTAATAACTTGTCCAAACAGGGTCACTTTATCCATAACTTTTGGGGAATGTGGGAATTTTGAGAACCCTACAGCTTCTTGAGGGTTGTGATGGTTCCTGCCTCTGTATTGATTTCTTTGTGGGTTCAATGATGAGACATTTATGAAAGAGAATGAGTTTTAATCTAAAGTCTGTTCAACTCTTTTATTCAGCTTTTACAGGAGACACGATGCTGTGATGCATCTAGAACGAAACCGAAACTAAACTAACTGCCTTGCTTCTCTCGGTCACATGCCCTCTGCTGGTCAGGCACAAGCAATCAATACATACAAACATGCTATTAAGGCATCATAATCGAACAGGCAAATACCATCTCTATTTGCTGATATCATTACATCTCCTTTTCTTAAAACAAAAGTATTTTACTTTTAACTAACAACATGTTTTCTTTGTATTAATCTGCATTTTAACTGTAACACTTAATGAACTTACATTATCATTATCATGATCAAGGTTTTTTAACCTTGCTTTGTGTGTTCACATGAAATATGTCAATACACTCGAACTTGAAGAAAGAATAAGATAACATTACTTCCTTCTATAACAATAGTCCCTAAATTTGCTCAATGAGTCTCTCAGGAGGCTTCACGTGTCTTGAGGATTTTCTGATTGATTGTCCTTGAATCTGAGTTGTTGCCTCAGATGATTGGTTCTCAGCTGTGTGATCTGGTTGTTCAACAGTATCAGTCTCTTGACCTGCTGTGGCTGGTCCCATGAGAAGATCTCGATGATTTCTTCTCAGAACAGCACCCTCATCTGTCTGAATGGTGTATGATCTTGGTTGAACTTCACTCAGGACAGTTCCCTTCTGAGTCCATGTGTTTGTTTTGTCTTTGAACCTTACTTGGTCACCAGTGTGGAGTTCAGGTAGGTTTTGTGTTCCTCTGTCATAGTAGTACTTTTGCTTTTCTTTCTGTTGTTCTTTGAACTTCCTCACTTTCTCCCCCTCTTTTGTTTTCAGGAGGTTCTCCGGGATGGGTAGGTTTGACCTTAGCCGACGTCCCATCAGGAGTTGGGCTGGTGACTTACCACACTCAAGCGGCATTGTGCGGTATACAAGCATGCTCTGGTAGAAGTCAGTTCCACTGTCTTCTGCCTTGTACATCCGTCTTTTCACTGTGTTTGCGGGCTCTCCTGGGTCAACAGCTCTGGACAACGTGTCTGCTGTATACATCAGCTTACCCGGTGTGTACGCAACATTCAGTTCATCATAGACTGTCTCTCCTTCGCTTTCCACAACGAGGACACTCTTTACCAGGTTCAGTCTCTCACAGGCTTTTAAACCTAGTATGGCTTGCACATCCTTTGGCACCACGATTAATGCTAACGTGTGCTCTCTGTCCTTGTGTGTCACTTTGACAATGCATCTTCCTTTCACTGGTATTTCAGTACCTGAGTATCCTGTCACTTTCTCTTTGATTCCATGTATCTTTGGTCTGGGTCTAATTTTCTTAAAATCAGTCTCTGATATCACATTAACTTGTGCTCCAGTATCCAATTTAAATGGAATGTGTATGTCATTCACTTTTAGTGTCAACATCCAGTCTCTTTCTTCTTTTTTGTTTTCAGACACCACATCTAAATTGAACTCCTCTATCTCGCTTTCATCTACTGTGTGGACCTTGCTTTGTTGCACTTGGTTCTTGCAGCAACGGGCATAATGGTTGTTTTTGTTGCAACTATTGCATGTTTTACCATATGCTGGACACTTTCTTGGTGGATGCTGTGTACCACATCGACTACATGACTTTCGATTGTCCCTTTCATTTTCATTCACTGGCCACGCCTCTTTTTTCACATTGGCGCTCTTTTTGTTAAACGGTTTGTATCCGTTCTTTCTCACTGCATCCACGTTGCAGCTATTGTCACTGAACAGCTCCTTTGCCTGCAACTTCACAGTCTCTGTAGCCCTACACAGTGCTATGGCTTTTCCCAGGTCTAGATCTTGCTCTCTTAGCAGTCTTTCCCTTAGACCATTATCCGGAATACCACACACCAGTCTGTCTTTTATCAGCGAGTCTGTCAGTCCCCCAAATTCACACGATTTGCTTCTGTTTCTCAGTTCAGTCACATACTGATCAATAGTCTCACCCATTTTCTGTATACATGTGAAAAATCTGTGCCTCTCAAATGTCACATTACGTTTAGGTATGCAGTAGGCCTCAAACTGTTCCATTATTTTATCTAGTTTCATTTTGTCTCCATCAGTAGCGAATGTGAAATTATTATACACCTCCAGCGCTTCATCACCCACGACATGTAAGAACAGTGACGATTTCTTATTATCACTTTTCTCGTCAGCTCCGATTGCTGATAAATACAACCCCACACGTTGTTTGAACCTTCTCCAATTTTCAGCCACATTACCTGTCATCTGAAGCATCGCCGGTGGGTGTAAACCTTCCATTTTTCACTTCGTTAGCTATTCTCCAATGGTAAGCAACGATGTTCTCTTTTGGCTTGCCAACCTGTGGAGAACTTCAGATTTTTTCTCCTCATCTCTTTCAATCAATTCTGACACCATGTATTGATTTCTTTGTGGGTTCAATGATGAGACATTTATGAAAGAGAATGAGTTTTAATCTGAAGTCTGTTCAACTCTTTTATACAGCTTTTACAGGAGACACGATGCTGTGATGCATCTAGAACGAAACCGAAACTAAACTAACTGCCTTGCTTCTCTCTGTCACATGCCCTCTGCTGGTCAGGCACAAGCAATCAATACATACAAACATGCTATTAAGGCATCATAATCGAACAGGCAAATACCATCTCTATTTGCTGATATCATTACAGCCTCTACCACCCTTTCAGGCAGTGAGTTCCAGATTCCAACCACCCTCTGGGTGAAAAAGTTTTTCCTCAAATCCCCTCTAAATCTCCTGCCCCTTACCTTGAAACTATGCCCCCTGGTTATTGACCCCTCTAATAAGGGAAAAGTTCCTTTCTATCTACCCTATCTATGCCCCTCATAATTTTGTACACCTCAATCATGTCTCCCCTCAGCCTTCTCTGCTCTAAGGAAAACAACCCCAGCCTGTCCAGTCTCTCTTCATAGCTGAAGCGCTCCAGCCCAGGTAACATCCTGGTGAATCTCCTCTGCACCCTCTCCAATGCAATCACATCCCTCCTATAGTGTGGTGACCAGAACTGCATACAATATTCCAGCTGTGGCCTAACTAGCATTTTGTACAGCTCCATTATAACCTCCCTGCACTTATATTCTATGCCTCGGCTAATAAAGGCAAGTATCCCATATGCCTTTTTAACCACCTTATCTACCTGTCCTTCTGCCTTCAGGGATCTATGTACATGCACACCAAGGTCCCTCTGATCCTTTGTCCTTCCTAGGATCCTACCATTCATTGTGTATTCCCTTGCCTTGTTAGTCCTCCCAAAATGCATCACCTCACACTTTTCAGGGTTGAATTCCATTTGCCACTATTCTGCCCATCCAACCATCCCGTCTATATCGTCTGGTAGCCTGAAGCTTCCCTCCTCGCTATTTACCACTCCACCAATTTTTGTGTCATCTGCGAACTTACTGATCATACCGCCTACATTCATATCTAAATCATTAATGTACACTACAAACAGCAAAGGACCCAGTATCGATCCTTGCGGTATACCACAGGACACAGGTTTCCAGTCACAAAAACAACCTTCAACCATCACCCTCTGCCTCCTGCCACTAAGCCAATTTTGGATCCTATGTGCCAAATTGCCCTGGATCCCATGGGCTCTTACCTTCTTGACCAGTCTCCCATATGGGACTTTGTCAAAAGCCTTACTGAAGTCCATGTAGACTACACCAACTGCACTACCCTCATCCACACACCTGGTCACCCCCTCAAAAAAGTCAGTCAAATTGGTCAGACATGATCTTCCCTTAACAAAGCCATGCTGACTATCCCTGATTAATCCCTGCCTCTCCAAGTGGAGACTAATTCTGTCCCTCAGAATTTTTTCAAATAATTTCCCTACCACTGATGTTAGACTCACTGGCCTATAATTCCCTGGTTTATCCCTACTACCCTTCTTGAGCAATGGTACTATGTTAGCTGTTCTCCAGATGTCTGGCACCTCCCCTGGGGCCAGAGAGGTTCTGAAAATTTGTGTCAGAGCATACAATCTCCTCCCTTGCCTCACACAGCAGCCTGGGATACATCCCGTGAGGGCCTGGGAATTTATCCACTTTTAAGCCCGCTAAAACCGCCAATACCTCCTCCCTCTCAATACTAATTTGTTCAAGTATATTACAATCCCCCTGCCTGATTTCTATGCCTACATCGTCCTTCTCCATAGTGAACACAGATGCAAAATTTTAATTTAAAACCTCACCTACATCTTCTGGCTCTACACACTGATTGCCACTTTGGTCCCTAATGGGCCCTACTCTTTCCCTGGTTATCCTCTTGCCCTTAATATACTCATAAAACACCTTGGGATTTCCTTTATTTTGCATGCCAGTGTTTTTTCATGCCCCCTCTTTGCTCTCTGAATTTCTTTTTTAAGTACCCCCCTGCACTTTCTATAATCCTCTAGGGCTTCCACTGTTTTTTGTCCTTTGTATCTGCCAAAAGTCTCCCTTTTCTTCCTAATTCATTCTGTATATCCCTTGACAACCAGGGTTCCCTGGGCTTGTTGGTCCCACCCTTGAACTTTACGGGAACATGTTGGCGTTGTACTCTCTCTATTTCCTTTCTGAAAGACTCCCACTGCTCTGATGTGGATTTTCCTACAAGCAGCTGATCCCAGTCCACTTTGGCCAAATCCTGCCTTATCTTATTAAAATTGGCCTTCCCCTTTTAGAACCTTTATTTCCAGTCCATCTTCGTCCTTTTCAATGACTACCTTAAATCTCACCGAATTATGGTCACTGTCATCAAAATGCTCTCCTACTGACACTTCTACCACTTGCCCAGCTACATTCCCTAGAATTAGGTCCAGTACCGCGCCCTCTCTTGTAGGACTTTCTACATGCTGGCTCAAAAAGCTCTCCTGGATGCACTTTAAGAATTCCGCACCCTCTAAGCCTTTCACACTCTGACTATCCCAGTTAATATTGGGGAAGTTGAAATCCCCTATTATTTCTACACTTCTCTGAGATTTGCCTACATACCTGTTCATCTATCACCCCCTGACTGTTTGGGGGCCTATAGTACATTCCATGCAAAGTGCTTGCCCCCTTTTTGTTTTTAAGTTCTACCCATATTGCCTCATTAAAGGAATCTGCTAAGATATCATCCCTCCTTACAGCAGTAATTGACTCCTTGAGTAATATTGCGACACCCCCTCCCCTTTTACACCCCCCTCTGTCTCGCCTGAAGAATCTATACCCCGAAATATTGAGCTGCCAGCCCTGCCCCTCCCTCAACCATGTCTCTGTGATAGCAACAATATCACACTCCCATGTGTTCATCAACACCTTCAATTCATCTGCCTTACTCTCAAGACTCCTTGCATTAAAATAAGTGCCATCCAGCCTTGCAATACTCCCTTGTGCCGGTACATATTTGCTCTGCCTTCCAGGCTGACTTGTTTTTTCCTCTATATTTGGCTGTGCATCACCCACTACGATAGCTCCACTCCGTATCCCATCCCCCTGCCAAGTTAGTTTAAACCCCCCCCCACCCCAACAGTACTAGTAAACCTCCCCGCTAGGATGTTGGTCCCATTCAGGTTCAGGTGCAACCTGTCCGACTTGTACAGGTCCCAACTTCCCCAGAAGCAGACCCAGTGATCCAAGAAACTAAAGCCCTCCCTCCACCAACTCTTTAGCCACGCATTCATCTGCTCTATCCTCCTATTCCTACACTCACTAGCACATGGCACAGGGAGTAATCCAGAGATTATAACCTTTGAGATCCTGCTTTTTAATCTGCTACCTAGCTCCCTAAATTCTTGTTGCAGGACCTCATCCCTCTTCCTACCCATGTCGTTGGTACCAATGTGAACCACGATCTCTGACTGTTCACCCTCTCCCTTCAGAATGCCCTGCAGCCGTTCAGTGACATCCTTGACCCTGGCACCAGGGAGGCAACATACCATCCTGGAGTCACGTCTGCGGCCACAGAAACGTCTATCTGTACCCCTTACGATAGAATCCCCTATCACTATTGCTCTCCCACTCTGTTTTCTCCCCTCCCATGCAGCTGAGCCACTCGTAGTGCCACGGACTTGGCTCTTGCTGCATTCCCCTGAGAAACCATCTCCCCCATCAGTATCCAAAACAGAAAATCTGTTGGAGAGGGAGATCGACCCAGGGGACACCTGCACTACCTTACTCTGTCTAGTGGTCACCCATTTCCTGTCTGCCTGTGCACTCTTTTCCTGCAGTGTGATCACCTCATTAAACGTGCTATCCACGAAGATCTCAGCTTCGCGGATGCTCCACAGTGACTCCAGCCGCAGCTCCAGCTCCGAAATGCGGATTTCGAGTAGCTGCAGCTGGAGACACTTCCTGCACATGTGTTCGCCCTGGACACCTAAAGTGTCCCTGACTTCCCAGATAGCACAGGAGGAGCACTCCATGCTGCCAAGCTGCCCTGCCATGTCCTACCCTTAATTTACTCCCTTTACTTCCTTTAAATTAAAGAATATTAAATACACTAGGGACCTTACTTCCCTTTAAACACTACTTACTCTAAACTAGAGACCTTACTTTGACTTTAATGACTGAACTGTAGAAATACTTACCAGGTCTTGCTTACCAATCAGCTCCTTCCCTGGTTGTGACGTCACTTTAGCGGTTTTGCAGTTGTTGTTTGACTGCTCCCGCTCTCGGACTCATTCCTTGGTGTAAAGTAAGAACCAATTCCTACAGGGTGAAAAGTTAGGAAAAACAAAGGCGAAGCAAGGGAGCTCCTCCTGCAACCCCTCACCTAACTCCCTGACTCACCCAACTCGCAGCACTCTGTTTAAACCGCACTCAGTCCTGGGTGGTGTCAAGCTTCTTGAGTGTTGTTGGAGCTGCACTTATCCAGGCAAGTGGAGAGTATTCCTTCACACTCCTTACTTGTGCCTTGTAGATGGTGAAAAGGCTTTGGGGAGTCAGGAGTTGAGACACTCGCCGCAGAATACCCAGCCTCTGACCTGCACTTTTTGCCACAGTATTTATCTGGCTGGTCCAGTTAAGTTTCTGGTCAATGGTGACCCCCAGGATGGTGATGGTGGGGGGATTTGGTGATGGTAATGCCGTTCAATGTGATAGGGCAATGGTTAGACTCTCACTTGTTGGATGTAGTCATTGCCTGGCATTTGTGTGGTGTGAATGTTACCTGCCACTTATCAGCCCAAGCCTGAACGTTGTCCAGGTCTTGTTGCATGCGGGCATGGACTGCTTCATTATCGGAGGAGTTGCAAATGGCACTGAACACTGTGCAATCATCAGCGAACATCCACAGTTCTGACCATATGTTGGAGGGAAGGTCATTGATGAAGCAACTGAAAATGGTTGGGCCTAGGACACTGCCCTGAGGAACTCCTGCAGCGTTGTCCTGGGGCTGTGATTATTGACTTTCAATCACCATAACCATCTTCCTTTGTGCTAGGTATGACTCCAGCCAGTGGAGAGTTTACCCCCACCCCCTGTTCCCATTGACTTCAGTTTTACTAGGGCTCCTTCATGCCACACTTGGCCAAATGCTGCCTTGATGTCAAGGGCAGTCACTCTCACCTCACCTCTGGAAGCCAGCTCCTTTGTCCATGTTTGGACCAAGGCTGTAATGAGGTCAGGAGCCGGGAGGTCTTAGCGGAACCCAAACTGGGCATCAGTGAGCAGGTTATTGGTGAGTAAGTGCCACTTGATAGCAGTGTCGATGACACCTTCCATCATTTTGATGATTGAGAGTAGACTAATGTGCGGTAATTGGCCAGGTTGGATTTGTCCTGCTTTTTGTGGACAGGGCATACCTGGGCAGTTTTCCACCTTGTCGGATAGATGCCAGTGTTGTAGCTGTACTGGAACAGCTTGGCTAGAGGCGCTTCTAGTTCTGTAGCACGATAGCCGGGATGTTATCGGGGCCCATAGCCTTTGCTGTATCCAGTGCACTCAGCCGTTTCTTGATATCGCGTGGAGTGAATCGAATTGGCTGAAGACTGGCTTCTGTGATGGTGGGGATCTTAGTAGTAGGCCGATATGGATCATCCGCTCGGCACTTCTGGCTGAAGATGGTTGCAAACGCTTCAGCCTTGTCTTTTGCCCTCATGTGCTGGGCTGCACCATCATTGAGGATGGGGATATTCATGGAGCCTCCTCCTCCCGTTAGTTGTTTAATGGTCCACCACCATTCACGAAAGGATGTGGCAGGACTGTAGAGCTTTGATCTGATCCGTTGATTGTGGGATCGCTTAGCCCTGTCTATAGCATGCTGCTTTCACATTTTAGCATGCATGTAGTCCTGTGTTGTAACTTCCCCAGGTTGGGAACCTCATTTTTAGGTACGCCTGGTGCTGCTCCGGGTATGCTCTTCTACACTCCTCATTGAACCAGGGTTGGTCCCGTGGCTTGATGGTAATGGTAGAGTGAGGGATATGCCGGGCCATGAGGTTACAGATTGTGGTGGATTACAATTCTGCTGCTGCTGATGGCTCACAGCACTTCATGGATGCCCAGTTTTCAGCTGCTAGATCTGTTCTGAATCCATCCCATTTAGCACGGTGGTAGTGCCACACAACACGATGGAGGTTGTCCTCAGAGTGAAGACGGGACTTCATCTCCACAAGGATTGCTACCAATACTGTCCTGGACAGATGCATCTGTGACAGGTAGATTGGTGAGGATGAAGTCAAGTAGGTTTTTCCCTTGTGTTGGTCCTCTCACCACCCGTTGCAGGCCCAGACTGGCAGTTATGTCCTTCAGGACTCGGCCAGCTCGGTCAGTAATGGTGCTACTGAGCCACTCTTGGTGATGGACGTTGTAGTCCCCCACCCAGAGTACATTCTGTGCCCTTGCTACTCTCAGTGCTTCTTCCAAGTGGTGTTCAACATGGAGGAGTACTGATTCATCAGCTGAGGGAGGGCAGTAGGTGATAATCAGCAGGAGGTTTCCTTGCCCATGCTTGACCTGAAGCCATAAGACTTCATGGGGTCCAGAGTCAATGTTGAGGACTCCCAGGGCCACTCCTTCCTGACTGTATATTTAGTAACCTGGGAGGTTATGAGTAACCTGATCCACCAGGTGGTGCTGTGGCAATTGGTCTCCTGAGTTAAGTCTGGTCTGTACTGGTTGTACTCTTTGTTTTTGCTGCCTCATGGCAGAAGCTTTTATGTGCAAGTGGTGATTAAACCATGTTACGGAGTTAACCTGTGTCCATCTCCATCTATGGCCACCTCAAGATACCACATATGGCGATGAGAATAAAGGACGGAAAAGTTTTGGTGGATCAGTCATAGTTATGGAGTATTCGGAAGAGGTGCTCGGGTTGGTTAGCAAACTAGTCAGAAATGCACGAGGCTAGGCCGCGGGAGTCGAAACGGAGTTTGATTTTTTGGCTGAAGTGACCGGACTCCAAGGATGGCAGGAATGGTAGGCTCCGTGGCACCTTTTGACAGCAAGTCGCAGTCTTGGGAGGAGTATTGTGAAATACTGAGCCATTTCTTTATGGCAAACGAGGTGGACAGTGCTGAAAAGAAAAGGGCCATTTTACTGAGTTGTGTGGGAGCGCAAACCTATACACGGATGAGAAATCTGCTGAGCTCGGAGCGGCCAGGAGGAAAATCTTTTGACGAGTTGGTGAGTCTACTAAAGAATCATTTCAATCCGAAACCTAGTGAAATAGTACAGAGATGGAAATTCAATTCGAGGATTAGGAGGCCGGAAGAAAGCATTACTGAGTATGTGGAGGAGCTTCGGAAGCTCACACAGGACTGTAATTTTGGAAATACGCTCACAGTCATGCTAAGGGACAGACTAGTATGCGGAGTTAACAACGACAGTATACAGCAAAGGTTGCTGTCAGAAGAAGGATTAACGTTTGAGACGGCACTTAAAAAAGCACAAGCCATGGAGACGGCTAACAAGGACATTAAGGACTTAAACAGTATGAGCAAGGAGAAATGGAATAAACCAGTGGGAGGAGCTGTTTTCAAGGTGGAAGCTGGCGCGAAAAGTCCACCAGTCGGGGTTGGGGATTGCTACCGATGTGGCGGGATGAGCCATTATGCAAAGGACTGCAGATTTGCAAAGGCAAAGTGCCACAATTGTGGAAAAATAGGGCATTATGAGCTAAGTAAGTGGGCAGAGATTTGGCAGATGGAGTACAATACTGGAAAGTGTGAGGTTATGCACTTTGGCAGGAAAAATCGTAGAGCAAGTTATTATCTTAATGGCAAGAAACTGGAAAGTACTGAAGTACAAAGGGATCTGGGGGTCCTGGTGCATGAAACTCAAAAGGTTAGTATGCAGGTGCAGCAAGTGATTAAGAAGGCCAATGGAATGTTGGCTTTCATTGCTAGGGGGATAGAATATAAAAATAGGGAGGTATTGCTTCAGTTGTACAAGGTATTGGTGAGACCGCACCTGGAATACTGCATACAGTTTTGGTGTCCATACTTAAGAAAAGACATACTTGCTCTCGAGTCAGTACAAAGAAAGTATACTCGGTTAATCCCGGGGATGAGGGGATGGACATATGAGGAGAGGTTGAGTAGATTGGGACTCTACTCATTGGAGTTCAGAAGAATGAGAGGCGATCTTATTGAAACATATAAGATTGTGAAGGGGTTGGATCGGGTGGATGCGGGGAGGATGTTCCCGATGATGGGTGAAACTAGAACTAGGGGGCATAGTCTTAGAATAAGGGACTGCTCTTTCAAAACTGAGATGAGGAGGAACTACTTCACTCAGAGGGTGGTAGGTCCATGGAATATGCTGCCCCAAAAAGCTGTAGAAGCTACATCATTACTTAAATTTAAAACAGAAATAGACAGTTTCCTAGAAGTAAAGGGAATTAAGGGTTACGGGGAGCGGGCAGGAATTTGGACATGAGTCTAGGTTCAGATTGGACATGGCCCTGTGGGTAGCGGAGCAGGCCCAGGGGCCGTGTAGCCTGATCCTGCTCCTATTTCGTGTGTCTAATGCTGTTAGATTCAGGAGATGGTTCTGTGATAGTCGATTGGCGGTTAGGATCAGATCAGCCATGATCTTATTGAATGGCGGAGCAGGCTCGAGGGGCCGATTGGCCTACTCCTGCTCCTATTTCTTATGTTCTTATGTTCTTACAAAGAGTACCGTAGAGTTAAAAACCTACTCCGGAGAAATCCAAGAGACATGTGGACAAATGGGATGTACAGTTCAATACAATGGCCAGTCAGTAAAGCTGCCTATTGTTGTAGCGATCTACAACAGCAGGCCAATCCTCATGGGGAAAGATTGGTTGAGAAAGTTAAAACTAGACTGGAAAAACATCCTCAGTGTAGATGCTGCAAAGAAGTGATTTGACTCAATGCTGAACAAGTGCGAAAGCATGTTCACAGAGAGTTATGAGGGCATCACAGGGTATGACGCGCATATCCACATCAAGTCCAACATGAAGCCTGTCTATTGTAAGCCAAATGTTAGTTTCAGAGTGTTCAGTAACTTGGACTATGTGCGCTCATCCACCAGTCCACCCACAAACTTATCTCGCAACGCACGATACAAAAATGTTACAAAGCTAAGACAGGTTCTTAAGAGCTGCAATGTACTCACTGATGGTTTCACTTTGTTTTTGGTTTCTGGTACCAAACTTATAGCTCTCTGCTATTTCTAATGGCTTTGGATCAAAATATTCCTCGAATTTCTCGACAATGTCTTCAAACGACGTATCCTTAGCTTTCCCTGGTGCGAGTAGGTTTGTCAACATTTTGTAGACGTCTAGCCTGATCTCCGTTAGAAAAATTGCTTTCTTCCGTTCACAAATTACTCTATTTTGAGCTTGTAAATTCTCATCTGCACCTTCGGTCTCAATAATGTTATTGGTCTTAAAAAACATCTGCATCCGCTCAATGTAAAAACTGAATGGTTCGCGAGCTCGGTCATACTTGTCGAGGCTTCCGATGAATCCCGTAGGAGTGGTCATGCTTGTTCCGATCCCGTCGAACAGTTTGCAATGTGTTTGGGTGATGTGTGTCAGTGAGTGTGGTGCAATGTGTTTGGGTGATGTGTGTCAGTGAGTGTGGTGCAATGTGTTTGGGTGAAGTGTGTCAGTGAGTGTGGTGCAATGTGTTTGGGTGATGTGTGTCAGTGAGTGTGGTGCAATGTGTTTGGGTGATGTGTGTCAGTGAGTGTGGTGCAATGTGTTTGGGTGATGTGTGTCAGTGAGTGTGGTGCAATGTGTTTGGGTGATGTGTGTCAGTGAGTGTGGTGCAATGTGTTTGGGTGATGTGTGTCAGTGAGTGTGGTGCAATGTGTTTGGGTGATGTGTGTCAGTGAGTGTGGTGCAATGTGTTTGGGTGAAGTGTGTCAGTGAGTGTAGTGCAATGTGTCTGGGTGATGTGTGTCAGTGAGTGTGGTGCAATGTGTTTGGGTGATGTGTGTCAGTGAGTGTGGTGCAATGTGTCTGGGTGATGTGTGTCAGTGAGTGTGGTGCAATGTGTTTGGGTGATGTGTGTCAGTGAGTGTGGTGCAATGTGTTTGGGTGATGTGTGTCAGTGAGTGTGGTGCAATGTGTTTGGGTGATGTGTGTCAGTGAGTGTGGTGCAATGTGTTTGGGTGATGTGTGTCAGTGAGTGTGGTGCAATGTGTTTGGGTGATGTGTGTCAGTGAGTGTGGTGCAATGTGTTTGGGTGATGTGTGTCAGTGAGTGTGGTGCAATGTGTTTGGGTGATGTGTGTCAGTGAGTGTGGTGCAATGTGTTTGGGTGATGTGTGTCAGTGAGTGTGGTGCAATGTGTTTGGGTGAAGTGTGTCAGTGAGTGTGGTGCAATGTGTTTGGGTGATGTGTGTCAGTGAGTGTGGTGCAATGTGTTTGGGTGAAGTGTGTCAGTGAGTGTGGTGCAATGTGTTTGGGTGATGTGTGTCAGTGAGTGTGGTGCAATGTGTTTGGGTGAAGTGTGTCAGTGAGTGTGGTGCAATGTGTTTGGGTGATGTGTGTCAGTGAGTGTGGTGCAATGTGTTTGGGTGATGTGTGTCAGTGAGTGTGGTGCAATGTGTTTGGGTGATGTGCCTGTCATGATTGAATAGCTGGCAGTTTGTGCAAGATGTGGGTGTGTGATTGATAGATTGTGGTAGGTTAGTGATGCAAGTGTGGTACATTGAGTAGTGTGTGAGGCTAGTGGTGCAGTTGGTGGGAGATGGCTTTTGAAAATGCATTCACTTACCTTGACCACTCGTATGAGTTAATTGATCTTCATTCGGCACAGGATATAGGTCCTCGGGGCAACACTGCTGGCAGTGACCACTTTGGCTATCTGCTCCCACTGCCTTCTGACTGTGTGTCTAGAGGGCCTCCTAGCCCACTGCGGGTAGAGGACCTTTCTCCTCCTTTCTACCCCCTTCAGTAAGGCTACCAGTGCAGCTTCTGAGAACCTTGGTGCCCTTTCTCTGCCCTGTTGAACCATTACCCACTCACAGTTGCCTTCACAAACAGTTCCTGCAGTTGCTGAGTGCAGAATGCACCTCACCTTTTAGAGGTGCAGACTGCCTTTAAAAGTGAAGGCCAGCTTTAAATAGAGCTGGCCTCGCAGGAACTTCAGCCCCATGACAAGTTTCCATCATAAATGTGAAGAGAAGAATTTATAACGTAAGTGCATGCAGAAGTCCCTTCCCACCACATGCAGTTAAAAATGTAGGAAATTGTATCCAAGAGAAACTTGGATACATTTGATTAAAAAAACAGCTGAAATTTTGTAGTGTTAGAAAATGGGATTACATTAAAAAACAATTATTGTTGGGATGTGAACAGTTGCCCTTGAGGAAGTGGTGGTGGAGCATCTTTTTGAACTGCTTCAGTCTATCTGCAGGAATTTAATTCTTTTTGAAGGATCTGTATGATAACTTTGCTCAAAGTAATTTCTAGGTTTATGTGACACTTTTTCTTTAAATGTCTCAGGGTCATATGAAATCAGAGTCAGATTAAAAGGAATTAGCTAACACACTTGGTATAGCTTTTGATACAATCTTTGATTTTTCCTTTAATACATCTTTGATATGGTTTTTATAGGGGGAAAAATGTCGTACCTTAGCGCCTCCCTTTAATGGGGTGCGAGAGCATTATCACTGGGGCGTGACAAATCTAATGGTGCATGCCAAATCCTGCACCCCCCGCAGCACCACTGCTAACAATTATCACCGGGAGCCTCAACGCCAGGTGGCTCGTGACATCATTGAGTGTGCAATGCTCACCGACCGCCCGATCTGTGAAATTGATTGTCGCCACCTACCTTAGCGCCTGGAATAAACAATGAAAGGGAGAGCTGGCATGAAGCACCAGGAAGCCGGCTCCAGGAATGTTATTTAAAGGAATCATCAGTAATGAGAGGCAGCTGTAGGTTACTGGAGTTTCAGTGGTTTCTTGTCAGTTTGACATAGTGCAACAGTCATTCTGTGATTTCAAGGTTATTTAGTATCATGACTGTAGTATCATGGCAACTAAAAAGTAGCTACATTTATTATTTACAAAATCAAACTGCTACACTTGGTTGCATTAATGGGGGCTGTACTGGCAGTCGACCTTGCCCTCCAGGATCTACGGCGGAGGGAGCGGAGGCAACGAGAAAGATTAGAACATGTGGCCAGAGGGAGGAGGAGGACCATAAGGGCTCTCAACAGTAGGTCTTACCCTCTGTGGATATTCCGACAGCTCTTCTCCTACCTCCAATTAAGCGAGTAGCAGTGTATTAGAAGGCTCCACTTCACTAAGGAGGTGGTAACACAACTCTGCCACCTCCTGCAACCAGACCTCCAGCCTCAGATCAAGGCAACCACGACTCTCGCAGTGGCAGTCAAGGTCACCGTTGCCCTCAATTTCTTCACCAGCAGGTCCTTCCAGTTTGCAACAGGAGACATAGCTAACATCTCGCAGTTCACTGTGCATCGCTGCATCCGGGATGTCACAGAAGCTCTCTACAGTAGGAAAAGGGACTACATTTCATTCCCCATCACCAGAGAGAAGCAGGACAAATGTGCATGTGACTTTGCCAGGATAACGGGATTCCCCAGGGCGCCATTGATTGCACCCACTTTGCGGGCACCGCATAACAATCCTGAGATCTTCCCTAACCGCAAAGGCTACCATTCACTTAACGTGCAGTTGGTGTGCGACCACAGACAGCTAATCCTCAATATCAATGCCCGCTATCCTGGCAGGATCCATGATGCCTTCATCCTGTGCTAAACCAGTGTGCCAGCACTCTTCCAGCCACCATGTCAAGCTCACAGCTGGCTGCTCGGAGACAATGGCTATCCGCTCTCCACCTGGCTCATGACTCCCCTTCACAATCCTAACACTCCTATGCAGCACTCATAAAATGAGAGCCATGCTGCCACCAAGAACATCATCAAGCAGCCCATCGGCCTGCTGAAGTAATGGTTCCGCTGCCTTGACCACACGGGAGGAGCACTCCAGTATTCGGCTGAGTGGGTGTCCCATTTCATGGTGGTCTGCTGCATTCTCCACAACTTGGCCATCATAAGGGCCCAGCACATACCACCAGGGAATGCAGGACCACCTCAGGAGGAGAAAGAGGGAGAGGAGGAGGAGGAGGACGAGGAGGAAGCTGAGGAGAACAATGAGGAGGACAAGGAGGAGGAGGATGTAAGATTCGCAAAATTTCTACATTTCCCCAAAGGTTATTAATAAGAAAAGGGACCCTGCATGGACATTTTAATGTAAAAGGGTACCCAAGATGACGTCTGCACCTCGTGGCAGAAAGCCTGTGAGATTTTAAAAACTTGGGCCTAGAAATTCAGTATTGCCACTTTTGGGGCGGTAAAGTCGGGCGGCCGCTAAAGTTTGCGCCCACCGGAAAGTGGAGGCCACTTCGCCGATATTCAATAGCTTTGGCCAAGGAGTTTGCTCGAGCGCTAAAACTGGCGTTGCACGGCTATCTTTAGGCGCTAAGCCGGCGGTGCAGACTGATACCGCCGAGGCCGGGCGCAGCGCAGGTGCGGTCATGTTTTGATTGACAGCAGACACCCTGGCGCCGGCCAGCTCTTAAAGGGGGAAGGGTCGACTTGGTCTGCTGCCACGCCCTGGATACTGCAGCCCTCCAGCTAGGCCTAAACACTGCTGCTGGAGAGAAATAGCGCCAGGGAGGATGCAGAGGGCCCGTGAGCGAGCGCAGCGCTTCTCTGCCCATGATTTAAAGGTGCTGGTTAGGGCTTTGGAGAAGAGAAGCCATATCTTGTTCCCAGACAGTGGCAAGAAGCCTCCCAAGAGGGTGTACAGGAGAGCCTGGAGGGAAATCGCCCAGAGGGTCACAGCCAACAGCGATGTCCCCAGGACTGGTGTCCAATGCCGGAAAAAGTTTAACGACCTCACTCGGATTGTCAGGGTGAGTACCCTTTCCAGTGTCCTCCTCATCCTTGCATGTGCACCTCACATTATGGGCAAAGGGACCTCAAAGGCCTAATGGCCAGCCCTCATCCAGCAGCTATGGCACTGGCATGAACATCAATTGCACTTTCTGCACTTTACACACTGGCCAAGCTATTCAACCATGGGAGGCAGTGCACACAACAACAGGGCACCACACTGGCCAAGCTATTCGACCATGGGAGGCAGTGCACACAACAACAGGGCACCACACTGTACTTAGAGGCCGTCCTTTCTCTTGCAGGCCAAGCTGGCGCAGAATCTGAAGAGCCGGACTGTCACCGGGGGAGGCCGTGCCCAGTTCCAGCAGCTCAGTGACCTGGAGGAGCACGTGGGTCGAGTCATGGGTGCCCGGGTGATTGGCCCCGTTGCAATTGGAGATGCCGACCCTGTGCTGGGCCCCAATGGTAAGGACATGACCGTTTGGACCTCTCTCGTTCCCCTTGTGCTTCAGATCTACATCCTTTGCCACTGTCCGACCAATGCGCAGAATGCCACCACTCATGCCTCCCTCGCTGATGCCCTGTCCTCACTCTAAAGCTACTCTTGTGCCTTCCTGCTTTCAGCTGGTGAGGAGGAGGTCCCTGAAGCTGAGAGTGTCAGTCCCTCGGAAGAGGAGGACGAGGAGGAGCAAGAGGAAGGCGGCACATCGGGGGAACCCTCATCCGCGCCAGGGGATGGCAATGGAGGGGACACGTCTTCACTGGAGGAGAGCCAGGGGGAAGTGTTGCAGGGGGGTGTAGCTCCTGTGCCCAGTGGCGTCCAGCCACGCGGGAAGGGTCGGGCAGCTCGGCTGCCTTCTCCCCAGAGGGGGGAAGTGTTGCAGGGGAGTGTAGCTCCTGTGCCCAGTGGCGTGCAGCCACGCGGGAAGGGTCGGGCAGCTCGGCGGCCTTCTCCCCAGAGGGGGGAAGTGTTGCAGGGGAGTGTAGTTGCTGGGCCCAGTGGCGTGCAGCCACGCGGGAAGGGTCGGGCAGCTCGGCGGCCTTCTCCCCAGAGGGAGAGTCCGGCCTCCAGTCCGGAGACGGTCCTCGCCCAGGAGGTGCGCCTCCTTGATCAAATGTCCACGGACTCGGATCGTCGGCACACCGAGTTCATGGGGGTTGTGGCACAGTTGCCTGAGGCCATTGAGTCCCTGGCTCATAGTGTGTCCGATTTCGGGGCCTCACAGGCCAGGGGTTTCGAACAACTCGCGGCAGCACAGGCCAGGGGTCTCGAACAATTCGGGGCATCACAGGACGCGAGTCGAGCACAATTCGGGGCATCACAGGACGCGAGTCGGGCCGAATTCGGGGCATCACAGGACGCGAGTCGGGCTGAATTCAGGGCAGCACAGGACGCGAGTCGGGACGACTTCGGGGCAGCACAGGCAGCGAGTGGACAGTTGATCAGTGGTGCCGTGCAGTCACTGGCTGGTCTGATGCGGGCACAGACCAGGGCAGTACGGGCACTCACTGCTGCCACACTCGCTGTGTCACGCATGCATCGCCAGGGCACCCGCCGCGCTGCTGCAGCACAGCGGTCTGGCCTTCACCAGATTGCTGCACTTGCTGCAGTGCCAGCCCGGCCGAGTGCCAGTGTCTCTGGCGACCAGCGAGCGCCTGGCATCAGCCAGCTTGCCCCCATTGCTGCAGCCGCCACTGCCACTCCCCCAGCAAAGCTGCGACAAGCTGCTGGAGAGACTGATGCTGCCCAGCCACAGCTGCAGCAGTCAGCAGCCGGCCCCTCGAGGGCCAGAGCTCGTCTAGGCCGACCCCCAAGGGCATCTGCTGTCACGCAATGTGCCCCTCAGGAGCCTTCCCCCAGCCTTGCAACACCCACAGGGCCCAGGTTGAGGCGGAGCAGCAGGTCGGCCAGGGGCCGGAAAAGGCTGGACAAGGACTCGCCCTCTCGGCACACAAAGTAGAGTGTGTTGGCAAATGTTTTTTTATATGGGGGTGCTTGTGCTGTCTATGGGGGGAGTTCTTTTGGTAAGGCCGAGGATGAAGGCAAATGTTTTTTTATATGGGGGTGCTTGTGCTGTCTATGGGGGGGGTTCTTTTGGTAAGGCCGAGGATGAAGGCCATTTGGATGGACAAGTTTTGTTATTCCTCCCCAGGTTGTGGGAGTGAGATATGTTTTTGACTGTTTTTTGGGGGTGTTGTGTGTTTTTGGGTTTCATGTGGGAAGGGCCCTGAGTTTGTTCAATAAAGCTTTTTCTTTATTCAGCTTGTCCATGTGTGATGTTTCAAGTGGTTGTTGCGTTAACCGGCTGAGGGCTTGCGGAGCGGCTGCATTCATGTGCCTTCATTGCCACAAGCCATTCCCTGACAGGGGGCCTAGAAGTGTCGTTCAATAAGCCGCCAACGGACGGCCCTTGGACCTTGTGGCTCCCTCCTGGGCTGGTACTCCTCCTCCTCCTCCTCCTCATGGTCCTCCTGCTCGTCCTCCTGAGGTGGTGGTCCAACGTGAGGTGGCAGTGCCTGAGTCCTGCGGATAGCCAGGTTGTGCAGCATGCAGCAAACGACGACGAACTGGGAGACTCTATCCGGCGAATACTGCAGAGATCCGCCGGAGCGATCCAGGCAGCGGAACCGTTGCTTGAGGACGCCAATCGTTTGCTCTATGATGTTCCTTGTGGCTATCGTTGTATGCCTCCTCAGCAGGGGTCCTGGGCGCGCGGAGCGGGGTCATGAGCCATGTACACAAAGGATAGCCTTTGTCCCCGATAAGCCATCCTCTTGGGGGAGGCTGTGCCTGGAACATGTCAGCCACAGTAGTCTGGCGCAGGATAAATGCATCGTGGCTGCTGCCTGGAAAGCGGGCATTGACAGCTAGGATGCGCTGCCTGTGGTCACACACCAGCTGTACATTGAGGGAATGGTATCCCTTCCGGTTGCGGTAATCCTCGGCATTGTCGATAGGTGCCCGCAAAGCCACATGCGTGCAGTCAATGGTACCCTGCACCATGGGGAAGTCGGCGATCCTCGCAAATCCGACTGCACGCTGCTCCTGCCTCTCTAGGGTCATGGGGAAGGAGATGAATTGGTGTCTCCTTGTGAAAAGGGCATCGGTGACCTGCCGGATGCAGCGATGCACGACGAACTGGGAGATGTTAGCTATGTCCCCAGCAGCAGCTTGGAAGGAGCCGCTTGCATAAAAGTTCAGAGCCACCGTGACCTTCACTTCCACCGACAGAGACGTCCTGCACATCAGCTGTGGACGCAGATCTCTGTGAAGCAGCTGGCAGATCTCTGCAACCACCTCCCTTCTGAAGCGCAGCCTCTTAACACACTGCGCGGCAGTCATGGTGAGATAGGACACCTGCTGGCGGTATTCCCTGAGTGGGTAAGGCCTACGTTGCCGACGCCTGATGGCCCCTCTGCATCTAGGCATGGCTGCCCCTCTCACACAGCGTCTGCGAGCCCTTCGCACATAATGCTGGAACTGAGGGTTGGAACCCCATGCAGCCCCCATAATATACTTGCAAACAGTGAAATCACAATGAGTCAAATTTCCAAGCTCTGGCCAGAAGCCAAAAATACCTCTCCTATGTTGGCCCAAATCAGTAAGGTCTCTTCCTTGGTCTCTGTCCAGAAATCCGTTGCACTAAAGTCATTGCAGCAAAATGGCTGGCCTTTATAGTTCAGTCTAAGTGCCCTTTAATTAGCGCTCCCCGAGGCCCGCAGGGCCTCTGCTGCGTTCCACTTCACAGTTCTTAACAGCGCCACGCCCACATTGGGCGGGCGCCACTGAAGTTCCGGTTTGGGGCGCACAAACGGCGTTGCACGACGAAATGACGTCATAAGTTGCACGCGCAGCTGAGCGCGCGCAAACACTTTGCGCCGGCGCTAAATGTCCACTGAAGTTGGGCGTAGGCGCAGATCGTTCTGCGCCCGGCCGCTAAGTGCCTAGCGCTTGAGATCTGCTCCTCTTATGGTGCTAACGGCTGGCGAACGCTATTGAATTTCTAGGCCTTGGACTCTGCGGCACAGGCAGCTTGTGGAGAAATCGAAACCAAAGCTGCAGTTTCTGTGAAGAGAGACTTTGCATTTTGAAACCCAGACAGGACTTTGAATTATGTATTAGACCAAATCGGAGACAGATCAAAATCCAGTTAGGCCTATAGTTAAGGCCATCAAGCAGTTTGCATAAATAATCGGGAACAGCTTAAGGAAGTCATCGAGGCTGGACAGGCCCATTAAGATGTATTAATAACAAAACAAGTCAATTATCAGGCCAGTAGGTGCGATTACCGGCCATCCAAAACCAGTTAGTGTAAATTGCTACCATTATATAAAATAGCCCGCCAAGATTGGGACAATGAACTAACCTGATTTGACGCGCAGATAAGGGCCATCCGAAGGAGTATAATTGTAGACCCACTGGCAACCTTCTCGCTCTGCATTCTGCTCTCAGCCTTTGCTCTGGCTCCGGCCCCTCGCCCTCGTGGCTACTGCTCTTCCCCCGTCCTGCGCTTACTGCCCGGCCACTGCCCGTGCCTTCCCCATTCCATCAGGGACGCCCGGCATTGCGCCAGGCGGACACGAACAAACCAGGCCAGGTGAGGCAGGACGCGATGAGGCGAGGTGTTGAAGAAGATGAATGGAAAGACGATTGAAGAAAAGCTTCGAATAATCGGGCCTTCAGTCCAGCTGACCTGCGACTATCTTCATGCAAACTCCAACTGCCGGCCGAGGAAGAGGAACCATCATCCCTGCGAGGTAAAGTACCCAAGCAGAGACTTTTACTTTGGGGTACTTGTACCTGGACAACGCCCTTGCAGCACCCCGAGACCATGTGATGACGGCAGGCTCCAGAGAGCACAAAGAGCGAACCCCAAACCCCACCGCTGTTTTGAATTCAGCAGATCTTTTTTGGATTGGTGAGCATGAATTCTGACCCCTCATAGCTTAACTTAGTTAGGTATAGGGGGTGGGATAAGGAAAAGGGGATTGTTAAGATAGTCGTTTTCCCTCGATGTGCCGTGTGTTCCCCATTCCCTATATAAGTATAGTTATTTTGTATTTTGCCTGTAAAAGTTTATACTAGTAACTTTTCAGAAGATTGTGTTAATTGCTTCTTCAATAAAAATCTTGGTTTTGCTTACATCCAACCACCTGTCTACTCTAGTCTTTTCTGTATCGCCGCCTTGTACCTAAGTCCGGTGTCTAGAACCCAGGGGCGTGGGAGCGATTCGAACCGCTCATAAACAGTCAGAGGCATAACTGACTGGGCGTACGCGCCACCCCACACCACCCCCCTTGAGGAACAGGAACGAGGGAGGATGCAGCCACTCAACCGGCCTTCCGGAAGGGCGGTCTGTGACCGCCTCATCAGACTGCGGTTTGAATGAATTAAACCCCACATCCCCATCATTCCATCCCTGTTGCGGGCCATATCACAGTGCAAAGCTGAAATGAGAGACACCACAAAATAATCCAAACTGAATTAATAAATGTATCAAAAATCAGTGAACACATAATTACATCAAAAATATTAACTATTCACCCTTGTGCAAGCCCTTGGGGCCTGTCGTTACTGTGCCTTTGTTTACTCCAGTACTTTTATGAAGTGTTAGCCCAGTGGCTGCAGCACAGCTGGTGGAAGGCTGCTGAGTGTCTGTGCGGGAGACTTCAGATGGCCTTGCAGGATGCCTTCGACCAGCTGTGGGCCTGGAAGGCCCGGCTGTAGACTGCACCCCCTCAGCATGGGCGGCAGCAGTCTGAGCTGGCTGGATGACAGGCAGCAACAAGGGCAATGGTGGAGCGGCAGTGGTGGAAGCAGGAATGCTGTCATCCTGAGAGAGGACAGCAGGTTCCTGCTCCACTGACCCACTGCCACTCCCCCAGGGCAGCACCTCAGCATCACCACCAATCTGCTGGAGCACAGATTGCTGGCCTGCTGTGACCCCATGAAAGCCCCGGTTGATGGCGGTAGGCCCAGCCACAATGGCAGCAGTCAAAGCTTGCGTGGCATCAAGCTGAGGCTGCATGAGAGCAGTTTTGATTGGAATCCACCAAGCATAGACTTCATTACAGCACTAAGACATTGCGTTGAAGGGATAATTACTAGTCCTAGCCCCTTTAAGGCTACCCCAGATCAGGCGTATTCCCCAGACGTTCACTTTCAACTAAAGTTTGAGGTAGCCGAATCCTAAAAATGCTTAATTGGGTCTAAACGTCCGGATTATCTCACCTTAAAGGAAAGGACGAACCTAAAGATGTTACCGTCCTCCAGATAGCACTTTTAATAAGTTTAGCTAGACTGTAATGTTCCGGATATTATGAGGGTCCAGAAAACTCCCCCAGAATTCTGCAACTCCTCACCAAAGAGCGTACAGAGATTGAATTTGCGAGTTTGATACAGAAGTACTATGTGAGACAATTCTAAAAATATATAGATTTATTAAAGAACCGACATGTAATTTACAGTTGGTGATTCAATCGCAACATTAACAGTTCCAAAAACAGAAATCTTACAATTCTATTATCAGAGATCCTTATTCTCAAATCTTAACTTCGCTAGTTTTACAGCTTAGTTTTTATTCTAGGATATCCACCAAAATCAAATACAATACCTTGATCCCCGAGATACAAAGAGTTGAAGACTTACAGAGCTAGCTCTGAAGCTGAGAATCCCTTTGCCCCTTTAAGCGAGTCTATCATCCCATTTGAAAGTTCAATTATTATACCCTTTTGCATTGGTATTTCCTTTGACGTTTTCTGCTGATATAAGCTAATTATCACTAGTCATTTTTCTGCTGACCCCTGCTATTCTTACAGTCAGTTCAGCTGGTAGCATTAAGAATCGTGTCTCCACCTTTAGGTGTTCGAAGCTTATCATAAAAACGAGGTGGAGCAGGTGCATCTATTTGATGTCATTCTTACCAAAGTCTTCTGTTTGTGTCTTTTTACGACGTGTAAATTAAAAACACCTCAACCGGGTGCACCATTGTGTTCTTTCCAAAGCTTCAGACTATCAGGAACCTCCACCCTCCTGTTTCAATAAGGTTATTGATTCAGTGTCAACAACTTATCTTATCTCAGTAGCCTGGATGCTATTCACAGCTTCTCCATTGTTAGGTTTTTAGATTTTCAAGCCCAGTTTGTCATGTTACAAAGGCTAGAATTCTTTCATAGAATCGTGTATTTTTCTGAATATGGCTTATTCCTTCACAGTGTCACTTCTGCCTGTGCTGCAATGGAAGCTGCTAGATTGCCCATCACATGTGGCATCAGGTTTGGTTCGCCATGGTCTCTCTGGGAGTCTACCATCTTTTGCAGACTGGAAATGATGGGCTCTATTGTGTGCACTGAGCCTTGTGCAGTGTTGGAGGTGGACTCCTCCACGCTCCTTATCATTGCTGAGAGGCTCTCGAGGACCCTTGCAATCACATCTATCATCTCTGTGTCCAAGCCCATCACCCTTCTTCTAAATGCCTACCCATCGAGGTCTTCATCTGAGTCCTGTGCAGCAGAACTCACGCGCGAACTTGCCCTCCAGGGAGCTGGCCCCCGAGCTACCCTTTCCCCCTGGACTTGCTGGAGCCCACCTGTCCCCAGTGCCTCACCCTGTGCAGATTTTGCTACTATACTAGCCTCTAAAGAATGCGTAGTGCCAGTATCTGAGCTGGTGCCTGTGGGTGAGACATGCAGTGATGCAGTGTGTCCTTCCTCCTCCTCTTCTCCTGCCTCACTCTCTATGGTGCCCTCATACATGCATACAGCATGATTAGCTGGAAAGAGTGAAATGCTTGTGGGGTGAAGTGGAAGTGGGATGTCAGAAGAAGGAGTAGGGATGAACATACCGTTGTTGTCCCCAATGGGGTTGACTTCACCGTGGCCAATAATCTCCAGCACTCTATTTTCCAGTGCAGACAGTGGATGGGTGTCAGTTTGTCCCCCGCCTATGTGCTCCTGCTCCCTTCTCTTGTGAGCCACCTTGGCCTACAATACACAGGAAAGTGTGTGAGTATGGAGCAATGTGTTTGGGGGATGTGCCTGCCATAGTTGAATAGCTGTCATTGTGTGCAAGGTGTGAGATGTGGGTGTGAGTGTTGCTAGGTAGAGATTGTTGGTGTGTGAGTGCCGAGGGTGTGGTGCTTTGGGCAGTGTGTGAAGACTATGTTTCAGGTGGTTGTATGTAGCACTTGTTGAAGCATTGACTAACACTGACCACCCGAGTGAGGTCGTTAACTTTCTTCCTGCACAGTGCTGCCCGAGACGTGCTGTGCTACCTCCCTCCACGTGGTTTGGGAGATTTGCAACGAGGGCCTCATGCCACTTGCCGGGTAGAGCACCGCCCTCCATCTCTCCACAGCGAACACCAATGCCTCTAATGCTTGATCGCTAAATCTGCAGACACTTCTTCCTGGCCTGGATCTGCCATAAGTACAGCTACTTCAGTCCTCTGGCTCCTTCTCCTTGACCTGCTGCTGCTTGCTGAGGCAGCTGCACAGCCAGCAATGCTGAGAACGAGGTTCTGCAGCATCAAGAACCTCCCCTTTAAGTAATTAAAAAAGCTTGTGGCAATCAAGACTTGTGATTAGACTGCACCTGATATTGGTCCACCCTTTGCGTGTAACGCCAATGAGCTTGGGCTTTAAGACTTGAATTAGGACTCCAATCATTTCTTTGAACAGTGAGCACGAATTTTGCGTGCCATCTGAAACTATAATCAATTTCTAGCCCATATTCTTTAAGTTGGATGTAACTTTCTGTGAGACTGTTAGAGGTAGAAATTGGATCTCGTTGCACCAGTTTCACAGGCACAAAATGTGCGCAAGTAGGCCCAATTTCAGGGCAGTATGAGAGCAAGTGCATTTGTTGATTTTTAGAGTGCTTCAGATGACTGAACAGTTCAGGGGTCATCTTACAGTACAGCCTCTTTATTGTCTCCAAGATTATCTTTGGTTGATGTTTTTTGCACAACTTTGGCATCCATAGAGACCATACCATGGAGCAGGTAGAGAAGGAGGCTCACCCGCAGCCAACAGCAAATCAAAACCGTGACAATGGACTGAATTTTTACCTTGGAGTCGCAATAGGTGCAAGGGGGCTGTAGATTGCGTTGGGAACCCAAAAGTTGGAGAGACGCGTTTTGCAGTGGCTTTTTAACGAAACCATTACCATTGAATCAGACTTCCGGGTTTCCCGGCCAAGTAACTGGAGTGGGTCCGGTGATGTCATGGATGACTCGAATTCAGCGGAGATATTTAAATGAGCAATGGACAGATGTCACTTGAAGGCTGGTGGAGGTGGAAGCCAGATTGTGACAGAGGGGAATTGTTGGCGGTAGAACACTTTGACAATACTACATCCTGAATTATGCAGAGTCAACGGCAGAAAGCAGCCCCCAGGTTTAGTGATGCCTCTTGGAGATATTACTCCAAGGAGTGAGGGCCCGCAGGGACATCATGTACCCTGCTGATGGGAGGAAGAGCAGCAGGAGTGTTGTTCAAAGGAGATGGATCCAGTGTAGGAAATGTTTCAACAACTTCTTGATATCAGGAAAGGTGAGTGCAATGCCACATTGCCCTACATCCTGATGTGTCTGTTACCCCAACCCCCTCACTCTGCCTTCCCAATCCTACTCCTGCACAGCACTCCTCACACCAACCTACCTTGCAGGTGCACCCATCCCTCACTGCCTGTGCACCTACTCACATCCCCATCTGACCATCCACCACTGACACTCACCCTCATCTTAATGCAATGTACTGCCTCTCCCTCATAGTCACTCTCTACAGATGTTGCCCACCCATCCCTTACACTCATTCCATGACTCTCACTCAAAGGTCTCTTGTTTCCCTCCTTGCAGGAAAAAAGAGCGTAGAACTCCCGGGAGAGGCAGCAAACCAGTAACCACGTCGCTGACTTCAATAGGGGAGGCGGCCCTGGAACTGAGCCGCGTTGCAGAGCTGCTGGTGGTGGGAGATGGAGAGATGGGGACCTCCCAGCTACCCGGTGACAGAATTAAATATCATACAGCCACAAGGCATACAACAGTCACTCATGGTGACTTGATGTCAGCAGCCAGTGAAATATGATCGATCATGTGCATAATGGTAACTTAAAACATTCTTATCATAACAGGTCTAATTCATGTCTTTACTCTTCCACGGGCCCATCAAGTGTCCACCTACTGTCCAGACAGAGGAGGAAGACGACTCCTCAGAGGAGGCTGTTGTCTCTGAGGGTGCACCGTCACATGACCCATGCACACCCAGCACCAGAGCAGACACACACATGTCGGTGGGTCCAGTAAGAGAGAGAGTAGTGTCGTCACCTGGTGTCTCGCAGATCACATGTGAGAAAGAGCAGATGGTGGAGAGAGGGAAAAGAGTGGAGAGTCTTCGTCGGAGGGCGCAGGACGCTCCAAGCACTGCTCAGCTGGACAAAGATTCTGAACCTTGGGGGCCATCAACAAAGTGGATGATTCTTGAGGAGCAACAAAAAAATGCGGGAGACTCTGGCAGCTTTTCCAGCCGCGATGTGCTCGATTGTAGGGAGAATGGAGGAGCCCTTCTCCAACATGAGCAGCACGGTGTCGCAGTCTATGGTGTGTTCATCCATGGAAAGTGTGGCCACCCGCATGGAGCATCAAATGCGCCAGTCATGCTTGCATGCTTGCTGTGAACAATGCTTGCAGACTCTGATTGCAGCCATATCTAGGATGGATAGAAACCTAGAGTTGGCCGTTAATCGCCCCACTGCTGTGTGGCAAAGTGCTCTCCAGCTCCTTACTAGCAGGCAAGTGTGGGTGGGCCATGAGAGGGATGATGGTGTGAGGGGACACGGAAGTGTGGGCTCTGCTCAAAGTGCTCCCACTTCTCCTCCATTGCCCCTCCCCAGTCAGAGCCCCACATGCTGCCTCAGATCCCAATGGCCAAGTCTGCCCCTGCACAGGTGCAGGAAGTGCAATCTTTGGCATGGCTCTCACAGGCTCCAAAACCCAGAGGACATCTGCGAAAAGTGTCCTAACAGTTAGAGCAGGGAGGTGAGCAGCCTGCCTCTACCTCTGCTGAAGCCACAGGGGTTGCACATCATAGGAGTTGTAGAAAGAGAAAGAAGACACAATTGTAGATGCACCAGGGTATGCACATGGGTGTGTTAAAAAATGTTAGATGGTTAAGTTTCTGTTGAAGATATGAGCCACATAAAATTATTTCTTTGCACCACTTTCCCATCTTGTCCATTTTTGCCTGCTGCCTGGCAAGTGGCCTTGTCAGTTGGAGTGAATGGTAAGACATTATTTAACCTCGAGCAATGGGTGTGTGTGACAGAAATGGTTTGGTCATTTTAGGACTACTTTGTGGTGTTGGTGGTTGAGGGGAAGTTGATTCAGCATCTGGGTGCCATGTGGGTGCATTGGACCAACTTAACTAAATTGTGCCATTATGAGGCCACCCCAGGCCTCCCAGGCAACAATGTGTGCTGCTGTTGGTGCCATCTCCACCTCAGGTTCCTCCTGCTCCTCCTCCTCATCCTCCTCCTCCTCTGAAGAGACTCTGCGTTCTGTGCCTTGCTCCTCCTGCAGCTCCAATCCTCGCTGCTGCACGATGTTGTACAGAGCGAGGCATACCGCGATCATTCTGGAGACCCTGGCTGGTGCGTATTGAAGGCCTCCTCCAGCTCTGTCCAGGCATCTGAAGAGCATCTTCAGTATCCCGATTGCTTGCTCTATGACACATCTCGTCGTCACCTGGCTTTGATTGTAGCACTCTTCAGCCTCATTGTTTGGCCTTCTCAAGAGTGTCATCAGCCACATCTTCAGTGGTACCCCTTGTCTCCAAGCAGCCAGCCGGTAAGTCTGGTCGGAGGTGTGAATATCTGAGGGAGGGTGGACTGGCGCAGGATGAATGAGTCATGACAGCTCACTGGGAATCTTGAACACACCTGCATGGTGCTCTTTTTGTGGTTGCAGACGAGCTGCATATTGATGGAGTGGAAGCTCTTACAGTTCATGAACATTCCTGGGTGATCTGGGGGTGCCTTGATGGGCACATGTGTGCAGTCAGTGACGTACTGCGCCTGTGGGAAGCCAGCGAGAGCCGCAAAGCCAAGCGCCTGCTCAGTCTGACTGGCTTCACAAGTGGCAAAGTGTACATAAGTGCCTGCCTTGTCAAACATGGCATCAGTCACCTGGGTGATGCATTTGTAGGAAGCCGACTGCAAGATCCTGAAAATGTCTCCTGCAGATCCCTGGAAGGAGCCTGAGGTGAAGAAGTTGAGGGCGGTAGTGACTTTGACAGCCACTGGTAACATGGGTCCACCAGGCCCACTTGGCAGCAGATCTTCTTCCAGCAAGCTACAAATGTCTGCCACGACCTGATGCGATAGCCTGAGCCTCCTGAGGAACCTGGTGTCCAGTCATGTCCAGGAAGCTGATCCCCTGCCTATATACCCTGCTGCGAGGTGCACCCTTGGGCTCATCCCCTCTCTCCTGTAGAGCGGCAGGTCGGTGAGGAGAAGGCCGCTGGTGTTGTTTCTCTTGCTGTTGCTGCTGCTCCTGCTGGTGTTTCTGGTGATGTTGCTGCTGGGGCTCATCTTGGTCTGAACCTGAGGTCCAAGGTGAAACAGCATAAGCGACACCCATGCTGATCTGAAAAATGCCAGGTAAAGTGGAGATCAGAGGCACAATCCTCCAATGCAGTGAGAGTGACTTCCAATGTAATGAAAGTGACTTCCAAAATTGTTGAAATCACCTGCAAACTCCTGAAAGCAAACTCTCAACACAAATGGTGAGTTAAAGGCAGAAGCCGGTGTGTTGGAGTCGTCTTCTTGACGTGCTGTCAATTTCACCACTTTTAACTGCCCACCCAGTCACGAACCCGCACAATCTTCAAAGTAAAAATTCAGCCCAATGAGCTGGAAGAGGTTCCAACTGAAACAACATAACATGTAAGAGTTATTCATCAGGTTCTCATAGATCAGACCTTCAGCTAAATGCCACTTCCACCCAGTGCACTCACAGTTCTGTCCGTATATGCATGATGCAATGGTCCAACATTGTCCTATATTGTCTAATCATCATCATAGTCCTATAAAGCAGCGAGTGGGGTGCTGCATAGTCGGAGTTGCCAACTTTCAGATGAGACATTGGCCCGGATTTTGAGGTCAACGGCGAAGGGATGCGCTCACCGCTGACCTCGAAAAAACAGCCCGCAAAGTTTTAGCAGGCTCTAGAGCGCAGACTTCCTCTTTTCCGATATCAGTTTGAATTTGGAGCCTTCTACAAGGGATCTGTGGTGTACAGCAATAGGGTAGGCAGCAGGCAGGCTGATCAGCAAATCAGTTTGAATAATTGTCACAGACAGCAAAGCAGGAAGTAAAAAGCAGGAAATATAAATTACCTTTAAATCATTGTACAGAGAGCAAAATAAAGATTGGAACATAGACAAGAGATTAAGGAAGAAGCTTAAATGTCATAAAACAACCTTTAAAATAAAATAAAAATTAATTATCTTTTTAAAAATCTGCAATATTTAAATTTTCTTCTGAGGGAATGAGACTCCACATTTGTAAAATTAGTTTTTCAGGGCCAGAGAAGTTATTCAGCAGTAATTATGACTTAGTATGCTTTTAAAAACTCAATTACTCCTGATTAAAGAAGGCTTATGTTTTACATCGGTAGTTACAGTGAGAATAGTGTGTAATTAGTTGAAGTTCACATGAAATCACTGATTTTTATGATGATCCAATCTGCGAAGACTGCAACAATGCACCCTATGGAGGAGCAGGGTATCGCTGACAGCAACTTCCAGATTCCCACTTTTAAATACGCATGTGAAGTTGCTGTCAGTTTTACCAAGTAATAACAGCGATCGCTGACTGCCTAACAGTTATTTTATAGATATGTGAAGAGAAGAAGATTGGTGAAGTCAAGCATAGGTCCCTTGCAGTGAGAATCAGGGGAATTTATAATGGGGACCAAAGAAATGGCAGTCCAATTAAATACATACTTTGGTTCTGTCTTCACAAAGGAGGACACAAATAACCTCCCAAAGATGTCGGGGAACATAGGCCTAGAAATTCAGTATAGCCACTTTTGGGGCGGTAAAGTCGGGCGGACGCTAAAGTTTGCGCCCGGCGCAAAGTCGCGCCACCTTCACCGATATCCAGTCGCATCGCCCCAAGAGGTTGCTGCTGCGCTAAAACAGGCGATGCACGACTACCTTTAGGCGCTAAGCCGGCGGTGCTGAGCGATACCCCCGAGGCCGGGCGCAGCGCCAGTGCGGCGAGTTGTTGATTGACGGCAGACACTCTGGTGCCGGTCAGCTCTTAAAGGGGGAGGGTGGATTTGTTTGCCTGCCACGCCCTGCACACTGCAGCCCTCAACCTAGGCCTGACCACTTCAGCTTCACCTGCACAACGCCCAGGGCTATGGAGAAGGCCAGGGAGAGAGTGCAGTGCTTCAGCGACGGTGACCTGAGGCTGCTGGTTGGCGGAGTGGAGCGCAGGCGCCATGTTCTGTTCCCAGAAGGTGGCAAGAGGCCGTTGCCCAGCGCCTACCAGAAAGCCTGGAGGGAGGTCTCCAACAGGGTGTCTTCCAACAGCGTGGTTGCCAGGACTCCTGTGCAATGCCGGAAGAAGTTCAACGACCTCACTCGGGTTGTCAGGGTGAGTACCCTTTCCAGTGTCCTCCTCATCCCTGCATGTGCACCTCACTTTATGGGCAAAGGGACCTGAAAGCCCTAATGGCCAGCCCTCATCCAGCAGCTATGGTACTGGCATGAAAATCACTTGCACATTCAGCACTTTACACACTGTACAAGCCCTTCAACCATGGGAGGCATTGCAGACAAGATCAGGGCTTCACACTGTACAAGCTATTCGACCATGGGAGGCATTGCAGACAAGGTCAGGGCTTCACGCTGTACAAGCTATTCGACCATGGGAGGCATTGCAGACAAGATCAGGGATTCACACTGTACAAGCTATTCGGCCATGGGAGGCATTGCAGACAAGATCAGGGCTTCACACTGTACTTAGAGGCCGTCCTTTCTCTTGCAGGCCAAGGTGGCGTAGAACCGGCGGAAATGAACTGAGACCGGGGGAGGCCGTCCTGACGTCAAAGAGCTCTCCGACCTCGACCAGCGTGTGGAGCGCATTATGGCAGGCCGGCTGATTGGCCCCGTCGCCAGTGGAGATTCCGACCCTGTTCTGGGCACCAATGGTAAGGGCATCACCTTTTTGACCTCTCTCGTTCCACTTGCGCCTCAGATCAGCATCCTTTGCCACTGTCCGACCAATGCAATGAATGGCAGCACTCATGCCTCCCTCGCTGCTGCCCTGTCCTCACTCTAAAGCTACTCTTGTGCCTTCCTGCTTTCAGATGGTGAATCGCCAGGTGAGGAGGCGGGCCCTCAAGCTGCCACTGTCAGCGCTTCCGAATTAGAGGAGGAGGAAGAGGAAGCCGGCCCATCAGTGCCACCCTCAGCCGCGCCAGCCCATGGTGATGAAGGGGACACGTCTTCCCTGGAGGGGAGCCGGGGGGAAGGGTCAGAGAAGAGTGAAGCTCCGGGGCCCAGCGGCCTGCAGCAACGCGGGAGGGGTGGGGAAGCTCGGCGGACTTCTCCCCAGAGGGTGAGTGCGGCCTCCAGTCCTGCGACGGTCAGCGCAGAGGAGGTGCGGCTCCTGGAGGAAATGGCCGTCCAGGCTGAGCGCAGGCACAATGAGCTCATGGCTGCAGTGGCAAGGATGCCTGACTCCATTGAGTCTTTGTCAAGGAGTGTGCAGCAATTTGGAGCAGCACAGGCCAGGAGTCTACAGGACTTCGCGGCAGCACAGGCGGCTTCGAGCCAAGTGCTCAGTCATGCCGTCCATTCACTGGCTGTTGTCATGCGGACACAGACCAGGGCCACACGGGCACTAACTGCTGCCACCCTCGCTGGATCAGCCAGGCATCGCCAGGGCACCCGCCGCGCAGCAGCAGCCCAGCAGTCTGTTCTTCAGCTGTTTGCTGCGCATGCTGCAGTGCTGGCCCGTGCGAGTGCCAATGTCTCAGGCAACCAGCGAGCACCTGCGATCTGCCAGGTTGGCACCATTCCTGCAGCCAACACTGCCACTCCGCCATTGCAGCTGCCACGAGCCGCTGGACAGACTGCTGCCGCCCAGGCAGAGTTGGAGCAGTCAGCAGCCGACCCCTCCAAGGCCAGAGCTGGTGCAGGTCGACCCCCAAGGGCATCTGCCGTCTCGCCATCTGACCCTCAGCAGCCTTCCCCCAGCCTTGCTGCAGCCACTGGGCTCCCATTGGGGAGGAGCTGCAGGGCGGGCAGGGGCCAGGCAAGGATGCGAAAGGCATCGCCCTCGCAGGGCAAAAAGTAGAAGGTATGCACAAATGCCTGGTGCTTTTTGTAAGGCCGAGACTGGTGTAGTTGTGTTTTTGTAAGGCCGAGACTGGTGTCTTTCTTTCTTTTTGTAAGGCCGAGACTGGTGTAGTTGTGTTTTTGTAAGGCCAAGACTGGTGTCTTTCTTTCTTTTTGTAAGGCCGAGATTGGTGTAGTTGTGTTTTTGTAAGGCCGAGACTGGTGTCTTTCTTTCTTTTTGTAAGGCCGAGACTGGTAGTTTTGTGTTTTTGGGGGGGCTTCTCCACATGAGGTTGTAATGTGGGAAGGGCAGAGGTTTGCAATAAATTATTGTTCTTAAATTGCACTGTGCATGGTTTTTTTGTCAAGTCCTGGTTGCCCTGCTCAGCTGAGGGCTTGTGGAGCGGCTACATTCATCTGCTGAGATTGGCACAAGCCATTCCCTGAGAGGGGGCCTAGAAGCGACGTTCAATAAGCCGGCGACGGGTGGCCCTTGCACTTTCTGCCTCTCTCCTGTGCTGGTCCTCCTCCTCCTCCTCCTCCTCAGGTGGTCCTCCAATCTCTGGTGGCAGTGGCTGAGTCCTGCGGATAGCCAGGTTGTGCAGCATGCAGCAAACGACCACGAAATGGGAGACTCGCTCCGGCGAATATTGTAGGGCTCCACCGGAACGATCCAAACAGCGGAACCGTTGCTTCAGGACGCCGATTGTTTGTTCGATGATGTTCCTGGTCGCTTGATGGTTTTCGTTGTATCCCTCTTCAGCAGGGGTGCTGGGCGCACGGAGCGGGGTCATCAGCCAGGTACACAAAGGATAGCCTTTGTCCCCGATAAGCCATCCTCGTGGGTGAGGCTGGGCCTGGAACATGTCTGCCACAGAAGTCTGTCGCAAGATGAAGGCATCGTGGCTGCTGCCTGGAAAGCGGGCATTGACAGCTAGGATGAGCTGCCTGTGGTCACACAACAGCTGGACGTTGAGCGAATGGTAGCCCTTCCGGTTGCGGTAATCCTCGGCATTCTCCAGAGGTGCCCGCAAAGCCACATGCGTGCAGTCAATGGCACCCTGCACCATGGGGAAGCCCGCGAATGCTGCAAAGCCCATTGCACGCTGTTGCTGCTTGGCAAGGGCCATGGAGAAGGAGATGAACTGACGTCTCCTTTTGAAAAGGGCATTGGTCACCTGGCGGATGCAGCAATGCACGGCGAACTGGGAGATGTTGGAAATGTCCCCAGTGGCGGACTGGAAGGAGCCGGTGGCATAGAAGTTGAGAGCCACCATCACCTTCACTGCCACCGACAGAGACGTCCTGCTCCTCAGCTGTGGCTGCAGATCACCGCCAAGCAGGTGGCAGATCTCTGTGACCACCTCCCTTCGGAATCGCAGCCTCCGAACACACTGCTCGTCAGACATGTTGAGATAGGAGAAATGCTGGCGGTATACCCTGGGTGGGTAAGGCCTCCTTTCCCGACGCCTGTTGCCCCCTCTCCATCTAGCCAGGGCTGCCACTCTCTCACGGCGTCTGTGAGCCCTTTGGATGCAATGGAGAAAGCCAGCGTTTGCACCCATTGCAGCCCCCATAATATGTTAGCAAAGAATGATATGTCAATGAGGCAAAGACAAGTGGAAAGCTGTGGCCTGAAGCCACAAGTACCTGTCCGAGTGTTGAGCCAAAGCAGAAAGCTCTCTACCTTGGTCTCTCTGCAAAGATCCGTCTCTCAAGAAGGAGTGCTGCAAAATGGCAGCCTTTTATAGTGCAGGAGGAGTGCCCTTTAATTTGCGCCCCCCGCGCCCCGCATCGACTGAGCACCGTTCCACTCTTCCAGTCGCTAGGGGCGCCAGGCGCACAATGGGGCGTCGCGACTGAATTTCCGGTTGGGGGCGCACAAAGGGCGTTGCACGAGGAAATGACGTCATGATCTGCGCGCGCATATGAGCGCGCGCAAAGACTTTGCGCCGCCGCTAAATCTCTAGTGAAGTTGGGGAGAGGCGCAGTTCACGCTGCACCCGGCCGCTAGCCGCCTAGCGCCCGACATCTACTCCTCCTAAGGCGCTACCGGCTGGCGCAACCAACTGAATTTCTAGGCCATAGGGTCTAATGATAGGGAGGAACTGATAGAAATCAGTATTTGTAGGGAAATGGTGTTAGGGAAATTGATGGGATTGAGGGCTGATAAATCCCCAGGGCCTGATAATCTACATCCTAGGGTACTTAAGGAAGTGGCCCTAGAAATAGTAGATGCATTGCGGGTCATCTTCCAAAATTCGATAGATTCTGGAACAGTACCCATGGATTGGCGGGTAGCTAATGATACCCCACTGTTCAAAAAGGGTGGTAGAGAGAAAACGGGGAATTACAGACTGGTAAGCCTGACATCGATAGTGGGGAAAATGCTAAAGCCCATTATAAAGGATGTAATAGCAGAGCACTTGGAAAAAAGTGACCGGATCGGACAAAGTCAACATGGATTTACAAAGGGTAAATCGTGCTTGACTAATCTACTGGAATTTTTTGAGGATGTAACTGGTAAAATAGATAAGGGAGAACCAGTGGATGTGGTGTATTTGGATTTTCAAAAGGCTTTCGATAAGGTCCCGCATAAGAGATTAGTGTGTAAAATTAAGGCACATGGGATTGGGGGCAAGGTATTGACTTGGATAGAGAACTGGTTGGCAGACAGAAAGCAAAGAGTTGGAATAAACGGCTCTTTTTGCGAGTGGCCGGCAGTGACTGGTGGGGTACCGCAGGGATCGGTCCTTGGACCTCAGCTATTCACAA
The DNA here is from genome assembly GCF_052327205.1 of Somniosus microcephalus. Taxonomy (NCBI): domain Eukaryota; kingdom Metazoa; phylum Chordata; class Chondrichthyes; order Squaliformes; family Somniosidae; genus Somniosus; species Somniosus microcephalus. The sequence goes on from NC_140988.1 coordinate 83,903,596, forward strand.
TATATATTAATGATCTGGATGAGGGAACTAGATGTAATATCTCCAAATTTGCAGACGACACAAAGCTGGGTGGGTGTGTGTGCTGTGAGGAGGATACCGAGAAACTCCAGTATGATTTGGACAGGTTGGGTGATTGGGCAGAAGCATGGCAGATGCAATATAATGTGGATAAATGCGAGGTTATCCACTTTGGTGTCAAAAACAGGAAGGCAGATTATTATCTGAATGGCAATAGATTGGGAGAAGGGGAAGTGCAATGAGACCTGGGCATCCTTGTGCACCAATCGCTGAAAGTAAGCATGCAGGTGCAGCAGGCGGTTAAGAAGGCAAATGGTATGTTGGCCTTCGTAGCGAGAGGGTTTGAGTACAGGGACAAGGATGTCTTGCTGCAGTTGTACAGGGCCTTGGTGAGACCACATCTGGAGTATTGTGTGCAGTTTTGGTCGCCTTATCTGAGGAAGGCTGTTCTAGCCATGGAAGGAGTGCAGCGAAGATTCACCAGGCTGATATCTGGGATGGCAGGAATGACATATGAGGAGAGATTGGGTCGATTGGGCTTGTACTCGCTGGAGTTTAGAAGAATGAGAGGGGATCTCATAGAAACTTATAAAATTCTGACAGGACTAGACAGACTAGATGCTGGAAGGATGTTCCCGATGGTCGGGGAGTCCAGAACCAGGGGTCACAGTCTAAGGATAAGGGGTAAGCCATTTAGGACAGAGATGAGGAGGAATTTCTTCACCCAGAGAGTGGTGAACCTGTGGAATTCTCTGCCACAGAAGGCAGTAGAGGCCAATTCATTAAATATATTCAAGAAGGAGTTGGATATATTTCTTAGAGCTAAAGGGATCAAGGGATATGGAGAGAAGGCAGGAACAGGGTACTAAATTTGGACAATCAGCCATGATCTCATTGAATGGCGGAGCAGGCTCGAGGGCCAAATGGCCTACTCCTGCTCCTATCTTCTATGTTTCTATGTTTCTATTACTACCGCAAATTCCAGGCCTATTAAACCGAGGCCCCGTCTGCCCTCTTAGGTGGATGTAAAAGATCCCAAGGCACTTTTTGAAGAGTAATAGGTGAGTTCTCCTGGTGTCCTGGCCAACATTTATCGCTCAACCACTAAACAAAATAAGGGGGAAAGACTAGGTTGCTTTGCGCCTCCCATTAGTGCCCTAAGAGGGTGCAAACGGGGCGCAAAGCAACTAGCGCCCAGGCACAGCGATGTTTGTGCCGCTCGCGAAATTGACCAGACAATTTGTGGCGGCACTAAACACCACCGCCACAATCTCTTGCGCCCGTAGATCATGACATCAGTCAAGCGTGCAACGCCCCGGTAGCGCCCCGGACCGGATATTGAGTGGTGCCCCCTTCCTTTCCGCCTGCCGCTAGCAACTACAGGTAGAGGGGAACGTTTTGCAGTCGGGAAGGGGCTGGGGGAGTGCTATTTAAAGGCGGCCTCTTCCTGCCTTTTTTTGTCGGAGACATTTTTGCACCACGCATTCTGAGAGAGAGAGTGATTCTGAGAGAGAGAGACTTATGGAGAGATTCAATGCTGTGTGAAGGAGTTTTGGGTACTGAGCGGCACTTTGCAGGATCTTTTTGATTTGACCTTCCTTGCATCGATTTAGAAGAGACTTTGGGGGCTGCACTGATTCGGGGTGTCGTCCTGCGCCTGCAGAATCGGCGGCATCAGAGACGCAGAGAGAGAGTGGCAAACATGGCCAGAGGGAGGAGGGCCACCAGGCCTCTGCACAGGAGACCTTACCATCCCAGGGTATTCCGGGAGCAATTCTTCTACATTCATTTGTCTGAGGAGCAGTGTTTGCGTCGGCTGCGCTTCAGCAAGGAGGTGGTCACTGAGCTCTGCCACCTGCTGCAACCAGGTCTGCAGCCTCAACTGAGGACCAGGACGTCTCTGTCAGTGGCAGTGAAGGTCACAGTGGCTCTGAATTTTTAAGCCACCGGCTCCTTTCAAGCATCTACTGTGGACATTGCCAATATCTCCCAGTTCGCTGTCCATTGCTGTATCCAGGAAGTGACAAATGCCCTCTATAAAAGGAGACGCCAGTACATCTCTTTCCCCATGACCCAGGCCAAACAGCATGAACGTGCACGTGGTTTTGCTAGGATAGTGGGCTTCCCCATGGTGCAGGGCTCCACTGACTGCACGCATATGGCATTGCGGTCACCGCATGAAAATGCAGAGGTTTTCCGAAACCGCAAGGGCTACCACTCCTTAAATGTCCAGTTGGTCTGTGACCACAGACAGCTGATACTCGCCGTCAATGCCCGCTACCCTGGCAGCAGCCACGATGCTTTCATCCTGCGCCAGACTGGTGTGCCAGACCTTTTCCAGGTACCGTCTCAGCCAAGTGGTTGGCTCCTCGGGGACAACAGTTATGCACTCTACACCTGGCTGATGACACCGCTCCATAACCCCAACACCCCTGCCGAGCTGCGGTATAATGAGAGCCATATCGCCACCAGGAACATAATTGAGCAGACGATCGGCATGCTCAAGCAACGGTTCTGCTGTCTGGACCACTCAGGAAGAGCCCTGCAGTACTCTCCTGAGTGAGTCTTCCTCTTCATAGTTGTATGCTGCATGCTTCACAACCTGGCAATCCTCAGGACCCAGCCAATGCCACCAGGGATTGGTGCACCACAGGAGGAGGAGGAGGAAGAGGAGGAGGAAGAGGAGGAGGAGGATGATCAGCAGCAGCACCAATGTAGGAAGGAGGCCCACAATGTTGCCACTGCAAGGGCCGTCCGTCCACGGCTGATAACAAGCTGCTTCTAGGCCCCTACTCAGAAGATGGCTTCTGGCATGGAGAACAACATCATGGAAAGCAACCCGCAACCCCTATTGCCGGCCAAAGCTGCAATGATTCCAAAGGCCAAACATGTAAATTTTGAATACAACAACTTTTTTATTTAACAAACTCTGTGTGTCATTTATTCAGGACAAACCAATAGAAACAAACACAACAAATCATGAATTTACAGAACTGGTTCTCACAAGCTGAAGAAAAACGCCAAAACAGTAAACAAATGTTATAAGACGAACCTCGACCTTTACTACAAACATTCCCACCATATATTTAGACCTCCTACCGTTTGCCCTTCGAGGGTGATCTCCATCCCCTGCGCACTTCCCCCCTTCCCACCCTACTGCTTCTCCGTAATGGGGCACCAGTGGCTGCAGCAAGGCTGGTGGAAGTCTGCTGAATGTCAGATCCTGTGACTACAGATGCCCTTGAAGGATGCCCTCGATCAGCTCTGGGCCTGGAGGGCCCGGCTGTAGACTGCACCAACTCTGCATGGGCAGCAGCAGTCTGGGCTGGCTGTGTTGCAGGTGGTGGCAAGTACAATGGGGAAGTGACAGTGGTGGTAGCAGGAATGCTATCATCCTGAGAGAGGACAGCACCTTCCTGCTCGACCGACACATTGGCACTCCCACGGGGCAGCACTTCAGCATCCAGAGCAATCTGCTCGAGCACAGATTGCTGGCCTGCTGAGGCACCGTGAGAGCCCCGGGGCAATGTGGCCGACCCAGCGACGATAGCAGCAGTCAGTGCTTGCGTTACATCAATCTGAGACTGCATGAGAGCAGTCTGAGACTGGATGGCAGCAGCCAGTGACTGAATTGCAGCACTAAGCCATTGTGTTGCGTCAGCCTGGGCTGCAGCGGAGTACTTCACACGCCTAGCCAGTCCATCAATGCTTTCGGGCATCCTTCCCATTGCACCCATGAGCTGAGTGTGCATATTCACGGCCTGGTTATTCATTTCCGCGATGAGGCGCTCCTCCTCTGCGTCCAGTGCAGCAGGACTCGCTTGCCTACTCGCCCTCCGGGGAGATGGCCCCCGAGCTTCCATAGCTACATCGCGTTGCTGCAGCCCGCTGGGACCCGGAGCTTCGTCCTCATCAGACCCTTCCCCTCTGCTCCCTGCCAGGGAAGGCGTGGTCCCAATGTGGGCATCGGCTCCCTCGGGAGATGCAGGCGCTGAGGCTCCGGCTTTCTCTTCCTCCTCACCTGGGGCATCGCTGCCACTGGTGGGTTGATGGACAGGCTGGTCAGCTGGTGAATCTCTTTCTGAAAGCAGGGAGGTACATGAGTGGCTTTAGCATAAGGACAGGGGGGCAGTAAGGGAGCAAGGAGTGGAGACATTTAGTAAGTTGGATTGAAAGTGTAAAAGGCTGGTGTTGTGAGGGGCAAGTGAAATGAGAGAAGAGAGAAAGCTGATGAACTTACCATTGCTGTCCCCAAGGGGGTCGACCTCTCCAGCGGCCATGGCACCTATCACATGGCTGGCAACGATTCTATGGACGCGCGCCTCAAAATCGCTGAGGGTCTGCAGCTCAGCCGGCCCTCCAGCCGTCCGTTGCTGCTGGCACCTGTTGTGAGATAGCTTGGCCTGCAAGGAAAAGGACGGTGTCTGAGTAAATATAAAGCCATGGTCTTGCCTGATGTGCCTCCCATAGTTGAATAGCCCTTAATGTATGCAGCCATGTGCTTGCCTGATGTACCTCCCATAGTTGAATAGCCCTTAATGTATGCAGCCATGTGCTTGCCTGATGTACCTCCCATAGTTGAATAGCCCTTAATGTATGCAGCCATGTGCTTGCCTGATGTGCCTCCCATAGTTGAATAGCCCTTAATATATGCAAGGTGTGGAATGTGCGTGTGTGTTTTATGAGATGGCCATATGTCTTGGATAAGTGTTGGGTATTTGGGGTTTTTAAACCCTCTGGGCACAGAGTGGGCTTGAGATGGAGGGATGTAGACGCATTGAAAAGCAGCCACTCACCCTGACCACCCGAGTGAAGTCAATGAACATCTTCCAACATTGGGTGTGGGTCCTGGGCACCATGCTCCTGGAGGAGTCGTGTTGAGCTACCTCCCTCCACGCTCTTCTATAATCATGTAGCAATGGCCTCCTGCCACTCTGTGGGTAGATTACTGACCTTCGGCGGTCCACTGCACCAACCAGAGCCACCAAGGCCCGGTCGCTGAAGTACTGAGTTCGTTCCCTGGTCCTCTCCATAGTCCTTTGCAGCAGATTTGATGTACAGGTTTCTCCAGGCCCGAGATTCAAGGCTGCAATGAGCAGGGTGTGGCTGGAGAGCAAGATCGACTCTGCCCTTTCAGAGCTGGCTGGCGCCAGTGTGTCTGTGTTCCATTGCTAACTGACATCACCTGAACTTCGCCAGCGCTCTGAGGTAGTGCCTTAAGAGAGGTGTGTAACGCCTGATTTAGTGCTCCAATCACCTCCAGGGGTGATAGAAGCCAAGTTTGCAGTTGGAGGCGATATTTAGCGGCAGGCGCTAAACTTTGCTTCCGGCCGATAATTGCGCCCCAAACGGGGCGATACCGAATTTCTCCCCCTAAGTGTTTAAATTGGTCATTGATTTCGGTGCAGTTTGTGGGTCCTTGCTGTGCACAAATTAACTGCCATATTTCTCTACATTACAACAGTGACTACACTTCAAAAGTATTTAATTGGCTGTGAAGCACTTTGGGATGTCCTGAGGTCATATAGGTGCTATGTAAATGAAAGTTCCTTCTTTCATTTCTCCCAAGGAAAGTAATCCTCTGGTATGCTTTGCGTACTCCAGTACCTAATTCCACGCTCTTTCAGTGGTGATGGTATGTCAGGTGCCGAGATGTTGGCTGTCAGTTGGAGCCTCTTCTGACTGAGGTGCCTTGTTGTTTTCTTGTGCTGAGTAATGAGATACTTCTGCTTCAACTTCTGCCACATTTCGTGATGTAGTGGCTGCTTAGTCCTTGACATATTTTGGCACTTCTACCATTTGAGTGTGGCGGTGGTGCAGTTTGGATGGTCTCAATGCACCTTAAGAAATAACAACCTCATTTGTGCTTGCTCCAGTCATGCCCCTACTGCTGGGCACGTCAGTGGTCTGTGTGGAAAATACAGTCACTGGGGGGGAAATTCAACCTTGTTTCACCCCTTTTTCAGGCAATAAACGAAGGAGAAGCTCACCAAAATCAGGCCAGCATCTTCTGTGCTTGGAGTTTGGATTAGGCCCTGGATGCCTGCCTGAAACAGGGGTTAGGCTCCTTTAATATGGCAATCAGGGGCCTAGCGCCTGTTTCAGGGCACCAATGGCAAATTGGGAAAAACCTGGGCGGACCATGTGCCGAGCATGCACTGCTCAGTTTTTCTAGGTTGACAGTGGCATAACCAGCTGTCTTTAAGGAGGGTGCTGGAGAAGAGGTACATTTTCTGGTTTCAACTTACCTATATAGAGCCAGGGGGAGCAGGAGTGCTTGTCCTCTTCCCAGGACTTATCCAGTTTGGTGTCCAAGCCAGATGATTTTTGGAAGGCTCGGATTGGCAAGGTGAATTGGGACTTCTGATTGGCGTCTGCAGCTCACCAGTATTATAGAGATGAGGCTCGAGGCCCAATTTGGATCAAGCCTCGGGCCTCCATCTTTTCAATGTGTTGTCAGCTTCACGCTGGTTCCCCGCGAAAATCCAATTTCCCTGTAAAAGAATCATGATGTTAACAGCAGAACTGAAAACCAAAAGGTAAGCAAGTAAGGTTATAAAGAGAAAGGGGGAAGAAACAAGTGATAGTCCAATCACAGAAATCACAGAGAGAGAATTAATGGGTTGAATGATCTGCAAACTTCTTCTTGTCTTCCGTGGGTAATGGCGCATGAGGCAACCCATTTCTTCCATTGCTTTGCACCCATCGAATCATGCTCTGGGTTGTTCCGTAATTAAGTCCTTTTTTTATGTGGTCAGTTCTGACTCACAACTCCCTACCAAGAGAACCGGCTAGATGAAAAAGGGGGGTTCCTACTCCCATCGTACACGAGTACCCCACCAGATGTTAAAACTATATTCAGAAACCTTTTGTCTCTGTTCACCGAGATTGCTTGGAGTGGGGCTTGTTGAAACAAGCAACTTAATAAAACAATCAGGATAAAGTTAAATAGACTGAATCTCATCAGAGGGATTGAAATTAAAGTAAAGAGGGACATAAAATTTGGAATTCCAAAATTCAGGGTTGGGTTCCTTTGAGTTAACACTAAAATTGGGATAACTGAGGACTAGGGAGAAATAATACTTATTCAGAATTATTCACAAGATGGATAACAATAAAAGAAGTGCTGGAAGATCTTTAAGTCCACGGGATAATTTTTTGATAAATGGTAGTTTTCACTGTTGCTTTCTGTACAATGTACTGTATTATGATTTTTCTTTGTCTGTATCATGATGTTTAATATTAAGCAAATGAAACCTAGACTAGAAGAGAAAATTGCTCATGATAGGTATGTGATGCTGACAAGATGATGTGTAGATCTTAGTTAAGGCCCCCAGGAAACCCACAAAAAGGAGAGGGGGTTCTGTTAGAGATTACAGCTGCAATTTTGGAGGAGGGTCAGAAGTCAAAGTCATTTTGATTGCCGGCAGGTTCCGCACCCGCCGTCAACCCAAACAACCTTTCCAAGTGCCGGGTCCCCGATTTGCAAATGGACCCGACACCTAGCAGCGGGAAATGGATTAAAGGCAATTAATCCTTCCTGTATTATAGTGACCAGAACTGCACGCAGTATTCTAGCTGCAGCCTAACTAGTGTTTTATACAGTTCAAGCATAACCTCCCTGCTCTTATATTCTATGCTTTGGCTAACAAAGGCAAGTGTCCCATATGCCTTCCTAACCACCTTATCTACCTGTCCTGCCACCTTCACGGATCTGTGGACATGCACTCCAAGGTTCCTCTGATCCTTTGCACTTCTCAGTGTCCTGCCATTTATTATGTATTCCCTTGCCTTATTAGCCATCCCCAAATGCATTACCTCACGCTTCTCCGGATTAAATTCCATTTGCCACTGTTCTGCCCACCTGACCAGTCCATTGATATCTTCCTGCAGTCTGCAGCTTTCTTCTTCATTATCAACCACACGGCCAATTTTGTTTAATCATCTGCAAACTTCTTAATCATACTTCCTACATTCAAGTCCAAATCATTGATATATACGACAAAAAGCAAAGGACCCACTACTGAGCCCTGTAGAACCCCACTGGAAACAGCCTTCCAGTCACAAAAACACCCTTCAACCATTACCCTTTGTTTCCTGCATCTGAGCCAATTTTGGATCCAACTTGCCACTTTGCTTTGGATCCCATGGGCTTTTACTTTCGTGACCAGTCTGTCATGTGGGACCTTATCAAAAGCCTTGCTAAAATCCATATAGACTACATCAAATGCACTACCCTCATCGACCCTCCTTGTTACTGCCTCAAAAAATTCAATCAAGTTAGTCAGACATGACCTTCCCTTAACAACTCCATGCTGACTGTCCCTGATTAATCCGTGTCTTTCTAAATGAAGATTTATCCTGCCCCTCAGAATTTTTTCCAATAATTTTCCCACCATCGAGGTTAGGCTGACTGGCCAGTAATTACTTGGTCTATCCCGTTCTCCCCTTTTAAACAACGGTGCCACATTAGCAGTCCTCCAGTTCTCCAGCACCACACCTGTAGCCAGAGAGGATTGGAAAATGATGGTCAGAGCCTCTGCTATTTCCTCTCTTAGTTCTCTTAACAGTCTGGGATACATTTTATCCGGGCCTGGGGATTTAACCACTTTAAAAATGCTAAACCCCTTAATACTTCCTCTTTCACTATGTTTATTTCATCTAATATTTCACACTCCTCCTCTCTGATTGCAATGTCTGCATCGTCCCTCTCTTTTGTGAAAACAGACGCAAAGTATTCATTAAGAACCATACCCATACCGCCTCCACACACAAGTTACCTTTATGGTCCCTAATAGGCCCTACTCTTACTTTAGTTATCTTCTTGCTCTTAATGTATTTATAAAACATCTTTGGGTTTTCCTTGATTTTACTTGCCAATATTTTTTCATGCCCTCTTTGCTTTCCTAATTTCCTTTTTAATTTCACCCCTGCATTTCCTACACTCCTCCAGGGTTTCTGCAGTATTGAGCCCTCGGTATCTGTCATAAGCTTCCCCTTTTTTCTTTATCCTTCCCTGTATGCCCCTTGACAACCAGGGAGCTCTAGATTTGTTAGTCCCACCCTTTTTCTTTAAGGGAACATACTTGCTCTGAACCACTGATTTACCTTGAAGTTTCTGTCTCCAGTCCACTTTGGCTAAATCACATCTCAGCTTAGTAAAATTATCTTTTCCCCAATTGAGAACTTTTATTCCTGGTCTATCCTTGTCCTTTTCCATAACTACCCTAAATCTAACTGAATTATGATCACTACCACCAATATCCTCTCCCACTGATACCCTTTCCACCTGCCCAGCTTCATTCCCTAAAACTAGGTCCAGAACCGCCCCTTCTCTTGTTGGGCTTGCTACGTACTGGCTAAAAAAGTACTCCTGAATGCATTTTAAGAATTCTGCTCCCTCTAAACCTTTCACAGTAATTTTATCCCAGTTAATATTAGGTTGTGGCGTTGCCACATTGGGGAAACACTGTGTGTATGTAGATAAACCTGTACAATCCCCTTTTAACTGCTGTATTCCCCTCCCCCCGCAAGACAGTTGCAAGCTGAGAGGAATAAGGCACGCTCAGACTTGCCTGCTGCTGAGAGAAGGAAAACCAATCAGGTTCCAGCAGGTGACCAATCCGTGAGTCATCACAGGTTCGCGGGCTTCACGAATTCAGTACTGTATTGTGAGAGTTGGAGTAAAGACCTATTTCTTGTAGCTCGCTGTGTTGCCTATTTCTTTACACGGGAGACCGTAGTCCCCCACATTGGTGACCCCGAATGTCGGCGGCCAAAGCCCCCGACTCACGCAGCCCTACAGAGGCCAGCAACGACCCGATGGCAACCAGCAGCAGCCTGATGTCGGCCGGCGCCGCATCCTTGAAGCTCCCCACCTTCTGGGAACACCAAGCACCAGCTTGGTTCGTGCACTCGGAGGCCCAATTCACCCTTCGCAGGGTTCAAGACGATGAAGAAAGGTACCTCCATGTAGTCTCAGCACTAGCAAGCTCTACCGCCGCCGAAGTTCTCGACCTGCTGGGGAACCCACCACAGACCGGCAAGTACTCAACCATTAAGGGCCGCTTGCTGCAGGCTTACGGCCTGTCCAGGGAGGAGAGGGCCCGCAGGCTTCTCTCACTACCAGGCCTCGGCGATTCTACCCCGACCCAGTTGATGAGCCGGATGCTTGCGCTCCTGGGCTCTGAACCGCAGTGCTTCTTGTTTCGGGCCCTTTTCCTCAGCCTGCTTCCTCAGCAGGTACAGGCTGCCCTCGCGGGGTCCCCAATCACGGACTGCGTACAACTGGCAGCCGCCGTGGACAAAGTCTTTGTCGTCGCCCAACTCGGCTGTGCAGCCGCAAGGCTCCCCGACACCACCGAGCGCGCGCCGCCACGCCAGGCCGCAGAACTATGCTACTATCACGCGCGTTTCGGCCACAAGGCCCAACGCTGCAGAGCACCCTGCTCTTTCGATCAAACCAAGATGGCCACCCGGCCCAACGCACCAGCCCCGCGCCGCCGCCTAGGCCCGCTCGACCGCACCCCCACCGCCACAATGGCCATCGGCACCGCAGGTAAACTGCTGTACATAACCGACTCTCTTTCAGGGTGCAGATTCCTTTGCGACACTGGAGCCCAATGCAGCATAATTCCTGCCTCCCAGCTCGACATCCAGGCAGGCCGCAGTGGCCCACCCCTCGTGGCGGCAAATGGCGCAGCCATCGCTACTTTCGGAAAGCGACGGGCCGAGGTTTGTTTCAACGGCCAGCGATTTACATGGGATTTCGTGACGGCCTCAATGGCACACCCCTTGCTGGGCGCCGATTTTCTTTGCGCCCATGGACTCCTGGTCGACGTCCGCGACAGGCGCCTGATCGACGCAGCAACTTTCGCTTCACTGGCCTGCCAGCAGAGCAACAGCCCGGCCCTCATCGGGTCCTGCTCTGCCCCGGCGCATGATGACTACGCCCGCCTACTCGCAGATTTCCCGAGGCTCACACAACCGACCTTCTCAGCCGCGGCAGCCAAGCATGGGGTCGAACACCACATCGCCACTACGGGACCACCAGTGTTCGCTCGAGCCAGACGCCTGGACCCAGCCAAGATGGCGGTGGCCAAGGAAGAATTCGCCATGATGGAAAAACTGGGCATCTTCCGCCGCTCGAACAGCCCTTGGTCGTCCCCCCTCCACATTGTGCCCAAGCCGGGCGGTGGCTGGCGCCCCTGCGGCGACTACAGACGGCTCAACGACGCCACCACGCCCGATAGATACCCCATTCCGCACATCCAAGACTTCTCGGCACACCTAGCAGGAAAGTCCGTCTTTTCCAAGGTCGACCTGATTCGCGGCTACCATCAGGTCCCCGTCCACCACGCAGACGTCCAGAAGACGGCGGTCATCACCCCCTTTGGACTGTTCAAGTTCCTGCGCATGCCCTTCGGGCTTAAGAACACCGCACAGGCCTTCCAACGGCTCATGGACTCCGTCCTACGGGACCTGAGCTTCCTGTTCGTCTGTCTGGATGATATTCTCGTGGCCAGCACCAGCAAGGCCGAGCACATCGCGCATTTGCGCTCCCTTTTCCAGCGCCTCAGCCAACACGGGCTAATCGTCAACCCGGCCAAATGCCAGTTCGGAGCAGCCCAAATTGACTTTCTCGGCCACAGAATCTCGCCAAGGGGAGCCATTCCCCTACCTTCCAAGGTGCAGGTGGTGGCGGACTTTCCCCAGCCCACCTCGGTCAAGGCGCTGCAGGAATTTTTGGGGATGGTCAATTTCTATCACCGGTTCGTGCCCAAGGCCGCCGCACTCATGCGCCCCCTCTACGAAGCCACCAGGGGCAAAACGGGCAAAGAGCAACTCACCTGGTCCAGCAAGATGGCGACAGCCTTCCACCAGACCAAAAGCGCCTTGGCCAACGCCACACTACTGGCCCACCCCATCCCGGGCGCCAAGACCGCCCTCACCACAGATGCCTCGGATTACGCCGTCGGCGCCGTCCAGCAACAGTGGATTGAAGGCGCGTGGCAGCCACTGGCATTTTTCAGCCGACAGCTGCGCAAGAACGAGCAAGCCTACAGCACGTTCGACAGAGAGCTCCTAGCCCTGTTCCTGGCAATCCGGCACTTCCGTTTCCTCCTGGAAGGCCGGCCATTCACCGCATTCGTGGACCACAAGCCGCTCACTTTCGCCATGGCCAAAGTAACCAAACCCTGGTCCGCGCGCCAACAGCGCCAACTCAACTTCATCTCGGAGTTCACCACGGACATTCGCCATGTCGCCGGCAAGGACAATTTGGTGGCCGACTGCCTCTCAAGACCCTCACTTCACGCAGTGCATCTGGGCGTCGACTACACCAGCATGGCGAGAGACCAGGCCGCCGACGCGGAGATCCAGGCCCTCAGGACGTCAACTACCAGCCTCACCCTGGCCGACATCCACTTCCACGCAGCTGGCACAACCCTCCTGTGCGACGTCTCAGTCCCCTCGCCTAGGCCCGTCATCCCATCTGCCTGGCGCAAGCGAGTTTTCAACATCATCCACGGCCTCTCACATCCAGGGATGCGTGCGTCTCAGAAACTTATGTCCGCCAAGTTCGTCTGGCCTGGACTCCACAAGGATGTGAGAGACTGGACCAACACATGCGTGGCGTGTCAGCGCGCTAAGGTCCAGCAGCACACCAAGGCGCCATTGGAGTGTTTCCTGGTGCCCGAGAGGCGTTTCGACCACGTCCACATCGATCTGGTAGGCCCCTTGCCGCCGTCGCACAGTTTTACACACCTGCTCACGATCGTCGACCGCACCACCAGATGGCCCGAGGTGGTTCCCCTCGCCTCCACCACCACGACCGACGTCGCGCGAGCATTCGTCTCGACATGGGTGGCCCGGTTCGGCGTGCCGACCGACATATCCTCGGACAGAGGCCCCCAGTTCACCTCCCACTTGTGGAATGCCATCACCGCCAGCCTCGGCACCAAGTTGCACAGGACAACAGCCTACCACCCGCAGGCCAACAGGCTCTGCGAGCGCTTTCATCGTTCTTTGAAAGCCTCCCTCTGCGCCAGCTTGGCTGACACCAGCTGGATCGACAAACTACCCTGGGTTCTCCTGGGATTGCGCACCGCGCCCAAAGAGGACCTCCGCACCTCCGCGGCCGAGATGGTCTACGGCCAACCGCTCAGAGTACCAGGCGACTTCCTCCCCCTGACAACGGAGCCGTGGTCAGCCGCCAGACAGCTTTCCCTGCACCAGGACGCGGCCAAGCAATTCCATCCAGTGCCCACTTCGCAACACGGCCCGCAGCCGTCCTACGTGCCTCGAGACTTACGACATGCGGAGTTCGTCTTCGTGCGCCGGGACGCGCACAGAGACCCGCTGCAGGCACCATACACCGGCCCCTTCCCAGTATTGGAGACGGGGGACAAAGCTTTTCTTATCGACATCGGCGGGAAGCCGGACCTTATTTCAGTAGACCGCCTCACACCGGCGCACCTGGACCTCAGCTTTCCGTTTCGGCCGGCTCTTCCCCCACGGCGGGGCAGACCTCCCGTGTTGGTGGCGGCCCCACAAGAGGACCAAGACATGCCAGAACCTTACTTCCCGGCCGCCGCCCCACCTTTGCCGGCAGCCCATCCAGCCAGCCCACTGGCAGACCAGCCGCCAGACCAGCCGACGAACCAACCGGCCGACCTCCCAGACAGCCCTCCTCACACGCCAGATGGCTACTACAGCCGCTACGGCTGCTTGGTCAAACCTCCGCAGAGACTGACTTTTACAGTTAACGAGGATTCTGGGGGGGCGTATGTGGCGTTGCCACATTGGGGAAACACTGTGTGTATGTAGATAAACCTGTATACTCCCCTTTTAACTGCTGTATTCCCCTCCCCCCGCAAGACAGTTGCAAGCTGAGAGGAATAAGGCACGTTCAGACTTGCCTGCTGCTGAGAGAAGGAAAACCAATCAGGTTCCAGCAGGTGACCAATCCGTGAGTCATCACAGGTTCGCGGGCTTCACGAATTCAGTACTGTATTGTGAGAGTTGGAGTAAAGACCTATTTCTTGTAGCTCGCTGTGTTGCCTATTTCTTTACGCGGGAGACCGTAGTCCCCCACAAGGTAAGTTGAAATCCCCGACTTACTGCCCTATTTTTGCACGTCTCAGAAATTTGCCTACATATTTGCCCTTCTATCTTCCTCTGACTGTTTGGGGATCTAGAGTACACTCCCAGCAGTGTGATTGCCCCTTTTTTTGCTTTTCATTTCAACCCATATGGCCTCGTTAGATGATCCTTCTAAGATATCATCCGTCCTCAAAGTTGTAATTGTTTCTTTAATCAATATTGCGACTCTCCCTCCTTTTTTATCCCCCTCTCTATCTCATCTGGAAACCCTGTAACCAGGAATGTTGCGCTGCAATTCCTGTCATTTTTCAGTAATAGCTATAATATCATACTCCCACGTGTCTATCTGTGCCCTCAGCTCATCTGCTTTATTCCCTAGACTCCTTGCGTTGAAGTATATACTATTTAGCACTGCCAAGCTCCCTTGTTGTCTTTTTTCTAGCCTTTGTTTCCTCTGCCTTCCAAATTCGCTTATTAATTTTCAGCCTTCCATTTCCAGCTTTGCTTCTCTCCCTTCTGAATCCACTCTCAGGTTCCCATTACCCTGCCAAGCTAGTTTAAACCCTCCCCAAGAGCACTAGCCACCACCCCTCCCCCCCGCCCCCCACCCCGCGCAAGGATATTCGCCCCGATCCTGTTAAGGTGCAACCCGTCCGGTTTGTACAGGTCCTATCTCCCCCAGAAATGGTCCCAATGCCTCAGGAATCTAAAGCCCTCCCTCCTGCACCATCTCTCCAGCCATGCATTCATCTGCTCCTTCCTACTATTTCTGTACTCGCTATCACGTGGCACTGGGAGTAATCCGAAGATTACTACATTTGAGGTCTTGCTTTTTAATCTCTTTCCTAGCTCCCTAAAATCTGCCTGCTGGATCTCATCTCTCTTTCTACCTATGTCGTTGGTACCGATATGGACCACAACCTTTGGCTGTTCACCCTCCTCCCTCAGAATGTCCTGCAGCTGCTCAGTGACATCCTTGACCCTGGCACCAGGGAGGCAACATACCATCCTGATGTCACGTCTGCAGCTGCAGAAATGCCTGTCTGTTCCCCTAACTATCGAATCCCCTATGACTATTGCTCTTCCACTCTTCTTCCTCCCCCCTCCCTGTGCAGCTGAGCCACCCGTGGTGCCGTGAATGTGGCTCTGGCTGCACTCCCCAGAGGAACCATCGCCCCCACCAGTATTCAGAGCTGAAAACCGGTTAGAGAGCGAGAAGCACTCAGGGGATTCCTGCCCTACCTGCCTGGTCCCCCTCTTCTATCTCGTGGTTACCCATTCCCTCTCTACCTGCACACTCTTAAGCTGCAGGGTGACCACTTCCTGAAATGTGCTATTCACGAAGTTCCCAGCCTCGCGGATGCACTGCAGTGACTCCAGCCGCCGCTCAAACTCCGAAACCTGGAGCTCGAGCTGCTGTAGCTGGCGACACTTCCTGCACACTTGGTCATCCAGGCCGCATGAAGCATCCAGTACTTCCCACGTGGCACAGGATGTGCATTCCACGGGATGGTCCTGCCCTACCATGCCTTTACTTTATAGACTATTAACTAGAAACACTTACCAGCTACTCACCAATCAGCTCCTTCCCTTGTGCTGAGGTCACTTTTTAATTCTGATGTTACACTGGCTTTGTTCAGTTGCTCCCACTCAGGTCCGCTGCCTCCGCTCTCGGGCCTTCCTCTGTCACGCTGTTTATTTGCTCCACCTCCGCTCTCGCTCCCACTCAGCTCTGCTGCCTCCACTCTGGAATGGACTTGAAACTTTGGATTAGCAGGGTGAATACTTGGTAAAAAAGCATAATTTGGTTAAAGTGTGAACAGCATATGAAGGACAATTCATGTGCAGTCAGTACAATTGAAGCAAGATCACAGGTAGACTAATTTGGTATCCATAGCCAACCGAGGAACAGATCATTCATATCAAAATACCACTGGAGCAAAGGACTATGGGATCTTGACCAAAATTAGAAAGCATGCTGGATAATTGTTAAACTTGACCAAGTTCAAAAAGTATCATACATCTTGTTATTGCTCCAGACTACCTTTAGAAAGACTATGCACTTTGGAAGGAAACTGGCTGCTAACAATAAGAGATAAAAACAAAGTTAAAGATTAGACAGTCTGTCGGTTCTTGGGATCCAAGAGAAACACTAGCTTGTTCTGCCTAGCAACAAACTTGGAAAAAAATATATAAAACACAGGCTTACAATGATTTTCGGAGATCGCAAGAAGTACTCAAAGAAGAAGTCATCGACTGAAAAATGAATCCCCTCTTCTCCTGAAACAGAGGAACAGATCACATTTTTTTGGGTTACAATCCCCAGACAAGGTTCTATGGCATCTTTATCTGGGAAACTGCCACTTCTTAATGTTAAAGACCATTCTAAAGTGTTTAAGAAGCAAAATATTGCGGATGCTGGAAATCTGAACTAAAAACAGAAAATGCTGGAAATACTCAGCAGGTCAGGCAGCATCTCTGGAGAGAGAAAGAGAGTTAACATTTCGGGTCGATGACCTTTCATCAGAACTGGAAAAAGTTAGAGATGGAACAGAGTTTAAGCAAGTGCAGGGGCAGGAGAAGCGGGGAGGGGAGGAAAGAAAAATAGGGAAGGTCTGTGATAGGGTGGAAGGTAGGAGTGAGCAAATGACAAAAGGGGTGATAATACAAAGCAAAAGGAGATGGTAATGGGACAAGTAAAGAAACAAAAGATGAGTCTAGAAGAGGTGTAAATGGGGATGGCAGAATCATCAACAGCTGCCATGTGAAAAAAATAGGGGCAGAAGTTAAGGCCTGAAAATGTTGAACTCAATGTTGAGTCCAGAAGGCTGTAAAATTGCCTAATTAAAAGATGAGGTGCTGTTCCTCTAATTTACATTGAGCTTCGTTGGAACTGTGTAAGAGACTGAGGACAGAGAGGTCAGAGTGGGAGTGGAACGGAGAATTAAAGTGACAAGCGACCGGAAGCTCAGGGTCACGCTTACGGACTGAATGAAGGTGTTCCACAAAGGAATCACCCAATCTGCATTTGGTCTCCCCAAAGTAGAGGAGACTGCACCATGAGCAGCGAATACAGTCTACTAAATTGCAAGAAGTACAAGTAAATCGCTATTTCACCTGGAAGGAGTGTTTGGGGCCCTGGACAGTTGGAAGGGAGGAGGTAAAAGGGGAGGTGTTGCATCTCCTGTGCTTGCACGGGAAGGTGCCACGGGAAGGGGAAAGGGAGATAGGAGTGATTGAGGAATGGAACAGGGTGTCGTGGAGGGAGCGGTCCCTTCAGAATGCTGAATCGGGAGGGGAGTGGAAGATGTGTTTGGTGGTGGGATCACGCTGGAGGTGGCGGAAATGGCAGAGGATGATCCGTTGAATGTGGAGGCTGGCGGGGTGAAAAGTGAGGACAAGGGGAACCCTATTGTGGTTCTGGGAGGGAGGAGAAGGGGTGAGAGCAGAAGTGCGGGAAATGGAACAGACACGGCTGAGGGCCATGTCAACAACGGTAGAGGGGCGTCCTCAGTTGAGGAAAAAGGAAGACATATCGGAAGCAATAGTATGGAAGATGGCATCATCAGAACAGATATGATGGAGATGGAGAAACTGGGAGAATGTAATAGATTCCTTACAGGATGCGAGGTAGGAGGGAGTGTAGTCCAGGTAGCTGTGGGAGTAAGTAGGCTTATAGTGGATGTTTGTCAATAGCCTATCCCCAGAAATGGAGACAGAGAAGTTGAGGAAGGGAAGGGAAGATGGACCATGTGAAGGCGAGGGAGGGGTGAAAATTGGAAGCAGAGTGAATGAAATTTTCTAGTTCAGGGCGTGAGCAGGAAATGGCACCAATACAGTCATCAATGTACCAAAAAAAGAGGTGAGGGAGGGGACCTGAGTAGAACTGGAACAACAATTGTTCCACATATCCCATGAAAAGGCAGACATAGCTAGGGCCCATGTGGGTTCCCATAGCAACACCTTTAATTTGGAGGAAGTGAGTGGAATTAAAGGAGAAGTTGTTGCTGGTGACTGTTGCTTTGATTGTTAAAGCTAGCAATTTCATCACTTTCCCCATAGACAATCGGCAACAGTATGAGAGGACATTGCAGTTTTTTCAAATAGCGGGATTCCCCAATGTGCTCCTATATAGAACAACTGTGTATTCGTGCACCACAAAGTTCTATTACTCCACATATGTGCAACTCATCTGTGAAGATTTGCACAGAATCATGCAGGTGAATGCCTGCTTCTGAGGCAGTAGTCATGATGGCCTAGAAATTTGGTTGTTTGCGCCAGCGGTTAGCGCCTAAAGAGACCGAGAATTGGGGCATTACCCAATGTTGGGGCGGGTGCAATGAAGATAGCGACAACTCCCATATTGACTATACATTTAATGCCTGCGCTAAGTGTTTGCGCGCGCCCATGAGCGCAAGCAGATCATGACGTCATTTCATTGTGCAACGCCTTTTAGGGGCGCCTGAGCGGATATTGGGTGGCGTCCGGAGCCTTTACGCCTAACGCTATTAGTGACAGTTCGAAGGAGCGTTAGCAGGCCCTTCTCGGAGTCGGGGGGCGCTATTTAAAGGGGACAGCTGTAGTATAGAAGCTTCAGCCACTTGGCCTGTTCATTGCGATCGTTGGTGGAGAGAGTTGGTGAGCTACTGTGGAGCAGAGTTTTTGGAATTTAGCATTAGAGTACTTGGGACCTTCAAACCTGTCCGGAGCAGTTGGAGCACTAGACCTAACAGCCTTTTGACCAACTGGCATCGGAATGGGAGATGCTTTGGAGGGCGACGGCCTCATGGCCGAACACTATGAAGGGGCAGAGAGTTGGCGGGAGAGAGGGCCGGGATTGGCCAGAAGGAGGAGGGGCAATGGAGGTCGGCCAATCCGAGGGTATGCTGCGAGAGTCTTTAGGCAGCAGGTGTCATACCTTGACATGTCGGAGGAGCAGTGTGTGCGAAGGCTCCGAATCGGGAGGGACGTTGTTACTGAGCTGTGCCACCTGCTTGCTGAGGATCTGCAGCCGCGTCTGCGGAGCAGGACCTCTCTGTCGGTGGCCGTTAAACTGACTGTTGCCCTCAATTTTTATGGCAACGGATCCTTTCAGTCAGCCATTGGGGACATTGCGAATATCTCTCAGGTTGCAGTCCACTGTTGCTTCCGGCAAGTTACAGCTGCCCTTTATAGGCGAAGGCGTCAATTCATCACCTTCCCTCTGACCCTGGAGAAGCAGGTGGAGCACACGCAGGGCTTCGCTGCTATTGCGGACTTCCCCATGGTGCAGGGGGCGATTGACTGTACACACGTGGCTTTGAGGGCGCCATTCCAGAATCCTGAGGACTTCCGCAGCCGCAAGGGGTTCCACTCCCTCAACGTGCAGCTGGTCTGTGACCACCGCCAAATCATCATGGCAGTCAATGCCCAATTACCAGTGAGCAGCCACGATGCCTTAATCCTGCGGTAGACCTCAGTTTGTGACCTTTTTGAGGGGCCGGCTCGACCACGAGGCTGGCTTATTGGGGACAAGGGCTATCCTCTCTGCCCATGACAGATGACACCACTCCGTGTGGCTGCCACCCCAGCAGAAGAGCTGTTCAACAGCAGCCATCAGGCGACCAGGAACATTGTAGAGCACACTATTGGTGTGCTCAAAAAGCGTTTCCGATGTCTGGGCCATTCGGGAGGAGCCCTGCAGTACTCGCCGGAGCAAGTGGGTCACATCGTCGTCGTCTGCTGCATGCTCCACAACTTGGCGATTCGGCGCACCCAGCCAATTCCAGGTGTCCCTCAACGACCAGCAGAGCAGGCGGTCGAGGAGGAGGAGGAGGAGGAGGAGGAGGAAGAGCAGGCAGAGGAGGAGGAGCATGCAGACGAGGAGGAGGAGGAGGAAGATGGAAGGGCTCCTGAAAGTGGAAGGGCCATCCGTCAGACGCTCATGAGGACTCGTTTCGAGGCCCCTCTGGCAGAATGATGAGTGTCTTTACTCCTGCGCACTTTGGATGTTTGAAAGCCTCAGAAGGCCAGCATCACTGAAATTAGTCACGTGCACCATAGCACATTAAAACTTCTCTTTATTGTCACAAAAGTCTTTCATTACAGCAAAACAACGTCATGTCAACAGAAACCATAACTAACAAAATAACAGTTAACTCTTCGGCAAAGCCGCAAAACTAAACAAATCATTTCCTACAATTACAACAGGTGAGGGTGTCCTTGAATTTGGCCAAAGAAACATCTCAGCAACTCCCTCTACTGCTGGCCCCTTGATGGAGAACGACTTCTCTTTCACGGTCGGCCCCTTCCCTCCCTGCTGCTCCTACGTAATTGAACCCCAGTGGCGGGGTGAATGCTGGGGGACACCTGCTGACTGCGTGGAAGCGCAGAAGCCCCTGAGGGACGGCCTGGCCGACCTCTGGGCTTGGAGGGTGCGGACGCAGGATGCTTGATCTGAGCATGGCTGGAAGCAGTGTGCCCTGCAGGTGGTGGCAGCTGCACTGCAGACGTACCAGCGCTGGCATGTGCAATGGTCACCTGCCGAGAGAGGACACCTGCACCATGGTCGGATGACACACTGGCTCTCTGAGGGGACCGGCTTGGCTCATCCGCCACAATCGCATGCTCCACTGATTCCTGGCCTTGTATGGGACTGGAAGGGCCCAGGGTGATCCTAGCTGATGCCGATAGGGTGGCTGCAGTGAGAGTTCACGTTGCCTCAATCTGGGTGTGGACGAGGCCGGCAAGTGACTGCGTGGCAGCAGTGAGGACCTGTGAGCCAGGTGCCAGTGCTTCGGAGAAGCCCTGGACAGTTCTTTCCATTGCTTCGGACAAGGCCGGTGCCGACCACTCCACTGCCTCGGACAAGCCCTGGGCAGACCTTTCCAGGGATTGTCCGAAGCCCTGAACAGTCCTTTCCATAGCGGCCTTGAAGCCCTGGACAGTCCTCTCCATTGTTGGCCCAAAGCCCTGGACAGTCCTGTCCATTGTTGCCCCGAAGCCCTGGAGAGTCCTGTCCATTGTTTCCCCGAAGCCCTGGAGAGTCCTGTCCATTGTTGCCCCGAAGCCCTGGAGAGTCCTCTCCTTTGTTGCCCCGAAGTCCAACACACTCTTTGCCAGTGTATCTATTGACTGAGGCATCCTCCCCACTGTAGCCATCAGCTCAGTGTGCCTGAGCCGGGCCTGGGTGCTCATTTCAGCCAGGCGAAGCAGCTCCTCTGCACTCTGTGCAGCAGTCATCACTACCTGCCTTGCCCTCCGGGGAGACGGTGGCCGAACTTGCCTACCCACCTTGTGTTGCTGCATGCCGCTTGTTCTGGCAACTGGCTGATCCTCAGAGCACCACCCCCCTCCCCTGCAGGGAACTACTATCCCCAGTCTGTAGATGTGTATGCTCCCCTGAGATTGGAACGGACGGTCCGGCTTCCTCCTGATCCTCGCCTCCGGAGGCACTGGCACTGGCAGCTTCAGGGCGTTGAGCCCGAGTTGGTGATGCATCATCTGAAAGCAGGGAGGTGGAAGAGTGGCTTTATCAAAAGGACAGGTTGGCGGAAAGGCATGCCAGATTGCAACAAGGCTCTGACATGGCTGCACACTAAGGAAGCATGCTGGCAGGGGGACCAAGTGGAAGGAAACAGCTGAAAAAGGAGAGAGCCTTACCCTCGCTGTCGGAAATGGGGTCGGCAGCTGCAGTGGTAACAGGACCAGACAGACGTCCTCCAAGAATCTGGTGCACTCTCTCCTCGAGATCTGTCAGAGTGACGACTTGTGGAGGCCCGCCACCAGTTCGAGTCTGGTCCTTTCGCCTCGCCGCCAGCTTGGACTGTAGGGGAAAGAAGGGGAAGTTCTGTAACATGATGCCTTGAGAGATCATCTCATGCCCCCCATGGTGCAAGAGCCCTTACATGATGCCTTGAGAGATCATCGCATGCCCGCATGGTGCAAGAGCCCTTACATGAGGCCTTGAGAGATCATCGCATGCCCCCCCATGGTGCAAGAGCCCTTACATGAGGCCTTGAGAGATCATCGCATGCCCCCCATGGTGCAAGAGCCCTTACATGAGGCCTTGAGAGATCATCGCATGCCCCCCATGGTGCAAGAGCCCTTACATGAGGCCTTGAGAGATCATCGCATGCCCCCCATGGTGCAAGGGCCCTTACATGTGGCCTTGAGTGAAATGTCCATGTGTGTGCCCAGAAAGGGCCATGGGTGCTTGCTGACAGATGGCCATTGGGGCATCATGGCAACAGGGTGCTCGAAGTCAGGTGCAGATGGAGGGAATCAGAAGTTTGCATAACCAACACTCACCCTAACGACCCGAGTGAGGTCGTTGAATTTCTTCCTGCACTGAACAGGGGTCCTGGTCGCCATGCTGCTGGAGTTGACCCTCAGAGAAACCTCCCTCCAAGATCGCCGGTAAGCCTTTTGATTCGGCCTCTTGCCATTGTCAGGATACAGAACATCTCGACGGCGCTCATCTGCAGACACCAACTGGTCCAGAGCCTCAGTGCTGAAGCGCTCTGCTCTCTGTCTCACCTTCTCCATCCTGACCAAGTTTCTTGCACCAGAGAAGGGCGAGCGCTGATTCTGAGGCCTACAGGGCGTTGAGTGTGGCAGCTCAGGCTGACTGACCCACCCCTTTAAGAGCCGGCCGGCGCCTGGAAGTCTCGTGGTTTGCGGTAATTGAGATCACCTGCGCTGCACCCATCCACGCTGATATTGGGTAGCGCCTGAACTTTTGCGCCTTAGGAGCCCCGTGCAATGTCTGATTTCACGCCTCAATCCCCTTTGGGGGCGATGCAACCCAATATCTCGCCAGGCAGCGATAAGTTTCGTCTGGCTATAAATTTTGCGCAGCGCCAGTTCTAACACCTCAAGTGGGGCTATACCCAATTTCTAGGCCGATGTGTTTATTTTAAGGAAATCTAATGTGTTCCCCATTATTTGTCACACAAATAAAAGTGCAAGCTTGACTCCTAGCAGACCAAGGCTACCCATTGTAGCCCCTGGCTCATTAGACCTTCATATCAACTGCATACACCTGCCAAATCCAAGTACAATGAGGTGCTCTCATCTACCAGTCAACATAGAATGTTGCAGGCATGTTAAAGAAGTGCTTCAAATGCCTTGAATGAACAAGTGGTCTTATAGTGGGCCAACATCTCCTGCAATACCGTATACTGAGACATCAATGTGGATCACCCAGAGGGTGAAGGCAATGAACAGCATCAAGGAGGCAACCTAGACAAGAAGGAGGAATCTGGAGATGGAGTTCTTGAAGCACCTTTGCAAATTGCTGGAACCTTTTGCCAAATTCCCTTTAAGATAACATTTCCTAACTACCCAACAAGCAATTGCATATACAGATCTCTCGTAAAGCCCTTAGCAAATACAGTTTCACTTATATTGTATCTTGATACCTGCTGATATATTATCCAACACCATAGCAAGAGTGCTCTGTTAATACAGTACAACTCAAGTGCAGTCAATTTTTTATTATCTTACATGTGATGTATGTAACTGCCCAATATTTCTCCTTGGTGACTGAGTGTGACTGATGTGACCTGGTACTTCTTCCTGCTGCTCACAGAGGCAGGACTATGTGAGATTGTTCCCTGCTGTGTACTTGGAGTGAGGTGGCCCTTGACTTCAGGAAGGTGGGTACTGAAATGGCCCAGCTAATGCCTATTCCAATTCTCCAGCTGTGGGGCCAACTGAGACCGCCCCACTCTCTGGCATTAGAGAGATCCAGCTGTAGCGCTGAAGATTTGTGCTCCAGAACTAGCTGCGCCTTTAGCCAAGCTGTTCCAGTAGAGCTACAACACTGGCAGCTTCCCAACAAAGTGGAAAATTGCCCAGGTATGTCCTGTCCACAAAAAGCAGGACAAAAAATACAGAGTGGCCTGCACAGAGTGATCTTAAACGGGGTGCTTCTAAACAGAGTGTTAAACTTGGGAATTTGGAGAGAGTGGGAATTCATTGCAGAGAGGGAAGGAGGTGTTGCGTTTTGCCTCCAATATTTGGAGTGCTTTGTGTTACAGGTAAATATTTAATTTAATCTACCCAGAACTTAAACTAGATCTAGTAATTAGCTAAAAACCAAACTATAAGCTAAATTAATTAAATACATAAATTTTAATTAACTACATAAGAACTACGAAGAATCACTGAAAAGACTACACGATAACATCAACAAGTTCCATCCCACCATCAAACTCACCATGGACTACTCCTCAGAATCGGTTTCATTCTTGGACACACGAATCTCCATCAAAGACGGACACCTCAGCACTTCACTCTACCGCAAGCCCACGGACAACCTCAGGATGCTCCACTTCTCCAGCTTCCACCCTAATCACGTTAAAGAAGCCATCCCCTATGGACAAGCCCTGCGAATACACAGGATCTGCTCAGACGAGGAGGAACGCGATGGACACCTACAGACGCTGAAAGACGCCCTCGTAAGAACGGGATATGATGCTCGACCCGTCGATCGACAGTTCCGACGGGCCACAGCAAAAAATCGCAGAGACCTCCTCAGAAGACAAACACGGGACACAACCAACAGAGTACCCTTCGTCGTCCAGTACTTCCCCGGAGCGGAGAAACTATGCCATGTTCTTCGCAGCCTTCAACATGTCATCGATGACGACGAACACCTTGCTAAGGCCATCCCCACGCGTCCACTACTCACCTTCAAACAGCCGCCTAACCTCAAACAGACCATCGTTCGCAGCAAATTACCCAGCTTTCAGGAGAACAGCGACCACGACACCACACAACCCTGCCACGGCAACCTCTGCAAGACATGCCAGATCATCAACACAGATACCATCATCACACGTGAGGACACCACCCACCAGGTACATGGTACATACTCATGTGACTCGGCCAATGTTGTCTACCTCATACGTTGCAGGAAAGGATGCCCCGGAGCATGGTACATCGGCGAGACCATGCAGACACTGCGACAACGGATGAACGGACACCACGCAACAATCGCCAGGCAGGAGTGTTCCCTCCCAGTCGGGGAACACTTCAGCAGGCAACGACATTCAGCCTCCGATCTTCGGGTAAGCATTCTCTCTGTAGGGGGTTTCTCTTGCTCGTTCTAGTCTCCTACCAGGCTTCATGCAATAATTACCCTTGAGTGGTTCGACCCACTCTTCCCTACGGTTCTAGACCTTGGACTTAGGTGCAGGGAACTGTAGTGCAGAGAAAAACTCAATAGACCAGGTTGAATAACACGAAATGGAGGCTTTTATTATAAAACAGTTTGCAGCATTGTAAAATACATGTCATAAGCACAGATAAAATTAACTACAATCATGCACATATCTATAAACTTAACTCTATAGAAATGGGGAACACACGGCACGTCGTAAAAGGGGGAACACATTACGATTTCCCTTAACCCCCTCCCCTAGACCTAAACTAAGTTTCGACTTGAGGAACTCGGAATCATGCTCACCACTTTCAGATTCGCAAAAGAGGGGGTTCGCAGCCTTTTGGCACAGCTTTCCGTCGTCACGTGGATTTGGCAGCTTCTGGCGCAGTTTGTTTTTCTCTCAGGCGATGGAGCAGCAGATACAGTCTCGATGAGCGCTTGTCATGGCTGAATCCGTTACCGACGTGACTTTAAGAACTGGATGCCCATGGAAGACTCAGTCACCGATGTGATGTTGCAGAACTGCACAGGAAAAGTTCCTGGTCGAATGGTATGTTGAGGCCCTGGAGGGCTAGGCCCGGAGTGTCCTTTTATTTCTCCCTCCGGCCTGGCTCGTCGGTTTTCCTGAGGGTGTCTTCTCCTTCGGCCTGGGTCGTCGATGATCTCCCGACAAAAGTACCCGGGCCACCCTCGTCGTCTTCCCGTCGTCGCCGAGCCTTGCCTGGCCGAACACCGACCACGCTGCCTTAACCGAAGAGTCCGTCCCGAAACGTCCTACTCGAATTCCGAAGCTACAGAGGCAGAAGAAGCGTGTCCCGAAGCGTGAATCTGAAGCGAAGCTGAAGTCAAACCCAAGCGACTCTCGATGGACTTTTCAATCCACAGTTATACCCTTTTGGGACAGTCTTATCTCCCGCCAAATCATAGTCCTGTCTTTGTAATATTTTTGGCGGGCAGAAATCTCTGCAGGGGCGCTTTGTCTTACAACGGGAGCCGGTGATAGCTTAACTGGCCTTCCTGGCCGATAATGTCTTTTACTTTGTCACCGTAACTCGGTTCGTATATTGATCGGTCTGGAGATTGCCCTTGATGGCTGTTAAACGGTTTTTCCTTTGTACAGTAAATGGGTTTAAGTGTTCATTCAAAAGTCCGCCCATTTCTTGATGGGCCCCATCCTGTTACCTGAAACTGTCCTGTACTTAGAATCCAATTAATATGTATGCTCAGTTCCCTGAGTTTCGTTTTCCCGATACTGGCTTTCGCGGGCTTACTGTCCTCAATCCACAAGCCTGTCTGGCTTGCAGTAACAGAAATCAAATGGTCCCAGGAACTGATCACGAGGTCCGGTGGCCATTTTGTATGCCCTTTTTATCAAAGGTTTTTCTGTGCAAGCTTCTTTTGGTCAATAAAACTGTTTTATTAACCCTGTTTTCTTGCGTGATTAAAATTACTGAAAATTTCGAATCTTACAAAGATGGCCTTCGAGACACACGACAACGCAAAATCGTCGAGCAGAAACTG
The DNA here is from genome assembly GCF_052327205.1 of Somniosus microcephalus. Classification (NCBI taxonomy): domain Eukaryota; kingdom Metazoa; phylum Chordata; class Chondrichthyes; order Squaliformes; family Somniosidae; genus Somniosus; species Somniosus microcephalus. The sequence goes on from NC_140988.1 coordinate 83,930,387, forward strand.
ATAGCCAAGTTCCGCACTCATGAGGATGGCCTCAACCACGATCTTGGGTTCATGTCACGCTACATGTAACCCCACCTGACGTAGGGTCACCCAGACTCGAGTCGTCGTTGGCTTGTTCTCTCTACACAGATGCGGCCGGACCTGCTGTGATTTCCAGCAAAAAAATGTTTTTCGGTCTGTTTTTTGTTTTTCATACAGACCCCAGCATCTGCAACATTTGACCCCTTGTGACCCCACCTCATTGTTCTTTGATGTAATGTTTTCCTGACTGACCTGTTTGGACACCATTCACACCTTTGATCGCTGTGATTATCTCTCTGCCGAGGTGCGACAAATGGCAGTTAGAAAGATTACCTGTAATCATCTGGCATTATTCTCTGACTATATAAGCTGTGTCTATAGGCATCTCTCCACTTCACCTGACGAAGGAGCAGCGCTCCGAAAGCTTGTGATTTCAAATAAAACTGTTGGACTATAACCTGGTGTTGTGTGACTTCTTACATAAAATAAAACAAGGTTATAAAGAGATGGCAGTGCAGGTGGTGTGCCAGAACTGCAGCATATGGGAGTTTGTGGAGAGCATCATGATCCCGGATGGTCATGTCTGCAGCAAGTGTCTGCATCTCAGGAAACATCAGCTCAGTTGTTGAGCTGGGGCCCGAGGTGCAGACATTGCGGGGCACCAGGGAGGGGGAGAGTTACCTGGACACTTTGATCCAGGAGGCAGTCACACCCCTTAGGTTAGGTAGTGGTACAGGTCTGGTTAGTGGCCAGGGATGGAAGGGTGTGACTGCAACCCTTGTCCAACAGCTATGAGGTTCTTGCTGTCTGTGTGGATTGTTACCTGAGCCACGCGCGAATTAGTATAGGGTCAAGCAGGTCAGAGAGTTAAATGCATCATGGCTGAGAGAGTGCTGTGGGAGGAAGGGGTTTCAATTCATGGGGCACTGGCACCAGTACTGAGGAAAGAGGGAGCTGTTCCATTGGGACGCTCGCCACTTAAACCGGGCTGGGACCAGTGTCCTGACGAATCAAATAACTAGGGCTGCAGATGGGGCTTTTAACTAAATAGGGGGCTAAAAGGTCAGGTGAGGGGAAATTTAGAAATCTAAATAGAAAAGTCAAGGCAATGGAGCAGTGTAGCAACTTGGGTAAAGATAAGCAGAGTGTGACAGGAACGGACAGAGAGTTTAATGGCAATAGTACATCAGTGAATAAGATGAAAACAGGGAATAATGGTAAAAAGTTAAAATTAAAGGCTCTTCATCTGAATGCATGAAGCATTCTTAACAAGATAAATTAATTAATGGCACAAATAGAGATAAATGCCTTTGATCTAATAGCCATTACAGATACGTGGTTGCAAGGAGACCAAGGTTGGGAACTAAATATTCCAAGGCATTGGATGTTCCAAAAAGACAGGCAGAATAGAAAAGGAGAGGGATAGCCCTGATAATAAAGGATGACATAAGGACAGGAGTGAGAAAGGATCTTGGCTTGGAAGATCAGGAAGCACAATCCATACAGGTGGAGATAAGAAATAAAAAGGGGCAGAAAACACTGGTCCCCAAATAATAGCTATACCATTGGACAGAGTATTAATCAGCAAATAACAGGAGCTTGTAACAAAGGTAATACAATAATCATGGGGGACTTTAATCTTCATATAGACTGGGCAAATCCAATTGGCAAATGTAACCTGGAGGACAAGTTCATGGAATGCATTGGAGACAGTTTCCTAGAAAAATACACCATGGAACCAACCAGGGAATCGGCTATTTTAGATCTTGTATTGTGTAATGAAACTGGGTTAATTAGTAATCTCATAGTAAAGGATCCTTTGGGGAAGAGTGATCATAATATGATAACATTTTGCATTGAGTTTGAGAGTGAAATATGTCAGTCAGAATTGAGAATCTTAAACTTAAACAAAGCCAATTACTTAGGTATGATGGGAGAGTTAGCTAAGGTAGATTTGGAAATTAGATTAAAAGGTATGATGGTAGATAAGCAGTGGCAAACATTTAAAGAAATATTTCAAAATGCTCAACGAATATACATTCCATTGAGAAATTAAAACTCCATGGGAAAAGTGATCCATCCATGGCTAACTTAAGAAGTTAAGGATAGTATTAGATTAAAAGAAGAGGCTTATAATGTTGTGAAAAATAATAGTAAGCCTGAGGATTGGCAGAGCTTTAGAAACCAGCAAAGGATGACCAAAAAATTGATAAAAAGGGAGAAAATAGACTATGAGAGTAAATTAGCAAGAAATATGAAAACAGATTGTAAGAGCTTCTACAAATATGTAAAAAGGAAGAGAGTAGCAAAAATAAGAATTTGTCCCTTAGAGGCTGAGACAGGTGAAATTATAATGGGGAATAAGGAAATGGTAGTGACTTTAAACAATTATTTGGAATTTGTCTTCACAGTAGAAGACACAAAAAGCATACCAGAAATAGTGGGGAACCAATTGTCTATTAAGTGTGAGGAACTTAAAGTAATTGAATATCAGTAGAGAAGAAGTACTTGAGAAACTACTGGGACTAAAAGCTGACAAATCTCCTGGACCTGTTGGCCTACGTCCTAGGGTTCTAAAAGAGGTGGCTACAGAGATAGTGGATGCGTTGGTTGTGATCTTCCAGAATTCCATAGATTCTAGAATGGTCCCAGCAGATTGGAAGGTAGCAAATGTAACCCCGCTATTCAAGAAGGGAGGGAGAGAGAAAACAGGGAACAGTGAGCAATAAAGTGGCCAGTTAGCCTGACATCAGTCATTGGGAAAATGCTGGAATCCATTATTAAGGAAGTGGTAACAGGGCACTTAGAAAATCATAATATGATTAGGCAGAGTCAACATGGTTTTATGAAAGGGAAATTGTGTTTAACAAATGTATTAGAGTTTTTTTGAGGATGTAACTAGCAGGCTAGATAAAGGGGAACCAGTGGATGTAGTACATTTGGATTTCCAAAAGGCATTCGATAAGGTGCCACATAAAAGGTTGCTATGCAAGATAAGGACTCATGTGGTTGGGGGTAATATTTCAGCATGGATAGATAATTGGTTAACAGGCAGAAAACAGAGAGCAGGGATAAACAGGTCATTTTCAGGTTGGAAGGCTGTAACTAGTGGGGTGCCACAAGGATCAATGTTTGTGCCTCAACAATTTATAATCTATATTAATGACTTAGCTAAAGGGACCAAGTGCAATGTATCCAAGTTTGCTGACGATGCAAAGCTAGGTGGGAAAGTAAGCTGTGAGGAGGACACAAAGAGCCTGCAAAGGGATATAGACAGGTTAAGTGAGTGGGCAATAAGGTGGTAGATGGAGTATAATATGAGGAACTGTGAGGTTATTCACTTTGGTAGGAAGAATAGAAAAACAGAATATTTTTAAATGGCGGGAAACTATTAAATATTGGTGTTCAGAGAGATTTAGGTGTCCTTGTACACGAAACACAGAAAGTTAGCATACAGGTACAACAAGCAGTTAGGTAGGCAAATGGCATGTTGGCATTTACTGCAAGGAGGTTGGAGGATTGATGCTGAGAGGTTGTTTCCCCTGGCTGGAGTGTCTAGAACTAGGGGGCATAGTCTCACGATAAGGGGTCGGCCATTTAAGACTGAGATGAAGAGGAATTTCTTCACTCAGAGGGTTGTGAATCTTTGGAATTCTCTTCCCCAAGGGGCTGTGGCTGTTGAATCATTGAGTAAATTCAAGGCTGAGATAGATACATTTTTGGACTCTAGGGGAATCAATGGATATGGGGATCGGGTGGGAAAATGAATTTGAGGTCGAAGATCAGCCATGATCTTATTGAATTGTGGAGCAGGCTCGAAGGATCATATGGCCTACTCCTGCTCCTAATTCTTATGTTCTTAAATCCAATGTGGCCAATTACCACCCCATCAGTCTACTCTCAAATATCAGCAAAGTGATTGAAGGTGTCACCGACAGTGCTATCAAGCGGCACTTACTCACCAATGACCTGCTCACTGATGCTCAGTTTGGGTTCCACCAGGACCACTCGGCTCCAGACCTCATTACAGCATTGGTCCAAACATAGACAAAAGTGCTGAATTCCAAAGAAGAAGTGAGAGTGACTGCACTTGAAATCAAGGCAGCATTTGACTGAGTGTGGCATCAAGGATCCCTAGTAAAATTTAAGTCAATGGGAATTAGGGGTAAAACTCTCCACTGGCTGGAGTCATACCTAGCACAAAGAAAGATGGTTGTGGTTGTTGGAGGCCAATCATCTCAGCCCCAGGACATTAGAGCAGGAGTTCCTCAGGGCAGTGTTCTAGGTCCAACCATCTTCAGCTGCTTCATCAATGACCTTCCCTCCATCATAAGGTTCGCTGGTGATTTCAGTGTTCAGTTCCATTCACAATCCTCAGATAATTAACCATCCATGCCAGCATGCAGCAAGACCTGGACAACATTTAGGCTTGGGCTGATAGTGGAAAGTAACATTTGCACCACACAAGTGCCAGGCAATGACCATCTCCAACAAGAGAGCGTCTAACCACCTCCTCTTGATATTCAATGTTATTACCCTTGCTGAATCCCCTACCATCAACATCCTGGGGGGTTACCATTGATCAGAAACTTAACTGGACCAGCCACATAAATACTGTGGCTACAAGAAGAGGTTAGAAGCTGAGTATTTTGCAGCGAGTGTCTCATCTCCTGACTCCCCAAAGACTTACCACCATCTACAAGGCACAAGTCAGGAGTGTGTTGGAATACTCTCCACTTGGCTAGATGAGAACAACACTCAAGAAGCTCAACACCATCCAGGACAAAGCAGCCCGCTTAATTGGCATCCCATCTACCACCTTAAACATTCACTCCCTCCACCACTGGCACACTGTGGCTGCAGTGTGTACCATCTACAAGATGCACTGCAACAATTCGGCAAGGCCCCTTTGACAGCACTTCCCAAACTCGCGACCTCTACCATCTAGAAGAACAAGGGCAGCAGGCGCATGGGAACACCATCATCTCCAAGTTCCCCTCCAAGTCACACATCATCCTGACTTGGAAACATATCGCCGTTCCTTTATCGTTGCTGGGTCAAAATCCTGGAGCTTCCTCCCTAACAGCACTGTGGGAGTACATTCACCACACGGACTGCAGCGGTTCAAGAAGGCAGCTCTTCAAAACATTCTCAAGGGCAATTAGGAATGGGCAATAAATGCAGGCCTTTCCAACAATGCCCACATCCCATGAATAAATTTTAAAAAATCATCTATGCCCATTCCATCCAGCTGTTGATTACCGTCTCACAGAAATCTCTGGTGCCCAGAAAGCATTTTTTCAAAGCAGGTCCCCTGACATCCAGATCCCTGTCCTCATGAGTTGAGGATAAATAGGAGCTGGCTCGTGAGACAGCAGCTTTCTGCTCCTTCCTCCTACCATCACATGCTCTTGCTCACTTGCACGCTGTGCATTACCCAGTGCACCCTCCTCTATCTGCGTGAGGTGGATGTATCTGAGTTGGTGTCATGGAGTGTTAGAATAAGTTGCATTGCATGCGGTAAGTTGTTGGCTTGCTCAGTGTCACTGGACCCTGATGTTGCTTCTTCTGGCACAGCTGAGTTAAGATAATTGGCAAAAGAACCAGAAGGGAGGTGAGGAAAAAATTATTTACGCAGCATTCTTTACTGCCTGAAAGGGTGGAAGCAGATTCAATAGTAACTTTCAATCGGCACTTGGACAAATACTTGAAAAAGGAAAAATTTACAGGGCTATGGGGAAGGAGCAGGGGAGTGGGACTAATTGGAGAGCTCTTTGAAAGAGCTGGCACAGGCACGACAGGCTGAATGGCCTCCTTCTGTGCTGCATGATTCAATGATTCTATAAAGTCCTCTGCCATTTCTTGAATTTACCCCGGTTCTGAACAGGCTGTAAATTTACATCTAAAATTTTAGGCGCAACACGACTCAAGTATTATTTCTGGTGTTTTATGGTGATTTTCTGTATCAATTTTTAAAATTTCTTCTCACTGAGATCTAAAATATGTTTTCTGTATCTTTGAATGGCTCTTTATACCATCAGAATGATTTGCACTAATGCCTAATGTGCATAAATGATGCTTTGATAATTTTAAACTTAAATTTTCGTACATGAAGAGGAACTTGAAGAAGGAATATGCTGTAAGTTTGGCACTTTCCTCGTACCCTGATTGTTTACAAGGATTTACATTTGTTTTATGCCAGTTTTCACTTCTGCCGTATGTTGATGAGATTCTCAAGCAATTTCAGAATAACTCGCCGATGGGAAGATCGCCGTGAATTTCAGCATAACTTGCCAGTTACGCCGTTTCAGGAAATTTCGGTCTGTTAAACAGAAACTGATAGATATTTCTCTGTAACTATATTTTAACATTTGATTTGTTAAAGAGTTCCTCACTGTAAATTTCAATATTAAAATTAGAATATTCCTCAACATTATTGAAGGCTATGTAACAACATAAGATATATTTAGATTCTTGTTCTGTTGCCATGGATCAGTTTGGATCATAAACTGGTTTAATGAAGTCTGAAGGGAGAAATGCTTTACTGTATTACCATGGCACCTAGGGCTATCCAGTGGGCTTTACATATATCTACATTAGTAGACTTTTAATTAGCTTGTAATTGCATGTATGCTGCTTAATGTTATTTTTGGAAAATTTTTGATTCATCTTTCCTTACTAATCATATCCAATTAAAGTTTAATCCATTTACATTGGAATAAACGGGTCTTTTTCCGAATGGCAGGCAGTGACTAGTGGGGTACCGCAGGGATCGGTGCTAGGACCCCAGCTATTCACAATATATATTAATGATCTCCTGCGCTTGTACCTCCCCCCTTCCCACTGTCCAGGGCCCCAAACACCCCTTCCAGGTGAAACAGCGATTTACTTGTACTTCTTGCAATCTAGTATACTGTATTCGCTGCTCACGATGTGGTCTCCTCTACATTGGGGAGACCAAACGCAGATTGGGTGACTGCTTTGCGGAACACTTCCGTTCAGTCCGTAAGGGTGACCCCGAGCTTCCGGTCGCCTGTCATTTTAATTCACCGCCCCATTCCCACTCGGACCTCACCATCCTCGACCTCTTGCATTGTTCCACGGAAGCTCACCGTAAACTCAAGGAACAGCACGTCATCTTCCGATTAGGCACTTTACAGCCTTCTGGACTCAATATCGAGTTCAACTATTTCAGATCATAACCTCGGCCCCTATTACATTTTTACTTATATTTTTTATCCACACCTTTGTTTTGGCCTTTCCCCCCCCCCCCCCCAGCATTTCTTTTTTTTTCTCTCTCCCACATGGCAGCTGTCTCCCACTCTGCCAGCGCATTTCACACCTAATCTAGAGCTGTCTTTTGTCTCCACTAGTCCTATCACCATCTCATCTCGTTTTGAATACCTCTTAATGTCTCTTCTCTTTTGTTCTCTCCCAGCCCGGCCTCTTAATCCATTTCATTTCCTGTGCTTCTTTAGTCTTGATAAAGGGGTTTTCACCCGAAACGTTGACTCTGTTTTCTCTCCACGAATGTTGCCTGGCCTGCTGAGTTTTTCCAGCGTTTTCTGCTTTGTTTCGGATTTCCAGCATCTGCAGTATTTTGCTATCGTCCTTGAGTATTGTGTGCAGTTTTGGTCACCTTATCTGAGGAAGGATGTTCTTGCCATGGAGGAAGTGCAGCGAAGATTCACCAGACTGATACCTGGGATGGCAGGAATGACATATGAGGAGAGATTGGGTCGATTGTGTTTATATTCGCTGGAGTTTAGAAAAATGAGAGGGGATCTCATTGAAACTTATAAAATTCTAACAGGACCAGACAGACTAGATGCAGGAAGGATGTTCCCAATGGCGGGGAGTCCAGAACCAGGGGTCACAGTCTAAAGCTTAGGGGTAAGCCATTTAGGACAGAGATGAGGAGGAATTTCTTCACCCAGAGAGTGGTGAACCTGTGGAATTCTCTACCACAAAAGTCAGTTGAGACTAATTCATTAAATATATTCAAGAAGGAGTTAGATATATTTCTTAAGGCTAAAGGGATCAAGGGATATGGGGAGAAAGCAGGGACAGGGTACTGAATTTGGATGATCAGCCATGATCTCATTAAATGGCGGAGCAGGTTCGAGGGGCCGAATGGCCTACTCCTGCTCCTATCTTCTATGTTTCTATGTTTCTATGATGATCAGAACAGCCTAATAGGCAAGTTCTCTGGAGTTTGTCTATTGACAAGACACGGAGGGCTAACTACTAAAATTGTACACAAGCCTACAGCAGAAAAAGAACTCAGCAGTTAACGTAAACTCAAAAATTCTTTATGGGTAAAAGCAATCATATCTTATATTTGTCCGTAATTTTCGATCGGAAGCTTCCTGCGTGCGGGTGCCTCCTATCAGGAAAAAATCTACGCCCTTACCTGAGGGCTCCCGAGGTGCGGCCATTTCTGCTCCTGGGCCTCTCCACAGTCGAAATGTGCAGGGCCCACGTATCCCGGGGCGCATGCAGTTCGCAAGCGTCCTTGGGATTACGTGGGCCAGGTGAGCCAATGAAAGAAGAGAATCCCCCTTCATACTTTTGACAGAGAGATCTGTCAAAATTATGAATGGGGATCACTGAAAAAAGACACTAAAACATTAAATACATTTTTTAAAAAGCCATCACATTTTTTAAATGAGTTAAAATTACATTAAATTAAATATTTTAAGCAAAAATTAAATTTTTTGAAAAAAGTAATTAAAGTTTTTTACGCAACTAAAAATAAACTTACCTTTTTAAAAGTATTTTTAAAGTATTTTAAAATTATAAATGAATATAATTTTTTTTTTTTAACTTTTTTAAACTCTTATGCTGGTAAAAGCTGTACCAGGCGTAAGATTTTTAGAAACATAGAAACATAGAAGATAGGAGCAGGAGTAGGCCATTCGGCCCCTCGAGCCTGCTCCGCCATTCAATGAGATCATGGCTGATCATCCAAATTCAGTACCCTGTCCCTGCCTTTTCCCCATATCCCTTGATCCCTTCAGCCTCAAGAAACATATCCAACTCTTTCTTGAATATATTTAATGAACTGCCCTCCACCGCCCTCTGTGGCAGAGAATTCCACAGGTTCACCACTCTCTGGGTGAAGAAATTCCTCCTCATTTCAGACCTAAATGGCTTACCCCTTATCCTTAGACTATGACCCCTGGTTCTGGACTCCCCGGCCATCAGAAACATCCTTCCTGCATCTAGTCTGTCCAGACCTGACAGAATTTTATAGGTTTCGATGAGATCCCCTCTCAATCTTCTAAACTCCAGTGAGTATAAGCCCAATCGACACAATCTCTCCTCATACGTCATTCCTGCCATCCCAGGTATCAGCCTGGTGAATCTTCACTGCACTCCCTCCATGGCAAGAACGTCCTTCCTCAGGTATGGTGACCAAAACTGCACACAATACTCAAGGTGCGGTCTCACCAAGGCCCTGTACAACTGTAGCAAGACATCCTTGTTCCTGTACTTGAACCCTCTTGCTACGAAGGCCAACAGACCATTTGCCTTCTTAACCGCCTGCTGCACCTGCATGCTTACCTTCAGCGACTGGTGCACAAGGACACCCAGGTCTCTTTGCACTTCCCCTTCTCCCAATCTATTGCCATTCAAATAATAGTCTGCCTTCCTGTTTTTGCCACCAAAGTGGATAACCTCACATTTATCCACATTATAGTGCATTTGCCATGTTTCTGCCCAATCACCCAACCTGTCCAAATCGTACTGGAGTTTCCCGACATCCTCCTCGCAGCTTACCCTCCCGACCAGCTTTGTGTCGTCTGCAAATTTGGAGATATTACATCCAATTCCCTCGTCCAGATCATTAATATATATTGTGAACAGCTGGGGTCCTAGGACCGATCCTTGCGGTACCCCACTAGTCACTGCCTGCCACTCGGAAAACGACCCGTTTATTCCAACTCTTTGCTTTCTGTCCGCCAACCAGTTCTCTATCCAAGTCAATACCTTGCCCCCAATCCCATGTGCCTTAATTTTGCACGCTAATCTCTTATGCGGGACCTTATCGAAAGCCTTCTGAAAGTCCAAATACACCACATCCACTGGTTCTCCCTTATCTATTTTACCAGTTACATCCTCAAAAAATTCCAGTAGATTAGTCAAGCGTGATTTACCTTTTGTAAATCCATGTTGACTTTGTTCGATCCTGTCACTGCTTTCCAAGTGCTCTGCTGTTATATCTTTTATAATAGACTCTAGCATTTTCCCCACTACCGATGTCAGGCTTACCGGTCTATAATTCCCCGCTTTTTCTCTACCACCTTTTTTGAATAGTGGGGTAACATTAGCTACCCTCCAATCCATGGGTACAGTTCCAGAGTCTATCGAGTTCTGGAAGATGATCAGTAATGCATCTACTATCTCTAGGGCCACTTCCTTAAGTACCCTGGGATGTAGACCATCAGGCCCTGGGGATTTATTGGCCTTCAGTCCCATCAATTTTCCTAACACCATTTTCCTACAAATACTGACTTCTTTCAGTTCCTCTCTTTCATCAGACCCTATGTTCCCCGGCATCTCTGGGAGTTTATTTGTGTCCTCCTTTGTGAAGACAGAACCAAAGTATGCATTTAGTTGGTCTGCCATTTCCTTGTTTCCCATTATAAATTCCCCTGATTCTGACTGTAAGGGACCTACGCTTGACTTCACTAATCTTTTTCTTTTCACATATCTATAAAAGCTTTTACAGTCAGTTTTTATGTTCCATGCTAGCTTACTCTCATATTCTATTTTCCCTTTCTTAATTAATCCCTTTGTCCTCCTTTGTTGACTCCTAAACTGCTCCCAATCCTCAGGATTATTGCTTTTTCTAGCCAATTTATATGTCCTCTCCTTGGATCTTATGCTATCCCTAATTTCCCTTGTTAGCCACGGTTGAGTCACCTTTTTTGTTTTATTTTTACGCCAAACTGGGATGAACAAATTCTGTAGCTCATCCATTCGATCTTTGAATGTTTGCCATTGCCTATCCACCATCAACCCTTTGAGCGCCATTCCCCACTCAATCCTACCCAACTCGCTCCTCAGACCATCGTAGTTTCCTTTATTTAAATTGAGGACCCTTGTCTCTGAGTCAACTACTTCATTCTCCATCTTAATGAAGAATTCGATCATATTATGATCGCTCCGACCCAAGGGGCCTCGTACAACAAGATTGCTAATTAATCCTTTCTCGTTACATATTACCCAGTCTAAGATGGCCTGATCTCTGGTTGGTTCCTCGACATATTGGTCCAGGAAACCATCCCGTAAACACTCCAGGAATTCCTCCTCCACAGTATTGTTACTAATTTGGTTGGCCCAATCTATATGTTGGTTAAAGTCACCCATGATGACTGCTGTGCCCTTATTGCACGCTTCTTTAATTTCCCTTTTAATGCCATCCCCAACCTCCACCTTACTGTTTGGAGGTCTATATACCACTCCCACTAATGTCTTTTTCCCCTTAGTATTTCTCAATTCTACCCATACAGATTCCACATCATCAGAGCGAATATCCTTCATTACAATTGTATTAATCCCTTCTTTAACCAGTAATGCTACCCCACCTCCCTTTCCTTTTTGCCTATCTTTCCTGAATATCGAATACCCCTGGATGTTGAGTTTCCAGTCTTGGCCATCCTTGAGCCACGTTTCTGTAACCCCAACCAAATCGTATTTGTTTACCTCTATTTGCACAGCCAATTCATCCACCTTATTACAAATGCTCCTCGCATTAAGACACAAAGCCTTCAGGCTTGTTTTTTTAACACTCTTAGACCTATTAGAATTATTATTTACTGTGGCCACGTTTGATTTAAACCGTTGATTTCTCTGACTGCCACTTTTGTTTTTCTCCTTCCTATCTTTTGCTTTTATCCCTGTTTTCCTTTCCTCTGTCTCCCTGCTCAGGTTCCCAACCCCCTGCCATTTTAGTTTAAACCCCCCCGAACGGTGCTAGCAAACCTCCCCGCAAGGATATTTATCCCGCTCTGGTTCAGGTGCAACCCGTCCGACTTGTACAAGTCCCACCTTTCCCAGAAGCAGGCCCAGTGATCCAGGAAACTAAAGCCCTCCCTCCTGCACCAACTCTTTAGCCACGCATTCATCTGCTCTATCCTCCTATTCCTATACTCACTAGCACGTGGCACCAGGAGTAATCCAGAGATTACAACCTTTAAGTGATTTCAGCGGGCCGAGGTTCTGTAGAAATTGGAACTCTCCCCCCGCAGAGGCCCTTCTCCAGGGCAGGCATCCGAGGATTCTTGACAGATTGGAAGTGTCGGTTTTCAGCGTATGTGCTTCGCATGCCTGAAACCAGCATTTCCAAAGCCCCTACGGGTGTGTACACAGCTCGTACACACCCATAGGCATCGGAAAATACAGGCCACTGAGTTTAACAACAACATGGTCGGCTATGTCGCAGAGTTCTAGTCGAGGTGTTTTAGGTAGATATGGTATGAGCTGCAGCCATGTATGATATTGGGAGCAGAACTTCTGGGCTCTGTGAAAGTGATTGAGGGAAATTTTCACCTTCACTGCTTGGGCAGTACACTCGCAGAGCACAGCGCCTGCCCATTACAGAACCCGCCCGATTTTAATTTCCATTGGAGGTGAAAATTACCACCATTAGTTCTACTAAATCCTAGATATCAATAAGTATGTTTGTTTGCAGTCACCTTTGAAGAGATTATTTCCTCAATCCCGAAGACAAGTTAAACAAAGGGAGTTAAAACTAAGAAGGGAACTGAAGAGGAACTTTTTTTTAACCCAAAGGCTACTGGATTTGTAGAATACACGAGCATGGCAATATAAACAAGGTTGAGGGATAATTAGATGTTTTTATAGACAGGAAGGAATTGAGGGATATGATGAGAAAGCAGGCAGGAGAGTTAAGATTGATCATCAGTCTGCAGGCTTATCCGCCTATTAGTCTCTTACTGCTCCTAAAATTCTGCTGTTCTTATGTAATACAAAATTCAAAGCTCAGCCTTTGTACTGCAGTGATTTGTTTTAAATTATAATTGATACTACAGGCACAGAAACACTTCATAATGTCAAATAGAGCTTCACTGCTGAAAATGCCATTGTGACTTGCTTATTAGTCAACCCTGTAAAAGGAGCTGATTAAAATACCCCTGTTTATAGCACCACAAGAAAACAATCCTTTTGCTCAGCACCCAGCTGTCAAAGTCTTTGGGGGCTAAATTCGACAGCCCCCGAAAATGGGTGCGAGGAACGCGGTGCGTGATTGAACCATGCCCGTTGAAAGGAATGCAGGCAGCACGCGACCTTCGTGCTGCATGCTAATTACAATGATTGAAGCATTCAGCCTAGCGCTCAGCTGTGAGTGTTTAGGAGAGGGCGCTGAATGGAGCAGCGAGGCTGAAAATGGTAGATCAACAACAATAACAACTTGTATTTATATAGCGCCTTTAATGTAGTAAAACATTCCAAGGCGCTGCATGAGAGTATTTTAAGACAATTAATTTGACACAGATCCACACAAGGATAAACTAGGGTAGGTGACCAAATGCTTGCTCAAAGAGGTAGGTTTTAAGGAGCGTCTTAAAGGAGGAAAGAGAGGTAGTGAGGCGGACAGGTTTAGGCAGGGAATTCCAGAGTTTAGGGCCTAGGCAACAGAAGGCACGACTGTAGTGTCCGGGTATCAATAATACTCGGACTGCAGGAGAACAATAAAACAGTTATTTACTGAACAGAGGGGAACTCAAGACTGAAATACAGAAGCCTGCTATGGCTTTATATACAGGGGTGGTCACTGCCGGTACTGCAGTATAGAATCAGTTCTTCTCTTAAAGGTACATACACAACAATTCCTCCTCTTTTAGATGAACAGTACATAACATTCATTTAACAACTAAATAATAACTAATTACAATTACAATTTTCTCTGTACTATATACATCAACTGAAATAATCATTTATAAGTTCAGTCTTTGAGGAGGCTTCCTGATCCTGACTGGATAGCGCCTTTCTCGAGTATCCTGTTCTTGCGGCGGAGTTGATTCTGGCTCATTGTCATTGGTTGGTTCGTCAGCTTCCAATACCACTGCTTCTGAGGTAGACGCAATCTGTACTTCGGGTTGATTACCAGGTGCACCTGCTCGTGGTATGGGTTTGGCTTGTTCCTGTGACTCTAGAATCTGGTCAGCATGGCGTCTCACGATGCTCTCTCCAACGTCCACTGTGTACATTAGTGGTCCCTGCTGTGTGCATATCGTTCCTGGCTGCCATTTTTCTGTTCGGTAGTTGCGGGCCAAGACTGGTTGCCCTATCTTGAAGCTCCTGGTTGGCTTCTCATTTATGTGCTGGAATTGCTTATCCTCAACATCTCGTCTTATGTTTGGTTTGAGCAAATCCAGGCGACATCTTAGCCTTCGGTTGAAGAACATTATGGCTGGAGCTTGGTTGGTGACTGCATGTGTCGCATTCCGGTAAGCAAACAAGAAATTATCCATCTTGTGTTGTAGTGGTATGTTGTCATTATGCATTGCCTTTATTGCCTTTTTAAAGGTCTGAACAAACCTCTCAGCCAATCGATTTGTGGCTGGATGATATGGGGCAGATGTGTAATGCTTCACCCCATTATTCCTCAGAAACCTCCGGAAATTCTCTGACACAAACTGTGGCCCATTGTCAGAGCAAATCTGTTCTGGCAAGCCATTCCTGGCAAAGATGGTCTGTAGGACTGCAATAGTTTTCTCCGTGGTGGTGGAGGACATTTTGATGACCTCTGGCCATTTTGAATGGGCGTCCACAGCGATTAGGAACATTGGACTAGAAATTCAGTTGGTTGCGCCAGCCGTTAGCGCCTTAGGAGGAGTAGATGTCGAGCGCTAGCCGCTTAGCGCCCGGGCGCAGCGCGATCTGCGCCTCGCCCCAACTTCAGTAGACATTTAGCGCCGGCGCAAAGTCTTTGCGCGCGCAGATCATGACGTCATTTCCTCGTGCAACGCCCTTTGTGCGCCACCAACCGGAACTTCAGTCACGCCGGCCCATTGTGCGCCTGGCGGCCCTCGCGACTGTTGAGTGGAACGGTGCTCAGCCGATGCGGGCCGCGGGGAGCGCAAATTAAAGGGCACTTCACCTGCACTATAAAAGGCTGCCATTTTGCAGCACTCATTCTTGTGAGACGGATCTTTGGAGAGAGACCAAGGTAGAGAGCTTACTGCTTTGGCCCAACACTAGGACAGGTACTTCTGGCTTCAGGCCACAGCTTTGCAATTGTCTTTGCCTTCATTCATATCTCATTGTTTGCCAGCATATTATGGGGGCTGCAATGGGTGTCAACGCTGGCTTTCACAATTACATCCAAAGGGCTCACAGACGCCGTGAGAGAGTGCGAGCCCTGGCTAGACGGAGAGGGGGCAACAGGCATCGCCAAGGGAGGCCTTACCCACCCAGGGTCTACCGCCAGCAGTTCTCCTATCTCAACATGTCTGACGAGCAGTGTGTTAGGAGGCTGCGATTCCGAAGGGAGGTTGTCACAGAGATCTGCCAGCTGCTTCAGAGAGATCTGCAGCCACAGCTGAGGTGCAGGACGTCTCTGTCGGTGGCAGTGAAGGTGACGGTGGCTCTCAACTTCTATGCCACCAGCTCCTTCCAATCCGCTGCTGGGGACATTGCTAACATCTCCCAGTTCACCGTGCATTGCTGCATCCGCCAGGTGACCAATGCCCTTTTCAGAAGGAGACGTCAGTTCATCTCCTTCCCCATGACCCTGGACAAGCAGCAACAGCGTGCAATGGGATTTGGAAGAATAGCGCGCTTCCCCATGGTGCAGGGCGCCATTGACTGCACGCATGTGGCTTTGCGGGCACCTCTGGAGAATGCCGAGGATTACCGCAACCGGAAGGGCTATCATTCCCTCAACGTACAGCTGGTGTGTGACCACAGGCAGCTCATCCTAGCTGTCAATGCCCACTTTCCAGGCAGCAGCCATGATGCCTTCATCCTGCGACAGACTACTGTGGCTGACATGTTCCAGGCACAGCCTCAGCCACGAGGATGGCTTATCGGGGACAAAGGCTATCCTTTGTGTACCTGGCTCATGACCCCGCTCCGCACGCCCAGGACCCCTGCTGAAGAGGCATACAACGAGAGCCATCAAGCGACCAGGAACATCATCGAACAAACAACCGGCGTCCTGAAGCAACGGTTCCGCTGCCTGGATCGTTCCGGCGGAGCCCTGCAGTATTCGCCGGAGCGAGTCTCCCATTTCGTGGTCGTTTGCTGCATGCTGCACAACCTGGCTATCCGCAGGACTCAGGCATTGCCACCACAGATTGGAGCACCACCTCAGGAGGAGGAGCAGGAGGAGCAGGAGGAGGAGGACCAGCACAGGAGGGAGGCACAAGGTCCAAGGGCCACCCGTCGGTGGCTTATTGAACGTAGGTTCTAGGCCCCCTCTCAGGGAATGGCTTGTGCCAATGAAAGAACATGAATGCAGCCGCTCCGCAAGCCCTCAGCCGGTCAAGGCAACAAAAACTTCAAAGTTCAAACATGGACAATCTGATTAAAGAAAATTGTTTATTCCACCAACTCTGTGCCCTTCCCACATGACAAACAGAAACAGAAAAAAAAAACCAAAAACAGTCAGACACATAACTCGCTCCCACAACCTGGAGAGGATTAACAGAACAGTGAAACAAAAAAGACCGTCATCCTCGGCCTTCATAAAAACAAACACAACATCCTCGGCCTTCATAAAAACAAACACAACATCCTCGGCCTTCATAAAAACAACACATTTGCCCACACCTTCTACTTTTTGGCCCGCGAGGGCGATGCCTTGCGCATACTTGTGCGGCCCCTGCCCGCCCTGCTGCTCCTCCTCAATTGGAGCCCAGTGGCTGCAGCAAGGCTGGGGGAAGGCTCCTGAGGGGCACATGGCGAGACGGCAGATGCCCTTGGGGGTCGGCCTGCACGAGCTCTGGCTCTCGAGGGGCCGGCTGGTGACTGCTGCAGCTGTGGCTGGGCAGCATCAGTGTGTCCAGCAGCTGGTGGCAGCTGCACTGGTGGAGTGGCAGTGTCGGCTGCAGGAATGGGGGCAAGCTGGCTGATGGCAGGTGCTCGCTGGTCGCCTGATACAGTGGCAGTCGCCCGAGCCAGCACTGCAGCATGCGCAGCAAACTGCTGAAGGACAGCCCGCTGGGCTGCTGCAGGGCGGCGGGTGCCCTGGCGATGCCTGGCTGATGCAGCCAGTGTGGCACCAGTTAGTGCCCGTGCTGCCCTGGTCTGTGACCGCATAAGACCAGCCAGTGACTGGACGGCACGACTGAGCACTTGGGTATTCGCCGACTGTGCTGCCCCGAATTCCTCCACACTCCCAGCCAGTGACTGGACGGCACGAGTAAGCACTTGGGTACTCGTTGACTGTGCTGCCCCGAATTCCTGGAGACTCCTGGCCTGGGCCTGGACGGCACGAGTGAGCACTTGGGAACTCGCCGACTGTGCTGCCCCGAATTCCACCACACTCCGAGCCAGTGACTGTATGGAGTCAGGCATCCGTGCCACTACCCCCATGAGCTCCGTGTGCCTGCGCTCCGAGTCGACGGCCATTTCCTCTAGGAGGCGCACCTCCTCTGCGCTGACCGTCGCAGGACTGGAGGCCGCACTCACCCTCTGGGGAGAAGGCCGCCGAGCTTCCCCACCCCTCCAGCGTTGCTGCAGGCCGCTGGGCCCAGGAACTTCACTCTCCTGCGACCCTTCCCCCAGGCTCCCCTCCAGGGAAGATGTGTCCCCTACATCGCCATGGGCTGCCGCGGCTGAGGGTGCCACTGATGGGCCGGCTACCTCTTCCTCCTCCTCCTCCTCCTCCTCCTCTTCCGAGGGGCTGTCACTGGCAGCTTCAAGGCCCGCCTCCTCACCTGGCATCTCACCATCTGAAAGCAGGAAGGCACAAGAGTAGCTTTAGAGTGAGGACAGGGCGTCAGCGAGGGAGGCATGAGTGGTGCCATTCACCGCATTGGTCGGACAGTGGCAAAGGATGTTGATCTGATGCGCAAGTGGAACGAGAGAGGTCCAAAAGGTGATGTCCTTACCATTGGTGCCCAGAACAGGGTCGGCATCTCCAGTGGCAACGGGGCCAATCACACGGACTCCCATAATGCACTCCACGCGCTGGTCTAGGTCGGTGAGCTCTTGGTGCTGAGGTCGGCCTCCACCGGTCGCAATCTGGCTACGCCTGTTGTTAGCCAGCTTGGCCTGCAAGAGAAAGGACGGCCTCTAAGTACGGTGTGTAGCCCTGATCTTGTCTGCACTGCCTCCCATGGTCGAATAGCTTGGACAGTGTGTAGCCCTGATCTTGTCTGCACTGCCTCCCATGGTCGAATAGCTTGGACAGTGTGTAAAGTGCAGAATGTGCAATTGATGTTCATGCCAGTCCCATAGCTGCTGGATGAGGGCTGGCCATTAGGGCTTTGAGGTCCCTTTGTCCATAATGTGAGGTGCACATGCAAGGATGAGGAGGACACTGGAAAGGGTACTCACCCTGACAATCCGAGTGAGGTCGTTGAACTTTTTCCTGCATTGTACAGGATTCCTGGCAACCACACTGTTGGATGTCACCCTGTTGGAGACCTCCCTCCAGGCTTTGCGGTAGACGCTGGGCACCGGCTTCTTGCCACTGTCAGGGAACAAAACATGGCGTCTTCGCTCCACTGCGCTAACCAGCAGCCTCAGGTCACCCTCGCTGAAGCGCAGCGCTCTCTCCCGGGCCTTCTGCATCGTCCTGGGCGGTGAAGAGTTGCAGCAGCAGTGCTCAGGCCTAGGTGGAGGGCTGCAGTGTCCAGGGCGTGGCAGCCAAAAAAATCGACCCTTACCCCTTTAAGAGCTGGCCGGCGCCAGCGTGTCTGCCGTCAATGAAGGAATCACTGCACCTGCGCTGCGCCCGGCCTCGGCGGTATAGCTCAGCACCGCCGGCTGAGCGCCTAAAGATAGTCGTGCATCGCCAGTTTTAGCGCTGCAGCAACCTCTTAGGGCGATGCTACTGAATATCGGCGAAGTGGCCTCGACTTTGCGCCGGGCGCAAACTTCAGCGGCCGCCCGACTTTACCGCCCCAAAAGTGGCTATACTGAATTTCTAGGCCATTGAGTTCATAAATGGACCAGCAAAATCAATGTGTACCCATTGCCATGGAGATGAGGGCCACTCCCATGGATGTAGCAGGGCCTGTGGTGAAGCGTTTTGGACCTTCTGGCATCCTGTGCATCTCTTGGTCATATCCTTGATTTCTTTATCGATTCCCGGCCACCACACAAACGCCCTGGCTAGGCTCTTCATTATTACCCCTCCCAGATGACCCTCATGAAGCTCATTGAGCACTCTATCTCTCAACTTGGGTGGAATTACAACTCGGGATCCACACATCAAGGTCCCCCGGCACACTGACAGCTGTTCCCCTTGGCGAGAATGCTGGCAACAGTGAGTCGCCATGTGCTGGCCATCCTTTCACCGTCAAATCATAGACCCGAGAGAGTGTCGGGACATTTCGGGTTTCCTTCTCTATACTTGAGTTTGTAACAGGTAGACATTCGACTATGGTCGCATGGAATATCTCAACAGGGTCCACTGCAGGTGCTTCCTCTACCGTAGGCAACGGTAGGCGCGACAGCCCATCAGCATTTCCATGCTGTTTCGTACCCTTGTACTCTATGTCGTACTGATGTGCCCCTAGAAAAAGTGACCATCTTTGCAGCCGTTGCGCCGTCATCACCGGAACGCCCTTCTTTGGGTTAAAAATGGAGACCAGGGGCTGATGATCAGTCAGTAGGGTGAATTTCTGCCCGTGCAGATAGTGATTGAACTTCTTCACCCCCCACACCAGGCTGAGGGCCTCCCTGTCAATCTGGGCGTAGTTACGCTCGGCTGAGGTTAACGAGCGCGACGCAAAGGCTATTGGCCTCTCTGAATCATCAAGGAATTTGTGTGACAGCACCGCTCCGATGCCATAGGGAGACGCATCACATGCTAACTGAATCGGTAGTGTTGGATTGTAGTGGGCCAGTACTTCTTTTGAAGTGATTAGTCATTTACATTTCTGAAAGGCACACTTACACTCATCACTCCATTTCCATGTTACTCCAGTTTGCAGTAGGGCGTTCAGTGGGTGCAGAATTGTAGATAAATTCGGCAAGAACTTATGGTAGTAGTTCACCAACCCGAGGAACGACCTCAGTTGCGACATATTTTCCGGTGCTGGAGCCTTGACTACAGCCTCAATCTTGTCCGGCGACTTATGCAACCCTTCCTCATCAATCATGTGGCCACAATACGAGATTTGTCTCCTGAAGAACTCGCATTTGGGGCGGTTGGCTCGTAGCCCATATTCCTGTAATCTCGTGAGCACCTGCTCCAGGTTGGCAAGGTGTTCACTGTCATTTTCGCCCGTAACCAGGATGTCGTCCAAATAACACTGGGTCCCCGGGATCCCTTGCAGGACTTGTTCCATCGCCCTCTGCCAAATAGCCGGGGCTGATGCTACCCTGAATACCAGTCGATTGTACTGGTAAAGGCTTTGTGAGTGTTTATCGTGAGGTATTTCCTAGATGCTTCTTCCACCTCCATTTGTAGATACGCTTGGGCCAGATCAATCTTTGTAAAGCGTTTCCCTCCAGATAGTGAGGCGAAAATATCTTCTATCCGTGGAAGTGGATATTGTACTATGTGCAGGACTGGGTTCACAGTTACCTTGAAGTCCCCACAGATGCGAACCTTCTTCGGTTCCCCAGGCATGCTGCTCAATGATTTCTTCATTACAGGAACGATGGGTGTGGCCCACTCGCTCCAGTCTACCTTGGACAGCACACCCGAATGCTCCAGACTCTCCAGCTCTGCTTCAACAGCTGGGCGGATTGCGTAAGGTACCGGTCTGGCCTTAAAAAATTTTGGGTTTGCGTTATCTTCGATTTTTATCGTTGCCGTTACTCCTTTTAGAGTCCCAAGTCCTTGTTGGAACACCTCTTTCGCGTCAGTTAGAATCTTTGACAGTCGTCCAGGTGTGACGTCATCCTCCTTTTTATCAGTCACAGTTAGCGCCTGAATGGAATGCCAATCCAATTGTATTTTTCGGATCCATTCACGTCCCAATAATGGTGGTCCTCCATCTGGTAGTATATATAGATACAGTTTCTGTGTTTCCTTGCCGTTGTATTCAACTGGCACCCTTATTGTTCCTCTGGGGTAGACTTTTTGCCCCGTGTATGTCTTCAATACAATGGACGTGTCCTTCAAGGGTATGTGTGGGAATAGCCGCTCATAGTCTCGTCGATTCATGACAGTTAGGGCTGATCCTGTGTCCAATTCCATCTTTACTGGGGACCCTGCTATCATGAGGGTGACCCAAATGGTTCGGTGATCCTCCTTTGCGATCACGTTGTGTAACTTTAGACAACTTAGTCTCCTGCTCCCGGAGTCCTTATCACTCTCCTAATCTTCTGAACTACTGTCTGTCAATTTCTTTACTTTCTTGTACTTTTCCTTAGTAGTTCTTGTAGTGTTGGTTTTCTTTCCCGACCTGCAGACTCTTGCTATGTGTCCCATTTTCCCACATTGCCTGCATACTTTGTCCTGAAACCAGCAGTCCTTCTGATCATGGGTTGTTCTGCCGCAGCGATAGCACTTTTCTGCTCCATACGCCATTTCGTTAGCGCTGTATTCTTGTGGTTTCTGTTGTATTTCCGCAGCTCCCCGTGCTGCTGCTTCGTAGGATACTGCCACGCTGAAAGCCTGTTCTAGCGTCAGGTCCTTTTCCAAAATTAGTCGTTTCTGGGTTCCTTCACTCTGGAGCCCGCAGACAAACTTATCCCGTAAGGTGTCTGCCAGTCCTGCTCCGAACTGGCAGTGCTTCGATAACTTGCGTAGTTCCGTAAGATAGTCAGCATTGCTCTCATCTTTGTGCTGGTTTCTTTTATGGAACTTGAATCTTTCTGCTATCAGCAGCAGTGTAGGGTTTAGGTGTTCCTGTAAGATATTAACAATCTCTTCAAAACTTTTCTCCATTGGTTTAGCTGGGGTAATTAAATTCCGCAATAGGCCGTACGTTCTCGCGCCCATCAAATTTAATAATACCGATGCCTTCTTTCCATCGGCCACCTCATTTGCCTTGCAGTACACTTCAATTCTTTCCACATACGTGGTCCAGTCTTCTACCTCGTTGTCGAAAGCAGTGGTACTGCCACTCTTCGGCATCGTGAGTGACTTAAAATGGCGCCTCCAACGCTTTTTCTTCTTCACCAATGGAATAAAATGGCGCCTCCCGCGCTTTTCCTTCTTCCCCAATGGAATAAAATGGTGCCTCCTGCGCTTTTCCTTCTTCCCCTTGCTGCCACGCTGCTCCTAGCGTTCTACAGGGTAATGGCGGCGACCCGCGGCTTCGGCGCGTATCACTTTTCCTTCCCCTCGTTCTATCCTCTCCACGCTGCCCTGTTCTTGAGCACCGACCGCGCCCTGTGCGCTCCACCCTCTCTCTCTATCTTCCTCCCGACGACGCTGCACAGCCCCTTTGCAGAGCCGCTCGATCGAGCCCGAGCCCGCTGCAGTCCGGAAGGTTCAGCGCACTACCTGCTACCAGCACGACTTGCTGGAACACCTCGACTGGGGAGCCAGGCCCAGCTCTCCACAGCCTCCCCTGCAACTCTCCGATGGATCCCTGGGCGGTTGCCCGCGGTCGACGCCCGCTGTTCTGACTTCGACCTCCAAGAAGCTTCTCTTCAGGGAAAAGATCCCCGTGAGGTGATGCAGTACTGCAGGTGAGTTCGAACCTGCCCGTCGCCAGTGTAGTGTCCGGGTATCAATAATACTCGGACTGCAGGAGAACAACAAAACAGGTATTTACTGAACAGAGGGGAACTCAAGACTGAAATACAGAAGCCTGCTATGGCTTTATATACAGGGGTGGTCACTGCCGGTACTGCAGTATAGAATCAGTTCTTCTCATAAAGGTACATACACAACAACGACCACCAAAGGTTGAGCGATTATATTCAGGGATGCTCAAGAGAGCAGAATTAGAGGAGCGCAGATATCTCGGAGGGTTGTGGGGCTGAAGGAGATTACAGAGATAGGGAGGGGCGAGGCCATGGAGGGATTTGAAAACAAGGATGTGAATTTTGAAATCGAGGTGTTGCTTAACTGGGAGCCAATGTAGGTCAGCGAGCACAGGGGTGATGGGTGAATGGGACTTGGTGCGAGTTAGGACACGGGCAGCCGAGTTTTGGATGATCTCAAGTTTACGTAGGGTGGAATGTGGGAGGCCAGCCAGGAGTGCGTTGGAATAGTCAAGTCTAGAGGTAACAAAGGAATGGATGAGGGTTTCAGCAGCGGATGAGCTGAGGCAAGGGCGGAAACGGGCGATGTTACGGAGGTGGAAGTAGGCGATCTTTATTATCGTGCGTCAAATCAGCATTACACGCTGACTGATGTCACGATCTGCCTACAATGCATACTACCGGCGCACGCATGTCACGCCAGTACTATCACCCTCACCAAGATGGCGTTCAGCATGGGCTGCGCCGGAAGTGGGCAGAAGCGAGGCGGATGCCATTTTTCCTTCAAAACTGGCCAAAACTCCTGGTGCTAGAGAGCCAAATTTCACGACCTCTGGATTATTTTGGTATCTCTGTGTGTGTTCCTTTCTGCTCTGTAATCCTTTACCACATTTCAGATGTGTGGTGACTCCAGGAATTAGCCAGAGATGCTTTCTGCCTTTTCACTGTTTTTTAGTAAAGTGATTCTGGCCACATGAATGCAGCAACAGGACATCTATCTGCAGAATTCAACAGTTTAGTCTTAAAGCCATGGGGGCTATTCTGTCCTGCAACTCATTCTTCACCTCTCCTAATTTAAAGGTACAGGAAACTTTCTGGTATCCGGCACGGACGGGACCGACCTTGTGCCGGTCCATCAACAATGCCGGATAACCGAACGCTATAGTTAAAAGATACAGAGCTTCTGAACTCAATCTAAAGCAACAAACCCTGTTGCTTAGCAACAGCTTCAAAACAATCGGCACAACTTGCAAGCGTCTCTGTAGCTTAGCAACAGCTTCAGCTACATGCTTGCACAGCCACAAATGAGTAAAAAAAGTAACTAAAAGTAAAAAAAGTTATCTGAACCGACTCCTGAATTTTGCCGGTGGATAGAGCATTCCGGTTATTTAGTGGCCGGTTAATCGAAAGTTTCCTGTAAATGAAATTGGCCGTTCTTAAGTTGAATAAAATACAGTTATTTGCAAAGTAGCTGCTACAGTTACAGAGTGAATATAAAATATGGTGAACCTCCAGGCAATGTAATTTATGGAGCAGCTCCATATTACAGCAAGTCTCGAATGATAGAGAATTGTAAGTAGTCGTAATGAACGTAAGCAAGTTTATTTATTTAGATATGAGTGAATTTGCTTATTATACCCTTTCTTAGCTAAGTATGGTGTGGGCAGGTTAGCAGCAGAGCAAAGAATAGCTGTTGGATTAGAGTGCGATCCTGCTGTACAGTCCCAACTCTCAGCCCATGTAATGGCTTCTGCTTCCAAAACACCTTCATGGTTGCTCTCTGATAACTGTTTGCAAACTGAGCCAGAAGGAATTGAGATTGGTAGTACTACAGGAGCTAGCCTTGTACCTCGGCTGAATCGGTGGGGGCAGAGCTTGTTGCTCATTCCAATCATTTTAAGGACGTAAAATAAGAACATAAACATGGAAAGAGAAAAAGACATCAAATCTGCTCTTACCCCAGTGACTTACTACAGTGTGTCCTATAATGGACTCTATCCCATTTACTTAATTGATTGAGGATATGTTCTGCATAAGTACTCACTGATTCCTAAAAGTATTCAAACAACATTCCAGCATGTTCACTAATCCCCACATCTCCATTTTTCAACCCTAACCCGTGACTCCTCACAGTCAGGGCATTTTGCACTATAGGAGGCTTTGGGGCACAATATCCTCCTTAGCACTTAGACGTAAAGCATCGGATGGGCGGAGTCCATATAGAAAAATTGAGTGGTGAGGACTGCATGCCTAAAATGCAGTCTGAGCTGAGCTTCCAGCTCTATACCATCTCCATCACCAAGACCGGCTACTTCCACCTATGTAACATTGTCCATCTCCGCCCCTGCCTCAGTTCATCTGCTGCTGAATCCTTTATCTATGCCTTTGTTACCTCTAGACTCAATTATTACAAAGCACTCCTGGCTGGCCTCTAATCTTCAATCCTCCATAAACTTGGACTCATCCAAAATTCTGCTGCCGGTATCTTAACTCGCACCAAGTCCCGTCCTGTGCTCTCTCACCTACATTGGCACGCGTTCTGGCAACACCTCAATTTTAAAATTCTCATCCTTGTTTTCAAATCCCTCCATGGCCTCGCCCCTCCCTATCTCTATAACCTCCTCCAGCCCCACAACCCTCTGATATCTCTGCGCTTTTCCAGTTTTGGCCTCTTGCGCATCCCCAATTTTCTTGATTCCACCATTGGTAACTGTAGTGTCCGTGTGTAGATAAAGACACTGAAGACAGGAGTTGGTTCATAGGTATTTACTAAGCAAGTCTGGGGGGGGTTCTAAAGGATATACACAATACACAGGCTTATATAGCCCAAGTGGCAATTACCGGCATTACGCACACCTGGGGCTCTTAAAGGCACATACACCACAATTGCTCTTAAAGGCACATACACCACAATTCCTCCCCTTCTAGCTAACTAGTACATCATATTTTAAGTAATTATTAATTACATGTTATATGCAAAATAATATACATTGCTGTATTAATTAATTATAAGTTAGTCTCTCAGGAGGCTTCCTGACTCGGTCCAGATAACGCCTCGGGGGTGTAGTAGTTTCTGGTGGTGTAGTAGGTTCTTCTGGCAAGGCTGATTCGGCTTGAAGGCCAGTGTCGGGTCCATCGGGTTCCAGTATCACCGGATCGGAGGTAGATATGGGTATCTCTACTTCATCGTTAGATGTATAGCGTGGTGGTGTAGGTTGTCCCTTTTCGGATGACTTGATGATTTGGTCAGCATGGCGCCTTATTATGCTTTCTCCGATGTCCACGGTATACATCAGTGGTCCTAGTCGTGTGCAGATAGTTCCAGGCTGCCATTTCTCGGTACGGTAGTCCCGGGCCAAAACCAGTTGGCCTATCTGGAAGGCCCTAGTTGCCCTTTCATTCATGCCCTGTAACTGCCGGTTCTCCACGTCCCTTCGGATGTTGGGCTTGACCAAATCCAGCCGGCATCTTAGGTTTCTATTGTAGAACATCATGGCGGGAGTTTGGTTTGTAACCATATGTGTTGCATTCCTATATGCAAATAAGAAGTTATCCACCTTGTGCTGAAGTTTTATGTCTTCATTACCCATGGCCTTTATGGCCTTCTTAAAGGTCTGGACAAACCTTTCAGCCAATCCATTGGTGGCGGGATGGTATGGGGCGGACGTGTAGTGCTTTACCCCATTGTTCTTTAAGAACTTTCTGAATTCTTCGGACACAAATTGCGGTCCATTATCAGAACATATCTGTTCCGGCAGCCCATTCCTGGCAAATATGGTCCTTAATACTGTGATGGTTTTTTCCGTGGTGGTGGAGGACATCTTTATTACCTCCGGCCACTTGGAGTGTGCATCAACTGCGATTAAGAACATTGAGTCCATAAATGGACCAGCAAAGTCGATGTGCACCCTTTGCCAGGGAGATGAGGGCCACTCCCATGGATGTAGAGGGGCCTGTGGCGGAGCATTTTGGACCTTCTGGCATCCTAGGCAGCTCTTGGTCATGTCTTCGATGTCTCCATCGATACCTGGCCACCATACAAACGCCCTAGCTAGGTTCTTCATTTTCACTCCACCCAGATGCCCCTCGTGAATCTCCTTTAGCACTTTATCCTGGAGTTTGGGTGGAATCACCACTCTGGATCCACACATCAAGGTTCCTCGGCACACTGACAGCTGTTCTCTTCTTTGCGAGAATGCTGGCAACAGTGGTTCGCCATGTGCTGGCCATCCCTTCATTGTTAAATCGTAGACCCGTGAGAGAGTAGGGTCATTTCTGGTCTCCCTTTCAATGGCAGAATTTGTCACCGGTAGACATTCCACTATGGTAGAGTGGAATATCTCTACTGGGTCTGCTGTGGATGCCTCTTCTATCGTTGGCAACGGCAGGCGCGATAAACCGTCAGCATTCCCATGCTGTTTTGACCCTTTGTATTCAATGTTGTATTGGTGTGCCCCTAGAAAAAGGGACCACCTCTGTAGTCTTTGTGCCGTCATAATGGGGACACCTTTCTTAGGGTTGAATATGGAGATGAGGGGTTGATGGTCAGTCAGCAAGGTAAATTTTTGTCCGTGTAGGTAATGGTTGAATTTCTTCACTCCCCATACCAGGCTGAGTGCTTCCCTGTCTATCTGGGAATAGTTACGCTCAGCTGAGTTCAATGAGCGTGATGCAAAAGCTATCGGCCGTTCCGAGCCATCAGGGAATCTATGGGACAATACCGCTCCTATGCCGTAAGGGGATGCATCGCACGCCAGTCTGATTGGTAGTGATGGGTTGTAATGAGCCAAAACTTTCTCGGATGTGATTAAGTCTTTACATTTATGGAAGGCACGTTTACAGTCTTCGTTCCATTTCCAAATCACTCCTGTGTGTAGAAGATCATTCAGAGGGTGTAGAATAGTTGATAAGTTCGGTAAAAATTTATGATAGTAATTTATTAATCCCAGGAATGACCTCAATTGTGAAACATTTTCAGGTGCTGGGGCTTTTATAACTGCTTCAATTTTTTCAGGTGACTTATGCAACCCTTCCTTATTAATTATGTGGCCACAATATGATATCTGATTTTGGAAAAATTCGCACTTGGGGCGATTTGCTCGTAGGCCCCGTTCTTTCAGCCTAGTGAGCACCTGCTCCAAATTGGCAAGGTGCTCGTTGTCGTTTTCTCCTGTTATAAGGATGTCGTCTAGGTAACACTGAGTCCCCGGAATCCCTTGTAGGACTTGCTCCATAGCTCTTTGCCAGATAGCTGGAGCTGATGCTATTCCAAAAACCATTCGATTGTACTGGTACAGGCCTTTGTGTGTGTTTATTGTGAGATACTTTTTAGAGGTCTCCTCAACCTCCATCTGTAGATATGCCTGTGCCAAGTCAATTTTTGTGAAACGTTTTCCTCCGGATAGTGAGGCGAAAATATCTTCTATCCTCGGAAGAGGATACTGTACCGTGTGAAGGATCGGGTTTACAGTCACCTTAAAGTCCCCACAGATGCGAATTTTTCTCTGTCCCTCAGAGTTATTTTTCAATGCTTTTTTCATGACTGGAACGATGGGTGTTGCCCATTCGCTCCAATCTATTTTGGATAATACGCCTGCCTTTTCCAAATTCTTCAGCTCTGCCTCGACTGCCGGACGTATTGCGTATGGCACCGCTCTTGCCTTAAAAAATTTTGGAATTGCTGCACCTTCCACTTTTATTGAGGCGGTGATGCCTTTCAAGGTTCCTAGTTTCTCTTGAAACACTTCTTTGGCGTTGGCCAAGATGTCTTTTAATCGTTCAGGTATGATGTCATCATTGTTATTTTCCTTACTGGTCACTGTCAGTGCCTGAATGGAGTGCCAGTCTAAACGTATCTTCCTTATCCATTCACGTCCCAACAACGGTGGACCACCATCTTGTAGAATGTATAAATACAACTTTTGTATTTCTTTGCCGTTGTATACCACAGGCACCTTTATTTTTCCTTTGGGGTATACTTTCTGCCCCGTATATGTTTTTAAGATAATGGATGTGTCTTTTAGAGGTATATGCGAAAATAGCCTCTCGTAATCTCATCGATTTATTACGGTTAGAGCTGATCCTGTATCTAGCTCCCTTTTAACTGGGGACCCTGCTATTATGAGGGTAACCCAAATGGTCTGGTAATCTTCATTGGCAATTACATTATGTAATTTGAGAGAGCTTAGTCTCTTGTTCCCGGAGTCGCTATCGCTCTTCTGGTCTTTGGAGCTACTGTCCGTCATCATTTGTACCTTTCTGTGCTTTTCCTTATTGATTCTTTTCCCGTTAGTGGATTTTTTATTTTCAGATCGGCATACACGTGGAATGTGTCCCATCTTTCCGCATCGCCTGCATGCTTTTTCTTTGAACCAGCAATCCCTCTGGTCATGGTTGGATCTGCCGCAGCGATAACATCTCTCGAAACCCCGTGTCATTTCATGGGTGCCGAAGTCCTGTGGCCTTTGCTGTATCTTTGCCGCTCCTATTGCACTGAAAGCCTTGTCCAGTGTTAAATCTTTTCCAGAAGATACCTTTTTTTGTGTTTCTACACTTAGGGGATCGCAGATGAATTTGTCTTGCAGAGAATCTGCCAGTCCTGCCTCGAATTGGCAGTGTAGGGTATCAACAATCTCCTCAAAATTCTTGTCCATCGGTTCGGCTGGAGTGATTAAGTTGCGTAACAGCTTGTATGTTTCTGCGCCCATTAGATCCAGAAGCACTGAAGCTTTTTTTTCATCTTCTATTCCATTTGCGGTGCAAAACACCTCCACTCTTTCTACATATGTGGTCCAATCCTCTATCTTGTTATCAAAAACATCAATATTGCCAAAGTTAGGCTCTGTTTCGTTATCAAAAGCATCAATATTGCCAGACTTAGGCATTTCAAAAAAGATATGGCGCTTCCCGCGCTTTATTTTTCTTCTGTAGCAACGATATGGCGCTTCCTGCGCTTTCCCGCCGCTGCTACCGATAACAACGCTGTTTTACTGTGGTTTCCGTTTATTCACTGTTGGAGACTCGTTCCCGACGGAGGTCTAAACGCTGACCTGCTTGCCGTGCCGGCCGTCTCCCGAGTGCACCCTCCCAGTCCGTTATTGCTTGCCTCCGATTTCGCTGCCTGTCTCAGCTGTAGAGCCCGACGCTGGAGCCCCAGCCTGATGCCCATGAAGGATTAGCGCAGTACCCGCCACCAGCTTGGCCAGCTGGTGAAACCACAGTTTCTATTACTTCCTTGAGTCTTCTGGACGCTGGAGGAATCGATGTCCTTGAGGTGCTGCCGAATTGCAGGTAAGTCCGTTTCCACTTCGTCGCCACTGTAGTGTCCGTGTGTAGATAAAGACACTGAAGACAGGAGTTGGTTCATAGGTATTTACTAAGCAAGTCTGGCGGGGGGTTCTAAAGGATATACACAATACACAGGCTTATATAGCCCAAGTGGCAATTACCGGCATTACGCACACCTGGGGCTCTTAAAGGCACATATACCACAATTGCTCTTAAAGGCACATACACCACAATTACCGTGCCTTCAGCTTCCTGGGCCCTAAGCTCTGGAATTCTCTCCATAAACCTCTCCACTTAGCTATGTCTCTCTCCTCCTTTAAACTGCTCCTTAAAACCTGCCTCTTGGTCACCTGTCCTAATATCTCCTTATGTGGCTTGGTGTCAAATTTTGTTCGATAATGCTCCTGTGAAGTTCCTTGAGGTGGTTTACTACATTAAAGACGCGATATAAATGCAAGTTGTTATTGTTGTTATTGCTTGATTTTTCCATCCATTAATTTAAATGGACAGAAAATTGGGCAGACTGCACTTAGGAATAAATTGTCCACTTTTTTTTATCAGCTCAGTCTATACCTATCTCTATAACCCCTCGGATACCTAGGGCTGGCCAATCCCAATATAATTGACACAATCTTATGAAATATTTTGCTTTTGTAGATGAAGCAACATGTACAGATGTGTTCTGTTTGCTAACTTGTTATTTGGAAACCAATGAAAATAATTTTTAGAAAATTTCAAAATCTTTATTTCTTTCTTTTTAGCAGGCTCTTTAATCCTATTTCTTGTGGTTCTTGCAAGTTTGTTTTCAAGAAGCAGTGTAGGTAATTAGCTGGTAACACAATTCCTCATGATCTTTCTTTCCTGCCAATTTTCTTCAGGTCTCCTCCTCCTTTTCCTCTCCTGAAGGTATTGACTCCTTATGGTTCCACAGAGACCAGTGGCCCTTCTTCATATTTGATCTTAAACAGTACATGCCACCTAATTTGAATGTCATTTGCTCAATTTATGATAGAGAAAATAAGGAGAAACGATTTCCACTGACAGGAGGGTTATTAACCAGAGGACATAGGTTTAAGGTAATTGACAAAAGAACCAGAGGGAAGATGAGATTTTTTTTGATAGTAACTTTCAAAAGGGAATTGGAAATATATTTGAAAAGGAAAAAATTGTAGGGCTATGGGGAAATAGCAGGAGAGTGGGATTAATTGGATAGATCTTTTAAAGAGCCGGCACAGGCATGATGGACTGAATGGCTTCCTTTCTGTGCTGTATGATTCTATTCTACGATAACATAGAGGGCATAAGAGTTGTCCTAATCCCATACTCACCTATTGTCAACATGAGCCCTTTCTAGTTATTACCAAACAATCAGGATTGTGAATCTTGACTGATGTTTCCCCCCTCCCCATAAGAACATAAGAACATAAGAAATAGGAGCAGGAGTAGGCCAATCGGCCCCTCGAGCCTGCTCCGCCATTCAATAAGATCATGGCTGATCTGATCCTAACCGCCAATCTACTATCACTGAACCATCTCCTGAATCTAACAGAATTAGACACACGAAATAGGAGCAGGATCAGGCTACACTGCCCCTGGGCCCGCTCCGCTACCCACAGGGCCATGTCCGATCCGAACCTAGACTCAGGTCCAAATTCCTGCCCGCTCCCCGTAACCCTTAATTCCCTTTACTTCTAGGAAACTGTCTATTTCTGTTTTAAATTTATGTAATGATGTAGCTTCTACAGCTTTTTGGGGCAGCATATTCCATGGACCTACCACCCTCTGAGTGAAGTAGTTCCTCCTCATCTCAGTTTTGAAAGAGCAGCCCCTTATTCTAAGACTATGCCCCCTAGTTCTAGTTTCACCCATCATCAGGAACATCCTCCCCACATCCACCCGATCCAACCCCTTCACAATCTTATATGTTTCAATAAGATCGCCTCTCATTCTTCTGAACTCCAATGAGTAGAGTCCCAATCTACTCAACCTCTCCTCATATGTCCATCCCCTCATCCCCGGGATTAACCGAGTGAACCTTCTTTGTACTGACTCGAGAGCAAGTATGTCCTTTCTTAAGTACGGACACCAAAACTGTACGCAGTATTCCAGGTGCGATATGGGGGCTGAGGCATTTTGCTCAGCAGAGAACAGAAAACTTAACCCAGGTTAGGAATTGAACGTGTAACCTTCTGGCCTCTGTGGCCTTAGTGCAATATAGGCAGGGCCCTTACTCACAAAGGTCATCCGAATACCTTAGCAAAATACTGCGGAGGCTGGAAATCTGAAATAACAACAGAAAAAGCTGGAAACACTTAGCAGGTCCGGCAGCATCGAGGAGAGAGAGACAGGGGCAACGTTTCAGGTCGAGGACCCTTCATCAGAACTGGAAAAGGTTAGAGAATCGAGATTTTTAAGTAGGGGCAGAGAGGAGGGGAGGGGAAAAAAAGGGAAGGTCTGTGATAGGATGGATAGGAGAGATTGACTGACAAAAAGGATGATGGTGCAAGGCAAAAGGAGAGGTAATGGGACAAGTTAAGAAATAAAAGATGACTCTAGATGATGTGTGAATGGTAATGGCAGAATCATTAACAGCTACCATGTGAGGAAACAAGAGAGAACATTAAAAAAAATATAGGGGCCAAGGTTATAGTCTGAAATTGTTGAAAGAAGGCTGTAAAGTGCCCTTCCAAATACCTGTCTTCCTAATCTTTGATCTATGATCTATTTAACAAATCTTCATTGTGGTTCATTAGTTTTATAAAAGGCCATAGCTGACAAATTCCATTTTGTCTCATTATGTTTTACATAATGAGAAGTACATAGGCATTGGAATATCATTAACCGTTTGTCATTGGGTAAAATCATTAGGGGAAAACATTCAGTACATTAGCGCCTCCCGTTAGCACCAGCAGATAGCGCTAACAGGACACGAGAGCATTATCGCTGGGGCGAGGCGAATCCAATGCCACACACCAAATCCCTGCCCCCCACCCCTGCAGCGCCGCCGCTAACAGTTATCGCCGACAGCCTCAAAGCCAGGTGGATCATGACACCTACCTTAGCACCTGGAGTAAACAGTGACAGGAAGAGCTGACGTGAAGCAGCAGGAAGGCGGCTCCAGGTATGTTATTTAAAGGGATCATCAGTAATGAGTTGCAGCTGTCAGGTTAGTGGAATTTCATTAGTATCTTGTCAGTTTCACATAGTCCACAACAGTTTAATTCAATATTTTCAGGTCATTTTCTATGAGGAGTGTTGTGGCAACTAAAAAGTATTTACATTTCTTCTTAAAAAATTCAAACTGCTACATTAATGGGGGATGTACTGGCAGTCGACCTCGCCCTTCAGGATCAGCAGAGGAGGGAGCGGAGGCAGCAAGAAAGACTGGAACATGTGCCCAGAGGGAGGAGGAGGGCTGTCAGCGCACTCAACAGGAGACCTTACCCTCCGAGGGTATACCGAGAGCACTTCTCCTACCTCCAATTAAGCAAGGAGCAGTGTATTAAAAGGCTTCACTTCACCAAGGAGGTGGTCACAGAATACTGCCACCTCCTGCAACCAGTCCTCCAGCCTCAGATCAGGGTGCCCACGGCTCTCACAGTAGCAGTCAAGGTCACAGTCAGACTCAATTTCTTTGCTAGCAGATCCTTCCAGTCTGCAGCAGAAGACATAGGTAACATCTCACACTTCACCATCCATCGCTGCATCCAATGCCATTTCCTTCCCCATCACCAGAGAGAAGCAGGACAAGTGTGCATGTGACTTTGCCATGATAGTAGGATTCCCCATGGTGAAGAGCGCCATTGACTGCACCCACATGACTTTCCGGGCACCACATAACAATCCTGAGATCTTCCGTAACCACAAAGGTTACCACTTACTTAATGTGCAGTTAGTGTGCAACCACAGACAGCGAATCCTCAATATCAATGCCCGCTATCCTGGCAGCAGCCATGATGCCTTCATCCTGCACCAGACTGGTGTGCCAGCACTCTTCCAGTCACCATGCTAAGCTTGCGGCTTGCTAGTCGGAGACAAGGACTATCCGCTCTCCAGCTGGTTCATGACTCCCCACCACAACCCCAAAACTCCTGCCCAGCAGTCATATAATGAGAGCCATGCTGTCAACAGGAACATCATCGAGCAGACCATCAGCATGCTGAAGCAACGGTTCCACTGCCTTGACCACTCGGAAGGAGCCTTTCAGTACTCGGCTGAGCGGGTGTCCCATTTCGTGGTGATCTGCTGCATGCTCCACAACTTGGCCATAATGAAGGCCCAGCACTTGCCACCAGTTCTCAGGTGACTGATGAGTCCAGAGATTGTGGGACCACTTTAGGGGGAGGAAGGATGAGGGCGAGGAGGAAGAGGAAGATAAGGAGGACGACAAGTTTTTTAAAAATTTGTTTATGGGATGTGGGCATCGCTGGCAAGGCCAGCATTTATTGCCCATCCCTAATTGCCCTTGAGAAGGTGGTGATGAGCTGCCTTCTTGAACCACTGCAGTCCCTGTGGTGAAGGTACTCCCACAGTGCTATTAGGTAGGCTGTGCCAAGATTTTGACCTAGCGACGATGAAGGATCGGCGATATAATTCCAAGTCAGGATGGTGTGTGACTTGGAGGGGAACTTGGAGGTGGTGGTGTTCCCATACGTCTGCTGCCCTTGTCCTTCTAGGTGGAAGAGGTGGTGGGGTTCAGAAGTGCTGCCGAAGATGCCTTGATGTGTTGCTGCAGTGCTCTCTCTCTTTTCTTTAAGGCAGTCCCTCGGAACCGAGGATGACTTGCTTCCACACTAAAAATGAGTTCTCAGGTGACTGATGATTCCAATGCAGTCTCTGTCACAGGTGGGGCAGATGGTGGTTGAAGGGGCAGGTGGGTGGGGTGCTTGGATTGACATTAGCTCCTTTGACTGTTTGCGCTCGGCTTCGACTTGCTCCTGGCGAAGAGACTCGAGGTGTTCGGTGCCTTCCCTGATGTTTCTCCTTCACTTTGTGCTGTCTTGGGCCAGGGATTCCCAGGTGTCGGTGGGGATGTTCCACTTTATCAAGGAGGCTTTGAGGCTGTCCTTGAAGCATTTCCTCTGCCCACCTGGGGCTCTCTTGCTGTGTCGGAGCTCATAGAAACATAGAAACATAGAAACATAGAAGATAGGAGCAGGAGTAGGCCATTCGGCCCCTCGAGCCTGCTCCGCCATTCAATGTGATCATGGCTGATCATCCAAATTCAGTACCCTGTCCCTGCCTTCTCCCCATATCCCTTGATCCCTTTAGCTTTAAGAAATATATCCAACTCCTTCTTGAATATATTTAATGTATTGGCCTCTACTGCCTTCTGTAGTAGAGAATTCCACAGGTTCACCACTCTCTGGGTGAAGAAATTCCTCCTCATTTCTGCCCTAAATGGCCTACCCCTTATCCTTAGACTGTGACCCCTGGTTCTGGATTCCCCGACCATTTGGAACATCCTTCCAGCATCTAGTCTGTCCAGTCCTGTCAGAATTTTATAAGTTTCAGTTAGATCCCCTCTCATTCTTCTAAACTCCAGCGAGTACAAGTCCAATCAACCCAATCTCTCCTCATACGTCATTCCTGCCATCCTAGGTATCAGTCTGGTGAATCTTCGCTGAACTCCTTCCATGGCAAGAACATCCTTCCTCAGATAAGGCGACCAAAACTGCACACAATACTCAAGATGTGGTCTCACCAAGGCCCTGTACAACTGCAGCAAGACATCCTTGTTCCTGTACTCAAACCCTCTCGCTACGAAGGCCAACATGCCACTTGTCTTCTTAACTGCCTGCTGCACCTGCATGCTTACTTTCAGCGACTGGTGCACAAGGACACCCAGGTCTCGTTGCACTTCCCGTTCTCCCAATCTTAAGCCATTCAGATAATAATCTGCCTTCCTGTTTTTACACCAAAGTGGATAACCTCGCATTTATCCACGTTATATTGCATCTGCCATGCTTTTGCCCAATCACCCAACCTGTCCAAATCATCCTAGAGTTTCTCGGCATCCTCCTCAGAGCACACACGCCCACCCAGCTTTGTGTTGTCTGCAAATTTGGAGATATTACATCTAGTTCCCTTGTCCAGATCATTAATATATATTGTGAATAGCTGGGGCCCAAGGACCGATCCCTGCAGTACCCCACTAGTCACTGCCTGCCACTCGGAAAAAGACCCATTTATTCCAACTCTTTGCTTTCTGTCTGCCAACCAGTTCTCTATCCAAGTCAATACCTTGGCCCCAATACCATGTGCCTTAACTTTACACGCTAATCTCTTATGCGGGACCTTATCAAAAGCCTTCTGAAAGTCCAAATACACCACATCCACTGGTTCTCCCTTATCTATTTTATCAGTTACATCCTCAAAAATTCCAGTAGATTAGTCAAGCACGATTTACCTTTTGTAAATCCATGTTGACATTGTCCGATCCTGTCACTGTTTTCCAAGTGCTCTGCTATTACATCTTTTATAATAGACTCTAGCATTTTCCCCACTACCGATGTCAGGCTTACTGGTCTGTAATTCCCCGTTTTCTCTCTACCACCTCTTTTGAATAGTGGGGAAACATTAGCTACCCTCCAATCCATGGGTACTGTTCCAGATTCCATTGAATGCTGGAAGATGATCAGAAAAGCATCAACTATACCTAGGGCCACTTCCTTAAGTACCCTAGGATGCAGATTATCAGGCCCTGGGGATTTATCGGCCTTCAATCCCATGAATTTCCCCAACACCATTTCCCTACAAATACTGATTTCTTTCAGTTCCTCCCTTTCATCAGACCCTATGTTCCCCGGCATCTCTGGGAGGTTATTTGTGTCCTCCTTTCTGAAGATAGAACCAAAATATATATTTAATTGGCCGCCATTTCTTTGTTCCCCATTATAAATTCCCCTGATTCTGACTTCAAGGGACCTACGCTTGACTTCACCAATCTTTTTCTCTTCACATATCTATAAAAGCTTTTACAGTCAGTTTTTATGTTCCTCGCAAGCTTACTCTCATATTCTATTTTCCCTTTCTTAATTAATCCCTTTGTCCTCCTTTGTTGAATTCTAAACTGCTCCCAATCCTCAGGTTTACTGCTTTTTTGGCCAATTTATATGTCCTCTGCTTGGATCTTATGCTAGCCCTAATTTCCCTTGTTAGCCACGGTTGAGTCACCTTTTTTGTTTTATTTTTATGCCAAACTGGGATGAACAAATTCTGTAGTTCATCCATGCGGTTTTTGAATGTTTGCCATTGCCTATCCACCGTCAACCCTTTGAGTGACATTCCCCAATCAAACCTACCCAACTCACGCCTCAGACCACCGCAGATTCCTTTATTTAAATTTAGGACCCTAGTATCTGAGTCGACTACTTCATTCTCCATCTTAATGAAGAATTCGATCATATTATGATCGCTCCGACCCAAGGGGCCTCGTACAACAAGATTGCTAATTAATCCTTTCTCGTTACATAATACCCAGTCTAAGATGGACTGGTCACTGGTTGGTTCCTCGACATATTGGTCCAGGAAACCATCCCTTAAACACTCCAGGAATTCCTCCTCCAAAGTATTGTTACTAATTTGGTTAGCCCAACCTATATGTATATTAAAGTCACCCATGAGGACTGCTGTGCCCTTATTGCACACTTCTCTAATTTCCTTTTTAATGCCATCCCCAACCTCCGCCTTACTGTTTGGAGGTAGATATACCACTCCCACTAACGTTTTCTGCCCCTTGGTATTTCTCAGTTCTACCCATACAGATTCCACATCACAGAATCACAGAAACCCCACAGTGCAGATAAAGGCCATTTCGGCCCATCGAGCCTGCACCGACACATATCCCGCCCAAACCCCGTAACCCCTACACCAACACATATCCCACCCTATCCCCGTAACCCCACGTATTTAATCCCCCTAACACTAAGGGTCAATTTATCATAGCCAATCAACCTAACCCGCACATCTTTGGACTGTGGGAGGAAACCGGAGCACCTGGAGGAAACCCACGCAAACACGGGGAGAATGTGCAAACTCCACACAGACAGTCACCTGAGGCCGGATTCGAACCTGGGTCCCTGGCGCTGTGAGGCAACAGTGCTAACCACTATGCCACCGTGCCGAGCTAATATCCTTCCTTACAATTGTGTTAATCCCTTCTTTAACCAGCAATGCTAACCCACCTCCCTTTCTTTTTTGCCTATCTTTCCCGAATATTGAATACCCCTGGATGTTGAGTTCCCAGCCTTGGGCACCCTGGAGCCATGTTTCCGTAATCCCAATCAAATCATATTCGTTTACCTCTATTTGCGCAGCTAATTCATCCACCTTATTACGAATGCTCCTTGCATTAAGACACAAAGCCTTCAGGCTTGTTTTTTTACCGCTCTTACATCTATTAGAATTATTATTTACTGTGGCCATGTTTGATTTAAACCCTTGATTTCTCTGACTGCCACTTTTGTTTTTCTCCTTCCTATCTTTTGCTTTTATCCTTGTTTCCCTTTCCTCTGTCCCCTTGCTCAGGTTCCCAACCCCCTGCCATCTTAGTTTAAACCCTCCCCCAGAGCACTAGCAAACACACCCCCTAGGACATCGGTCCCGGCCCTGCCCAGGTGCAAACCATCTGGTTTGAACTGGTCCCACCTCCCCCAGAACCGGTTCCAATGTCCCAGGAATTTGAATCCCACCCCTTGCACCATTCCTCTAGCCACCTATTCATCTGAACTATCCTTCTATTTCTACTCTGACTAGCATGTGGCACTGGTAGCAATCCTGAGATTACTACCTTTGAGGTCCTATTTTTTAATTTACCTCCTAACTCCCTATATTCCGCTTTTAGGACCTCATCCCGCTTTTTACCTATATCGTTGGTACCTATATGCACCACGACAACTGGCTGTTCACCCTCCCCTTCCAAGATGTTCTGCAGCCGCTCTGAGACATCCTTGACCCTTGCACCAGGGAGGCAACACACCATCCTGGAGTCTCGTTTGCGGCTGCAGAAATGCCTATCTATTCCCATTACAATAGAATCCCCTATTACTATAGCTCTACCCCTCTTTTTCCTCCCATCCTGTGCAGCAGAGCCACCCCTGGTGCCAGGAAGTTGGCTGCTGCTGCCTTCCTCTGGTAAGCCATCCTCCCCAACAGTACTCAAAGTGGTGTATCTGTTTGAGAGGGGGATATCCACAGGGGACCCCTGCACTACCTGCCTGTGCCTAGTACTCTGTCTGTTGGTCACCCATTCCCTTTCTCCCTGTCCAACCTTTGCCTGCGGTGTGACCAACTGATCAAACATGCTATTCATGACATCCTCAGCCTCGCAAATGGTCCAGAATGAATCCAATCACAGCTCCAGCGCCGCAATGCGGTCTGCCAGTAGCTACAGCTGGACACACTTCCTGCACACATAGTTGTCAGGGAAACAGGAAGTGTCCCTGAGTTCCCACATAGCGCAGGAGGAGCATACCACGTAGCCGGGCTGTCCTGCCATGACTTACCCTTTAATTAATTGCAATTAAATTAAATCAAATCAATCCCACCAATTACACTACAGTTAAATAGTATATTTAAGGGCTCTGGTTTATAAACAGCCCCCGCTACACCACAGAGAATTTAGAAACTATAAACCACAGAGTTAAAGTTTAAAAAGAGAGAAATACTCACCAACCAATCACTTACCTGCTTTCTGGTGACGTCACACCTCAATTACTTTTTACTTCTCTCCTTCCTTCTGAGTTCCGAGTTCGGAGATTAGTAAGCCTACCTGGGTCTCTGGAGCCTTTTATAGCCCCGCTGCTGCTGCTGAAATTCCCGCTGACGCACTGAGGCCTACCTGGGTCTCTGGAGCCTTTTATAGCCCCGCTGCTGCAGCTGAAATTCCCGCCGTTGCACTGAGGCCTACCTGGGTCTCTGGAGCCTTTTATAGCCCCGCTGCTGCCACTGAAATTCCCGCCGACGCACTGAGGCTTACCTGGGTCTCTGGAGCCTTTTATAGCCCCGCTGCTGCCGCTGAAATTCCCATCGATGCACTGAGTAGTGCACTTGTTTTGGGAGTCTCGTATCAGACATGCGGACGATGTGGCCCATCCATCGGAGTTGATCGAGCGTGGTCAATTCATCGATGCTGGGGATGTTGGCCTGAGCGAGGACACTGATGTTAGTGCGCTTATCCTGCCAATGGATTTGCAGGATCTTGTGGAGGCAGCGTTGGTGGTACCTCTCCAGTGCTTTGAGGTGCCTGCTGTACATGGTTCATGTCTCTGAAGCATATAGGAGGGCGGTTATCACTACTGCCCTGTAGACCATGAGCTTAGTGCCGGGTTTGAGGTTCTGGTCTTCAAACACTCTCTTCCTCAGGTGACCGAAGGCTGCACTGGCACACTGAAGGTGGTGTTGGACTGCGTCATCGATGTCTGCCCTTGTTGACTGTAGGATCCCGAGCTATGGAAAGTGGTCCAAGTTGTCCAAGGCCTCGTCATGGATTTTGATAATCGGGGAGCAGTACTGTGTGGCGGGGGCAGGTTGGTAGAGGACTTTTGTCTTACGGATGTTTAGTGTAAGGCCCATGCTCCCTTCGGTGAAGGTGTTGATGATGGTTTAGTGTTCGACCTCAGCATCGTCTGCATACTGTAATTCGATGACAGAGGATGGGACAACCTTGGATCTAGACTGGGGGTGACGCAGGTTGAACAGTTTCCCGTTTGTTCTGTAGATTAGCTCCACTCCAGCGGGGAGCTCACTGAGGGTAAGATGGAGCATTGCAGCCAGGAAGATCGAGAAGAGCGTTGGTGCGATGACACAGCCTTGCTTGACCCCGGTCCATACATGAATTGGGTCTGTGGTGGATCCGTTGATCATCGTGGAGCTGGCAGAGGATGGTGACAACCCTTTGAGGGCAGCCGAATTTGAGGCGGAGACTCCATAATCCCTCATGGTTGATGGTGTCGAAGGCCTTTGTGAAGGTCATGTACAGTGGTTGGTGCTGTTCCCTGCATTTCTCTTGTAGTTGACGCGCGGTGAAGATCATGTCCATTGTGCCCCTTAGTGGGCGGAATCCACATTGCGACTCTGGGAGGAGCTCTTCAGCCACTGGGAAAAGGCTATTGAGGAGGATTCTTGCAATGAATTTCCCTGTGGCAGACAGCAGGGAGACTCCTCTGTAATTACCGCAATCGTATTTGTCACCTTTCTTGAAGATGTTCACAATTACATCGTCTCTTAGATCCCCTGGCATGCACTCCTCCTTCCAATTAAGAGAGATGAGTTCATGTATTCGCGCCAATAGTGCTTCTCTGCCATGTTTTAGTGCCTCGGTGGGGAGTCCATCTGTTCCTGAGGCCTTGCTGTTCTTCAGTTGTCGGAGGCCTTTGCAACCTCATGCCGGGCTGGGGTTGTGCTGAAGTGGTGGCGAGTAGCATGCTGCGGGATGGAGTTGAGGACACTTGCGTCAAAGACAGAGTCTCGGTTAAGAAGATCTTCAAAGTGCTCTTTCCAGTGGGCACTGACTGCCTCTCTGTCCTTGATGAGTACCTCTCCGTTCTTGGCCTGCAGTGGGGTAGGACCTTGGGTGCTTGGGCCATAGGTGGTCTTGACTGCGCTAAAGAATCCACACATGTCGTGGTTGTCAGCTAGCTGCTGGATCTCCTGCACTTTCTCCACCCACCATCTGTTCTTTAGGTCGCGAGTTTTTTGTTGGACCTCGGCCTTGAGGTATCTGTAGAGCTGCTTTCTTGCTCTTGAGTTCTGTTGCTGTTTCCAGATCAGGAATGCCTTACGCTTGCGGCTTATTAGCTCCTGGATCTCCTGGTCATTCATGTTGAACCAGTCTTGGTGTTTCCTGGTCGAGTGACCAAGCGTTTCTTCACAGGTGCTGATTATGGAGG
Organism: Somniosus microcephalus; assembly: GCF_052327205.1. Classification (NCBI taxonomy): domain Eukaryota; kingdom Metazoa; phylum Chordata; class Chondrichthyes; order Squaliformes; family Somniosidae; genus Somniosus; species Somniosus microcephalus. The sequence goes on from NC_140988.1 coordinate 83,972,401, forward strand.
CCTTGAGTGCAGACGAGGCACTGTGGACACTCTGTGTCTCTGAATCACTGGGAGTCATCAGGTTGGTTGTGAGGCGCAGGTTGAATAGGGCTTTCTTAGCAAGGTCTTTGAGTGCTCCAGCATTGATTTTCCTGCGGCATTACTTCTGTTGCCGCCGCTGTTTTGGGGCTACGTTGATGGAGATGACAGAGCAGATTAGGCGGTGGTCTGTCCAGCAGTCATCAGCTCCTGTCATGGCGTGGGTGATGTGGACGTCCTTGCGGTCCCTCGCTCGGACGATGATGTAGTCCAGCAAATGCCAGTGCTTGGAACGAGCGTGTTGCCATGAAGCCTTGTACTTGTCCCTCTGATGGAACAAGGTATTGATATGACAAGGCCATGTTCTAAGCATTTCGTCAGGAGGAGGGTACCATTGGAGTTGGCTTTCTCTACCCATTCTCTGCCGATCACACCTCCCCAGAGGTCTGTGTCCTTTCCAACTCTGGCATTAAAGTCGCCAAGGAGGATCAGCTTGTCTTCTATTGGGACTCGGGACAGGGATTGTTCGAGGCTGGAGTAGAATTCCTCTTTGGTCTCGTCTGAGGCTTCCAGTGTTGGGGCGTACGCACTGATGACCGTAGCGCACTGATTCCGGGCTAGGGTGAGTCTCTGAGACATTCAACTAGCTCATTTTTTATGGCGAAGCCTTTTCCATGTAGGTGGCGTTCTTCTTCAGGTTTGCCTTTCCAGAAGGTGTAGCCACCGCCTTGCTCCTTAAGCTGGCCTTCCCCTGCCCGCTGGGTTTCGCTTAGGGCAGTAATGTCTGTGTCGAAACGTCTGAGCTCCCGAGCAATGATAGCAGTACGGCATTCCGGTCTGTCGCTGTTGGGGTTGTCCATGAGGGTCCTGAAGTTCCAGGTCCCGAAATTCATTTTAAAGGGTGGAAGATGCCTGTGCGTGAATTATTTTACCGTGGGGTGGCCGTTGCACACCAGCCACCACACGGGCTTGACAGAGCAAGGTCTTGGTCCAATGGCAAGGGGATCCAAAATGATTGGACACCAGGCTCTGCTACATCGGCCTAGCACACACACATGGATATACTCCTACTGTCCTCCTCCCTCCTTCCCGCAGATCCTCTCTGCCTGGGTTCCATAGGCTACAGTGTGGTCCTCCTGACCCCGCTGCTGGTCCACACTGTGCCACTCCTGGGCCTCGACCTTGCTGCTGGGCTCGTCCTCGCTCCTGGGCCTCGTCCTTGCTCCTGGGCCTCGTCCTCACTCCTGGGTCCAGACCTTGCTCCTGGGCCTCGACCTCACTCCTGGGTCCTGTCCTCGCTCCTGGGTCCCATCCTCACTCCTGGGTCCAGACCTTGCTCCTGGGCCTTGACCTCACTCCTGGGTCCTGTCCTCACTCCTGGCTCCCGACATCCTTATAGTGTATCTCCTTCTAGTGATTGTGTCCCACGGTGTCTCCTTCTAGCTGCAGTGCATCTTGTAGATGGTACACATTGCAGCCACAGTACGCCAGTGGTGGAGGGAATGAATGTTTAAGGTGGTAGATGGGGTGCCAATCAAGTGGCCTGCTTTGTCCTGGATGGTGTCGAGCTTCTTGAGTGTTGTTGGAGCTGCACTCATCCAGGCAAGTGGAGTGCATTCCATCACACTGCTTACTTGTGCCTCTGACCTGCTCTTGTTGCCACAGTATTTATGTGACTGGTCCAGTTAATTTCTGGTCAATTGTGACCCCCAGAATGCTGATGGTAGGGGATTCGGTGATGGTAATGCCGTTGAATGTCAAGGGGCAGTGGTTAGACTTTCGCTTGTTGGAGATAATCATTGCCTGGCACTTCTGTGATGCAAATGTTACCTGCCACTTATCAGCCCAAGCCTGAGCGTCGTCCAGGTCTTGTTGCATGCGGGCATGGACTGCTTCATCATCTGAGGAGTTGTGAATGGAACTGAACACTGTGCAGTCATCAGCGAACATCCCCGTTTCTGACCTTATGTTGGAGGGAAGGTCATTGATGAAGCAGCTGAAGATGGTTGGGTCTAGGACACTGCCCTGAGGAATTCCTGCAGCGATGTCCTGGGGCTGTGATGATTGGCCTTCAACCACCACAACCATCTTCCTTTGTGCTAGATTTGACTCCAGCTAATGGAGAGTTTTCCCCCCGATTCCCATTGACTTCAGTTTTCCTAGGGCTCCTTGATGCCACACTCGGTCAAATGCTGCCTTGATGTCAAGGGCAGTCACTCTCACCTCACCTCTGGAATTCAGCTCCTTTGTCCATGTTTGGACCAAGGCTGTAATGAGGTCAGGAGCAGAGTGGTCCTGTTGGAACCCAAACTGAGCATCAGTGAGCAGGTTATTGGTGAGCAAGTGCCGCTTGATAGCACTGTCGATGACACCTTCCATCACTTTGCTGATGATTGAGAGTAGACTGATGGGGCGGTAATTGGCCGGATTGAATTTGTCCTGCTTTTTGTGGACAGGACATACCTGTGCGGTTTTCCACATTGTCGGATAGATGCCAATATTGTAGCTGTACTGGAACAGCTTGGCTAGAGGCGCAACTAGTTCTGGAGCACAAGTATTCGGCACGTCAGCCAGGTTGTTGTCGGGGCCCATAGCCTTTGCTGTACCCAGTGCCCTCAGCCGTTTCTTGATAACACGTGGAGTGAATTGAATTGGCTGAAGACTGGCTTCTGTGATGGTGGGGACCTCAGGAATAGGCCAATATGGATCATCCACTTGGCACTTCTGGCTCAAGATGTTTGCAAATGCTTCAGTCTTATCTTTTGCACTCAAGTGCGGGGCTCCACCATCATTGAGGATGGGGATATTCATGGAGCCCCCTCTTCCCGATAGTTGTTTAATGGTCCATCATCATTCATGACTGGCTGTGGCAGGACAGTGGCTGAGGAGGAAGAAGAACAGGAGCAAGGGAGGAGGCAGCCACTCAATTGGCCTTCCGGAGGGGCAGTCTGTGACCGCTTCATCATATGAATGAATTAAACCACCGATCCCCGTTGCTCACCATATCCCCCTCATTCCGTCCCTGTTGCAGGCCATCTCACAGCTCAAAGCTGAAATGAGACACACCACAAAAGAATCCAAACTGAATTAATAAATTTATCGACAATCAGTGAACACATATTTACAACAAAATTATTTACTATTCACCCTTGTGTAATCCCTTAGTGCCTGTTGTTATTGTGCCTTTGCCTACCCTAGTGCTCCTATGAAGTGTTGGCCCCACTAGTGGTTGCAGAAGGGTGGGTGGAAGGCTGCTGAGTGTCCATGCGGGAGACTTCAGATGGCCTTGCAGGATGCCCTCGACCAGCTCTGGGCCTGGAAGTCCCAGCTGTAACTGCACCACCTCCGCATGGGCGGCAGCAGTCTGGGCTGGCTGGATGACAGTGGTGGGAGCAGGAATGCTGTCATCCTGAGAGAGGACAGCAGGTTCCTGCTGCACTGACCCACTCCCTCAGGGCAACACCTTAGCATCCCTAGCAATCCGCTCGAGCACAGATTGCTGGCCTGCTGTGACACAGTGAAAGCCCCAGTCGACTGTGGTAGATCCAGCCACAATGGCAGCTGTCAAAGCTTGCATGGCATCAAGCTGAGACTGCATGAGAACAGTCTGAAATTGGATGCTGTTGTGTATGTACCTTTAAGAGAATAACTGGTCTCAGACTGCAGTACCGGCAGTGACCACCCCTGTATAAAAGGCGCTAGTGAGCCTCTGTAGTTTCAGTTTCCCAATTGACTCCTTTCAGTAAAGACTTGTTTTGTTCAACTCCTGCTGTCCGTGTCTCAATCATACACGGACATAATACTGGCGATGAGCAGATACGAACTTACCTACAGTCTGCACCACCTCCTGGGGTCCATTCCTGCAGCGAAGTGAGCAGAGGTCGAGGCCAGAAGGAAGAAAGAAGCAGTAGAAACGGGCGTCGACCGTGGGCATCCGCCCCTGTGTTAGCGGAGTTGAAGATTGCTGGAGAAGCTGTCGAAAGCGGGGCCTGGTTCCTGTTGACGGTGCTTCAGCTAATCGGGCTGGTGGCAGGTAGTACACTGATCCTTCCTGGGCTGCGGCGGTCGCGAACTCGAGCGGGTGGCTTGCAATGGGGCCGAGCAGCATTGTCGGGAAGAGGAGAGAGAGAGGGTGGAGCACACAGGGCGCGGCCGGTGCTACGAAGCCGGGCTGCGTATAGACCCGAGAGGAGGGAGGCAAGAGTCCCACAGGGTTGTTCCACGACGGGAAAATAATAATTTTAAAAAAAAGAAATATTAAACGCACAGGAAACCGCGAGGAGCTGCAGGTTGCAACGGAAACTGCGGAAAGCAGCGCTAGCAACAGCGGGGAGTAAGGCAAAAGCGCGGGAGGCGCCATCTTAATCAGTGGGGGAAGAAGGCAAAGCGCAGGAGGCGCCATTTTGTTAAATCGGGGAAGAAGGCAAAGCGCGGGAGGCGCCATTTTAGATTTTCAAGATGCCGAAGACTGGCTGTATCACTGCCTTTGATAATACAATAGAGGACTGGACCACGTATGTGGAAAGAGTCGAGGTATATTGCGAGGCAAACGAAATAGCCGATGAGAAAAAGGCATCGGTGTTGCTAAACTTAATGGGCACTAGAACGTACGGCCTATTGCGGGACCTGATTAATCCAGCCAAACCGAAGGCGAAGAGTTTTAACGAAATTGTTGCTGTCCTACAGGAACACCTAAACCCTGCACCGCTGTTGATAGCCGAAAGATTTAAATTCCACAGGAGAACTCAGCATAAAGATGAGAGCAATGCTGAGTACCTTACGGAACTACGCAAGCTATCAAAGCACTGCCAGTTCAGAGCAGGACTGGCAGGTACACTACGGGACAAATTTGTCTGTGGACTCCTGAGTGAAGGAACACAGAAGAAGTTACTCTCAGAGAAAGAGCTGACGCTAGATAAGGCTTTCAGCGTGGCAGTATCGTACGAAGCAGCAGCCAGGGGAGCTGCGGAAATTCAACAAAAGCCACAGGAATACGGCACCCACGAAATGACACGGGGATTTGCAAAATGTTATCGCTGTGGCAGAACTAACCATGACCAGAAGGACTGCTGGTCCAAGGACAAAATATGCAGGCAATGCGGAAAGATGGGACACATTGCACGAGTTTGCAGGTCTGGGAAGAAGACCAGCGACAACAAAAAGTACAAAAGATGATGGATAGTAGTTCCGAAGACCAGATGAGCGATAGTGAATCCGGGAACAGGAGACTAAGCTGTGTCAAACTTCACAATGTAATCGCAAAAGAGGATCACCGAACCATTTGGGTCACCCTCACGATAGCAGGGTCCCAAGTTAAAATGGAATTGGATATAGGATCAGCGCTAACCATCAGGAATCGCCGAGACTATGAGCGGCTATTCTCACACATACCCTTGAGAGAGACATCCATCATCTTGACGACGTATACGGGGCAAAAAGTATACCCCAGAGGAAAAATAAGGGTGCCTGTCGAATACAACGGCAAGAAAATATGGAAATTGTATCTCTACATACTGCAAAATGGTGGACCACCGTTATTGGGACATGAATGGATCAGGAAGATAAGCTTAGATTGGCACTCCATTCATGCAATGATGGTGGACAGTAAAAAAGATGAAGACGTCACTCCTGGACGATTGTCAACAATCTTAGCTAACGCCAAAGAGGTATTTCAACAAGAACTGGGCACTCTTAAAGGCTTAACCGCCTCGATAAAAATAGAAGAGAATGCAATTCCCAAGTTTTTCAAAGCAAGACCGGTACCATATGCAATTCGCCCAGCCGTCGAGGCAGAGCTGGAGAATCTGGAGAAGGCAGGCGTGTTGTCTAAGGTCGACTGGAGCGAGTGGGCGACACCCATCGTTCCTGTCATGAAGAAAACGTTAAGCAATAAGTCTGAGGAGCCAAGGAAGGTTCGCATCTGTGGGGATTTCAAGGTGACGGTGAACCCAGTCCTTCACACAGTACAATATCCTCTTCCAAGGATAGAAGACATCTTCGCCTCACTGTCTGGAGGGAAGCGTTTTACAAAAATTGACCTAGCACAAGCATATTTGCAGATGGAGGTTGAAGAATCCTCTAGGAAGTATCTCACGATAAACACTCACAAAGGTCTTTACCAGTATCATCGATTGGTATTTGGAGTAGCATCGGCTCCGGCGATATGGCAAAGAGCGATGGAACAAGTCCTGCAAGGGATTCCGGGGACTCAGTGTTACTTGAACGACATCCTTGTGACAGGTGAAGATGACAGTGAACACCTTAACAACCTAGAACAGGTGCTCACTAGACTACGGGAACATGGGCTACGAGCCAACCGCCCCAAGTACGAGTTTTTTAAGAAACAGATATCGTATTGTGGCCACGTGATTGCTGAAGAGGGGTTACATAAGTCCCCTGACAAAATTGAAGCGGTTGTTAAGGCCCCAGCACCTGAAAATGTGTCGCAACTGAGGTCATTCCTCGGATTGGTGAATTACTACCATAAGTTTTTGCCGAATTTGTCGACAATCCTGCACCCACTGAACGCCCTGCTATGAACGGGAGTAGCATGGAAATGGAGCAATGACTGTAAGCGGGCCTTTCAGAAGAGTAAGGACTTAATCACTTCAAGAGAAGTATTGGCTCACTACAACCCAGCACTGCCGATCAGACTGGCGTGTGATGCGTCTCCCTACGGCATTGGGGCGGTACTGTCACATAAATTCCTTGATGGTTTAGAGAGGCCGATAGCTTTTGCGTCACGCTCGTTGACTTCTGCCGAGCGTAACTACGCCCAGATTGACAGAGAGGCCCTCAGCCTAGTGTGGGGGGTGAAGAAGTTCAATCACTACCTGCACGGTCAAAAATGTACTCTACTAACCGATCATCAACCTCTTGTCTCCATTTTCAACCCTCAGAAGGGCGTACCGATAATGACAGCGCAACGGCTGCAGAGGTGGTCCCTTTTCCTAGGGGCACACCAATATGACATCGAGTACAAAGGAACTAAACAGCATGGGAATGCTGATGGATTGTCACGCCTACCGTTGCCGACGGTGGAAGAAGAAGATCTTGCAGTGGATCCAATGGAGTTATTCCACTCGACCATAGTCGAATGTCTCCCTGTGACGAATGCAAACATAGAAAAGGAAACACGGAATGACCCGACACTATCACGGGTCTATGATTTTAACGGTGAAGGGATGGCCAGCACATGGCGAACCACTGCTGCCAGCATTCTCGCCGAGAAGAGAACAGCTGTCAGTGTGCAGAGGAACCTTGATGTGTGGATCCAGAGTAGTAATTCCACCTAAGTTGACGGATAGAGTGCTCAATGAGCTTCATGAGGGCCATCTGGGTGGGGTAAAAATGAAGAACTTAGCCAGAGCGTTTGTGTGGTGGCCGGGAATCGATAGAGAAATCGAAGAGATGACCAAGAGCTGTGCAGGATGCCAGAAGGTCCAAAACGCCCCACCACAATCTCCTCTACATCCATGGGAGTGGCCCTCATCTCCATGGCAAAGGGTGCACATTGATTTTGCTGGTCCCTTCATGGACTCGATGTTTTTAATTGCAGTGGATGCACATTCAAAGTGGCCAGAGGTAATAAAAATGTCCTCAACCACCACGGAAAAAACTATCACAGTTTTACCAACCATATTCACCAGGAATGGGCTGCCTGAACAGATTTGCTCTGACAATGGACCACAGTTTGTGTCTGAAGAGTTCCGGAGGTTCTTAAAGAACAATGGTGTTAAGCATTACACATCTGCCCCATATCATCCAGCCACTAATGGATTGGCCGAGAGGTTTGTTCAAACATTCAAGAAGGCTATCAAGGCAATGTGTAATGAAGAGATACCCCTACAACACAAGGTGGACAACTTCTTGTTTGCCTACCGGAATGCGACACATGCGGTTACCAACCAAATTCCAGCCATGATGTTCTTCAATCGAAGACTACGATGCCGCTTGGATTTGGTTAAGGCAAACGTCCGAAGAGATGTGGAGAACAGGCAGTTTCAGAATATGAATGAAAGGCCGACCAGGAGTTTTAAGATAGGTCAACCAGTTTTGGCCCGGGACTACCGCACTGAGAAATGGCAGCCAGGAACGATTTGAACACGGCAAGGACCTCTCATGTATACCGTGGACGTTGGAGAGAGCATTGTAAGACGCCATGCTGACCAGATTCTAGAGTCACTGGAAAACGTCAACTCCACACCACGATCTGATACACCTGGTAATGAAATCGACGTACCAATTGCAGCTACCGCAGAATCGGTGATATTGGAAGCAGATGAACCAAACAACGACATTGATTCCGACTCAACCTTGCCAGAGGAACCTGATACCCCAAAGAGGCGTTATCCAGACAGAATCAGGAAGCCTCCTCAAAGACTGAACTTATAATTGCTTAAACTTAACCAATGTATCTAGCAACCGTAATTGTGATTGTAATTAGTTATCATTTAGTTGTTAAATGAATGTTATGTACTGTTTATCTAAAAGGGGAGGAATTGTTGTGTATGTACCTTTAAGAGAATAACTGGTCTCAGACTGCAGTACCGGCAGTGACCACCCCTGTATAAAAGGCGCTAGTAAGCCTCTGTAGTTTCAGTTTCCCGAATGACTCCTTTCAGTAAAGACTTGTTTTGTTCAACTCCTGCTGTCCGTGTCTCAATCATACACGGACAAAATAGATGCCACCATGCATTGACTGCATTATAGCACTAAGACATGGTGTCGCTTCCGCCTGTGCTGTAATTGAAGCTGCCAGATCGCCCATAACATGCAGCTTCAGTTCTGGATCACTATGGTGTCTCTGGGCATCTAACATCCTTTGCAGACTAGAAATGATGGGCTCTATGGTGTACGCAGAGCCTTGTGCAATGTTGGTGGTGGACTCCTCCATGCCCCTTACCATTGCTGAGAGGCTCTCGGGCACCCTTGCCATTGCACCTATCATCTCCGTGTCCATGCCTATCACTTTTCTTCTAAAGGCCTCCCCATCGAGGTCCTCATCTGAGTCCTGTGGAGCAGAACTCGCACGCAAACTCGCCCTCCAGGGAGCTGGCCCCTGAGCTACCCTTTCCTCCTGGTCTTGCTGCAGCCCACTCATCCCCGGTGCCTCACCCTGTGCAGATCCCGCTACTATACTAGTCTCGAAAGAATGCGTAGTTCCAGTATCTGAGCTGGTGCCTGCAGGTGAGACATGCAGTGATGCAGTGTTTTCTTCCTCCTCCTCTTGCAGATGATGCAAAGATGGGAGGGAAAGTAGTGAGTGAGGAGGACATAAAAAACCTGCAAAGGGACATAGACAGGCTAAGTAAGTGGGCAGAGATTTGGCAGATGGAATACAATACTGGAAAGTGTGAGGTTATGCACTTTGGCAGGAAAAATCATAGAGCAAGTTATTATCTTAATGACAAGAAACTGGTACGTACTGAAGTACAAAGGGATCTGGGGGTCCTGGTGCACGAAACTCAAAAAGTTAGTATGCAAGTGCAGCAAGTGATCAAGAAGGCCAATGGAATGTTGGCTTTTATTGCTAGGGGGATAGAATATAAAAACAGGGAGGTATTGTTGCAGTTGTACAAGGTATTGGTGAGACCGCACCTGGAACACTGCATACAGTTTTGGTGTCCGTACTTAAGAAAATACATACTTGCTCTCGAGTCAGTACAAAGAAGGTTCACTCGGTTAATCCCGGGGATGAGGGGGTGGACATATGAGGAGAGGTTGAGTAGATTGGGACTCTACTCATTGGAGTTCAGAAGAATGAGAGGCGATCTTATTGAAACATATAAGATTGTGAAGGGGCTTGATCGGGTGGATGCGGTGAGGATGTTCCCAATGATGGGTGAAACTAGAACTAGGGGGCATAATCTTAGAGTAAGGGGCTGCTCTTTCAAAACTGAGATGAGGAGAAACTTCTTCACTCAGAGGGTAGTAGGTCTGTGGAATTTGCTGCCCCAGAAAGCTGTGGAAGCTACATCATTAAATAAATTTAAAACAGAAATAGACAGTTTCTTAGAAGTAAAGGGAATTAGGGGTTACGGGGAGCGGGCAGGAAATTGGACATGAGTCTATGTTCGGAACGTTCATGGCCCTGTGGGTAACGGAGCGGGCCCAGGGGCCGTGTAGCCTGGTTCTGCTCCTACTTCTTGTGTTCTAAGTATGTGTTAGATTTCAGGAGATGGTTCTATTCCTGTTCCTGGCTGGGGTGGAGATCACCTTTTACAGAAGGTAAGTACTGTAGAAAATATAGGGACAGTGATCTCCTGGACGAGTTTCGATCGCCTAGATGGGTCGGAGAGGAATTTCCCAGATTTTTTTCTCCACGGCTCATGTGCTTGCTGATTATCTGAAAGCATAATGGCACAAGATTCGGGACAAGGTAAGGGGAGGGGGCAGGAAGGGAGAAATACATGTATACAGCATGATTAGCTGGAAAGTGCGAAACGCTTGCAGGGTGAGGGGGAATTGAGATATGAGAAGAAGGAGTAGGGATGAACATAACGTTGTTGTCCCCAAGGGGGCCAATGTTGCCAATGGCTCTGGTACCCACCACCTGGCACCCAATAATCTGCAGCACTCTATTCGCCAGTGCAGACAGTGGTTGGGTGTCGGCTTGTCCCCAACCTGTGCGCTTCTGTTCCCTCCTCTTCTGAGCCACCTTGGCCTGCAAGAGAAAGGAAAGTGTGTGAGTGAGTGTGGAACAATGTGTTTGGGTGATGTGCCTGCCATAGTTGAATAGCTGTCATTGTGCGCAAGGTGTGAGATGTGGGTATGAGTGTTGCTAGGTAGAGATTGTTGGTGGGTGAGTTCTGGGAGTGTGGTGAAGATTGTGGTACAGATGGCGGTATGTAGCATTTGTTGAAGTATTCACTCACTTTGACCACCTGAGTGAGGTCGTTAAATTTCTTCCTGCACTGTGTGTGGGTCCTGGGAACCACAGTGCTGCCCGAGACGTGCTGCGCTACTACCCTCCACATGATGTGGAAGACTTGCAGTGAGGCCCTCCTGCCACGTGCCGGGCAGAACACTGCCATCCGTCTCTCCACAGCGAACACCAACACCTCCAATGCTTGATCACAGAATCTGCGGGCGGTCTACCTGGGGCGTGGATCTGCCATGAGTACAGCTGCTTCAGTTCTCTGGCTCCTTCTCCTTGTCCTGCTTCTGCTTGCTGAGGCAGCTTCACAGCCAGCAATGCTGAGAATGAGTTTCTGCCGCATCCATGGACCTCCCCTTTAAGAACTCGAGAAAGCCTGTGGCAATCATGTTTTCCGATTAGACTGCACGTGATATAGTCCACCCTTTGAGTGTAACACCAATGAGCTTGGGCTTAAAAACTTGAATTAGCGCTCCAATCATTTCTTTGAGCAGTGAGCATGAATTTTGCGTGCAGTCTAAAGCATTAGTGCCTGGCGCTAATTCTCCAACTTTTCTAATTATACCGCCCATTCCTCAGCTATAATGAATTTCCAGCCCTTATAATCTTAAACTCTATGCAACCATTTACATTATATATGTTTAAAAAACACCTGCTAAAACCTCTGTGTATGAAACTTGCCTTTGCAACTTTCAAAATACCCATGTGTTCTCCACTGCACAACTTTCAATACAGCAAGAATGAAGGGAATGTTTCAAATGAGTCAAATATTTTACTCAAAAGTATCCTTAATATATAACACTGCAAGCTACTTATTTTTATTTTGGTGCAAGAATGTTGTCAGTTAGTGCAATTAGGGATGGGCAATAAATGTTGGCCCTGCCAGCGACGCCCACATCCCATTAAAGAATTTTTTTTAAGTTCGCAGACACAGCTTACTGCTGTCTCACACTTACACTGCCCTAAGAACTGCTGAGAAAAATCACAGCTTCAGCTCATCTTCACCTTCTGTCTATATATTCACTCACAGGAATGACACCTTCCTTCATCAAAAAAATTACTGTTTTTATTCCTTCCACTGTGAGGACTGATTTACACTTTACTTGTGTGATTTTTCATATATCTCAGGGATGGAAAGACAAGATGAGCACTGGTGCGTAGGCTGGCAATTTCCAACAACGGTATATAAGTGAATGATATCATTGAAATACTAATGTGTTGGGCACAGCTTAACCCTCTTGCTAAGATCCACTTCCTTCTATTGATTTTATATGAGGTGTATTTCTATGTGAGGCTAATACACAGTGACATGGCCTAGAAACTAGTCGGATTTTTTTGTTAGCACCATTGATGGTTTTATGGAACACAGCATACATGGTTCATACTTGTTTTGCCTTCCAGGTGCAAGGCCAACAATACAAAAGGCAAGTGATTGGTAAAGTGCAGATAGGGTTGAATACCAGAAAGATTTCTCTCACTATGGGAGCCACAATGATCTCTTTGAACAGCATATCACTGCAGAATACATAGTAATTCTATTCCTTTACTGAGAAGTTTCCGACATTAAAATCTTATGCGCAAACACAATAATGTAGCATGAGCATCAAAGGATTCCTGAAAACACTGTAAGTACTGAGATATTTGAAACAAAAGGCAGCGAGTTGTCTCTTAGACTGAAATATAATATAATATGCATCAATAATAAAATCTACTTTCTGCCCCTTTCTATCCACAGTTTACACAATAAATTATTACTTAATTACCGAGATTAAATGCGGATGGGGGTTTTAGAATCCAAGGGATGACCAGGCACAGTTTGTCGTTTGTACGAGGAATGAAGAATTCTGCATTTAGTTATCTGTATCCTGGACATGCCAGGATCAGAAAGTAAGATTAAAAAAAAGGTAATTGAAGCTTCATGTACTTTCTTCCCAATTGGGAGAGCTGCTTGTCCCATGGAAATTAGGAAGAATTTGGAAGAGGGAATGCAGCAATAATGTCTTCTTAATATCAGTTTCTGGAGTGGAATGCTGCCTCTGAATGAGGTCTGGGGCTAGAAAGTGGGCAGGGGGAAATTCCATCGGTTGTTAAATCAGCTTGTGGGCAAAGCAGCATTTTACCTCTCGAGATTTTATTTTGCGTTCAGAATTTGAGCTTACAGCCAGGTAAGCAAACCATCTTAATAGATTTATGAGGAAGATTGAAAGCTTGTCAGGTCAGGCTGCAAGGTAAGCATGTTTAGTGCCCAATTAGAATATCCACTGGGGAAAAACAATCTACTTTGCTTCTAAAACAATGCAGATTGTGATTGTGATCATCAATCACGACCTACAAAGATAAAACAATAGGCAGGGATTTTGAGATACACATCATTTCATTAGCTAATGGTGATTAGACAATGGAAATGCAGTAGATATAATTTATCTGGATTTTCAAAAGGCCTTCGATAAGGTACCCCATAATAGACTGATGAACAAGGTCAGAGAATGCGGAGTCAGGGGACAAGTAGAATGGATAGTTAGCTGGCTTCAGGACAGAACGCAGAGAATAGGAGTAAAGGGCAGCTATTCACAGTGGCAGAAGGTGGGTAGTGGTGTTCCACAAGGATCAGTGCTGGGACCACTGCTGTTCACAATTTACATGAACGACTTAAACTTAGGAATCAAAAAAACATTTTATAAATTTGAGGATGACACCAAATTGGGGGGCATAGTCAATACTAAGGAGGACTGCAACAAGTTACAGGAGGACATTAATAAACTTGCAGAATGTGTATATAATTGGTATATGAAGTTCAACACAGATAAATGTGAGGTATTACATTTTGGTAGGAAGAATAGGGAGGTCACATCACTTGGAGGGTGCGAGTCTAGGTGGGGTAGAGGAACAAAGGGATCTAGGAGTACAAATACACAAATCACAAAAAGTTGCGCCACAGGTTAGCAAGACCATAAAAAAAATCAAACCAAGCACTAGGGTTTATTTCTAGAGGTATAGAATTGAAAAGCAGGGAAGTTATGCTAAACCTATATCGAACCTTGGCTAGACCACACTTGGAGTACTGCATGCAGTTCTGGTTGCCATATTACAAAAAGGATATAGCGGCACTGGATAGGGTGCAGAGAAGATTTACAAGGATGATACCAGAAATGCGAGGGTAAACATATCAGGAAAGGATGAACAGGCTGGGTCTCTTTTCTCTTGAAAAATGAAGGCAGAGGGGTGACCTAATAGAGGCCTTTAAAATTATGAAAAATGTTGGTAGAGTGGATACAGAGAGAATGTTTCCACTTGTGGGGCAGAGCATAACTAGAGGCCATCAATATAAGATAGTCACCAAGAAATCAAATAGGAAATTCAGAAGAAACTACTTTACCCGAAGCGTGGTGAGAACTGTATCACAGTATGGTATGGCAGCTGTAGCTACTATGACCGGAAAGCCCTGCAGCGGGTAGTCAAAACTGCCCAACGCATTACCGGCACCCGGCTACCGACCATAGAGCACATATACCAGAAACGCTGTCTACGGAGGTCACGGTCCATCATCAAAGACCCTACCCACCCCAGCCACAGTCTGTTCACCCTCCTGCCATCTGGGAGACGCTACAGATGCATTCGCACCCGTACGACCAGATTTAGGAACAGCTTCTTTCCCAGGGCTGTCATCCTACTGAACTCCACAAACAAACTCTAAAGCCTGCACATCTGCCAATGCACTTTATTATGGTTATATTTATGTTAATATACTACAAGCCAAATGTATGTTGAATGTTTAAATGTCTTAATCCAAATGTACACTCTCGGGAGCCGCAAGCCTACATTTCGTTGTACTGCACTTGTGCACTAACAATGACAATAAAAGTTGATTTGATTTGATTTTGATTTGATTTGATTTGAATGTGGAACTCGCTACCACAGGGAGTGGTTGAAGCAAATAGTATAGATGCTTTTAAGGGGAGGCTAGACAAGCATATGAGGGAAATGGGAATAGAGGGTTATGCTGATAGATTTAGATGAGGAAAGATGTGAGGAGGCTCATGTGGAGCATAAACACCGGCATGGACTGGTTGGGCCGAATTGCCTGTTTCTGTGCCGTATATTCTATGTAAACCTAATGCATGCTGTCTTTTGCACAGTAACACAAACTAACTCTAAAAATACCCTTCCTTAACTTTGGAATATGTAGGCAGACCAAGAATCCTAATGGTTGAGTTCTCTTTGAGGTTGGATATTTTGTCTCTTTGAAACTTTCATTGCTTCTGGTAAGATTCAAGTTGAATCTTTATATGTGTGCAACAAGATGGTCAGAAAATGTCCCTAGACTAGTGTTTGCACAAACTTCAGACAACATGTCAGTCTAGGATAGGGTACATTTGTGGTGTTAGTCCAGGGTATGGTGCCCTAGTGGCGGTAGTCCCGGGTATGGTACCCTAGTGGTAGTGGTCCCGGGTATGGTACCCTAGTGGTGGTGGTCCAGGGTATGGTACCCTAGTGGTGGTAATCCCGGGTATGGTACCCTAGTGGTGGTGGTCGCACGCAGTATTCCAGGTGTGGCCTCACCAATACCCTGTATAATTGCAGCAAGATGTCCCTGTTTTTATACTCCATCCCCCTTGCAATAAAAGCCAAGATTCCATTGGCCTTCCTGATCACCTGCTACACCTGCATACTAACTTTTTGTGTTTCATGCACCAGGACCCCCAAATCCCTTTGTACTGTAGCACTTTGCAGTTTCTCTCCATTTAGATAATAACTTGCTCTTTGATTTTTTCTGCCAAAGCGCATAACCTCACACTTTCCAACATTATATTGCATCTGCCAAATCTCTGCCCACTCACTTAGCCTGTCTATGTCCTTTTGCAGGTTTTTTATGTCCTCCTCACTCATTGCTTTCCCTCCCATCTTTGTATTGTCGGCAAACTTGGATATGTTGCACTCGGTCCCTTCCTCCAAATCGTTAATATAGATTGTAAAGAGTTGGGGTCCCAGCACTGACCCCTGCAGAACACCACTAGTTACTGATTGCCAGCCCGAGAATGAACCATTTATCCCAACTCTTTGTTTTCTGTTAGATAGCCAATCTTCCACCCATGCCAGTATATTACCCCCAATCCCGTGATTTCTTATCTTGATCAGTAATCTTTTGTGTAGAACCTTGTCAAATGCCTTTTGGAAGTCCAAATACACTACATCTACTGGTTCCCCTTTATCCACCCTGTATGTTACATCCTCAAAGAATTCGAGCAAATTTGTCAAACATGACTTCCCCTTCATAAAACCATGCTGACTCTGTCCTATTAAATTATGTTTACCAAATGCTCTGTTACTGTTTCCTTAATAATGGACTCCAACATTTTGCCAACCACAGATGTTAGGCTAACTGGTCTATAGTTTCCAGCTTTTTGTCTACTTCCCTTCTTAAATAAGGGTGTTACATTAGCAGTTTTCCAATCTGCCGGGACCTTTCCTGAGTCCAGGGAGTTCTGGAAAATAATCACCAATGCATCCACAATCCCTACCGCCACTTCTCTCAAGACCCTAGGATGTAGGCCATCAGGTCCGGGGGATTTATCCGCCTTAAGTCCCATTATTTTACTGAGTACCATCTCCTTGGTGATTTTAATCGTCTTTAGCTCCTCCCCCCCCCATTGCCCCCTGTTTGTCCAGTGTTGGGATATTTTTAGTGTCCTCTACTGTAAAGGCTGATACAAAATATTTGTTCAGCGTCTTTGCCATCTCCATGTTCTCCACCACTGGTTTCCCGGTCCCATCCTCTAAGGGACCAACGTTCACTTTAGCCACCCTTTTTCTTTTAATATAGCTGTAGAAACTCTTGCTATCTGTTTTTATATTTTTTGCTAGTTTACTTTCATAATCTATCTTCCCTTTCTTAATTAATCTTTAATTATTGTTTGCTGGCTTTTAAATGCTTCCCAATCTTCTGTCCTCCCACTAGATTTGGCTACTTTATATGCCCTTGTTTTCAGTCGGATACTATATTTATTACTTTACTAAGCCACGGATGGCTGTCTTTTCTTTTACTCCCCTTTTTCCTCAGTGGGATATATTTATCTTGAAAGATGTGAAATATCTCCTTGAATGTAAACCACTGCTCTTGTACCGTCTTACACTTTAATCTGTTTTCCCAGTCCACTTTAGTCAATTCTACTCTCATACCTTCATAGTCTCCTTTATTTAAGCTCAGTATGCTGGTTTGAGATCCAACTCTCTCACCCTCAAACTGAATTTGGAATTCAACCATATTATGGTCACTCATTCCAAGGGGATCCTTTACTAGGACATTTTTTATTAATTCTGTTTCATTACACAGGACCAGATCTAAGATTGCCTGCCCCCTGGTTGGTTCAGTTACATACTGCTCAAGGAACCCATCCCTAATACACTCTATGAACTCTTCCTCAAGGCTGACATGCCCAATTTGATTAGTCCAGTCAGTATGAAAGTTAAAATCCCCCATGATTATAGCTGTTCCCTTATTACAAGCCCCAACTATTTCCTGATTTATACTCCGACCAACAGAGTTGCAACTGTTAGGAGGCCTATAGACTATGCCCACTAGTGACTATTTCCCCTTCTTATTCCTTATCTCCACCCAAACTATTTCACTATCCTGATCCTTTGACCCAATATCATTTCTGACTATTGCAGTGATTCCATCCTTGATTAACATAGCAACCCCACCTCTCTTTCCTTCCTGTCTGTCCTTCCTAATTGTCAAATACCCTTGTATGTTTAGTTCCCAGTCATGATTATCTTGCAGCCATTTTTCCGTAATGGCCACCAGATCATACCCATGTGTAGTTATTTGTACCATCAACTCGTCAATTTTGTTGCGAATGCTGCATGCATTCAGATAAAGAACTTTCAAATATGTTTTCTGACAATTTATTCCTGCTTTTACCCCTTTTACTACTTTACCTTTATCATTATATATTCTGTCCCTTCCTGACACACTCTGGTTTTTAATTCCCCCACTGCTAACTTGCTCTATTGCCTTCTCCGCTGTCATTTTTATTTTTCGCTCTCTTGAAACCTCCCCCCCACTAATTAGTTTAAAGCCCTCTCTACAGCCCTAGTTATTCGATTCACCAGGACTCTAGTCCCAGCACTGGCCAAGTGAAGTCCGTCCCAATGGACCAGCTCTCTCCTGTCCCAGCACTGATGCCAGTGTCCCAGGAAGCAAAACCCATTTCTCCCACACCAGGCTTTGAGCCACGCATTTAACTCTCTAATTTTATTTACCCTAGCCAAATTTGCACGTGGCTCAGGTAGTAATCCAGAGATTATTACCCTTGTGCTTCTGCTTTTTAATTTGGCCCCTAGCTGCTCAAACTGCCTCAGCAGAACCTCGTTCCTTGTCCTATCTATGTCATTGGTAGAAACATGGACCACGACAACTGGATCCTCCCCCTCCCACTCCAAGTTTCTTTCCAGCCCAGAGGAGATGTCCTTAACCCTGGCACCAGGCAGGCAACACAGCCGTTGGGACTCTCGCTCTCGGCTGCAAAGAACTCTATCTATCCCCCTAACGATACTATCCCCTACCACTACAACATTTCTTTTATCTCCCCCCACTTGAATGGCCCCCCGCTCCACGGTGCTGTGGCCGGGTTGCTCATTCTCCCCGCAGTCCCCATTCCCATCCTCACAGGGAGTAAGAGCCTCAAACCTGTTGGACAAGAGCAAGGACTGCGGCTCCTCCAACACTACCTCCTGGATCCCCGTACCTGCCTCACTTCTAGTCACACCATCCTGACCCTGGCCACGGACTACATCTGAATTAATTAATCTAATTGGTGTGACTACCTCCTGATACACAGAGTCCAGGTAACTCTCCCCCTCCCTGATGTGTCTCAGTGTTTGAAGCTCGGACTCCAGCTCTTCAACACGGAGCTGGAATTCCTTGAGCAGCCAACACTTGGATGCAAGAAAGTCAAACTTTATTAACTAAATAAACTACACCACACGATCAATGTAATCACGGTAAAATTGCTTAGATAGGGGAGGAAAAACGGGCATAACGAGGGAAAATGACTAAAATGACAATTCTAACGAAATCCCACTTTACTCCCCACCCCTATGCCTATCCTAAGTTGCCTTGGGGAAGGTCAGAAAAATATATGCTCACCACTATAATGCCAGCTCCGTGTCCCACGCGATCTTCACTGTCCTGAAGTAAAGAAACACCCCAGTGTTTTAAAAGTAAACTGCTGGTGTTCTTACTTCTTCAGACAGACTCCCACACTGTAGAGGGCACACAGAGGCAAGCCAGAGAGAGAGAGACCTCCGAGAAGCTATCTCTATATACCCCAATTTTGGGGCCGAAATTTTCCCGCCCACTGTTACATTGTTATAGTATCACATCGTTAAATGGAACTACTTTGGTATGGAACTACTTTGGTATGGTGTAGTTATATTGCTATGTGGCACACTGTGCACGGGCAGTGCACAGTGCAGCGTCGGACATCTTGTATCACTCCGCACCATGCGGCAGCACAGAAACAAAGTAAAAATACAGCTAAGTAAAAGCAGTAACTAAAATGAGCTAAAAGTGTCTGTATTATTTATAGTAAAAGAACACAAGGAGACACAACATGGTGGCAGCGGTATAAGTGAGTACAAAATTGTGCTATACGAACTACGAATAAGACGAAAAGCGATTTTATGCGGTGATTGAGAGTGAATCGTACGGGAAACTAAAATGACGGCTGTGCAAATGCAACCCCTCATGAACTGGGAAGCCGACGCTATAGTAGAAGCATTCCGCAAGTTCAAACAGAAATGTGAGCTTACATTCAAAAGCTTCCTGAAGGGTACTACCAATGAGGAAAAGGTTAGTTACATTCTGTTGTGGACAGGAGAAAAAGGTCTAGATTTGTATAATAGCTGGAGTTTGACTGAAGAGGAAAAGGAAAACCCTGCGACAATTTTTGATACATTCAGCAACCATCTAGAGCCTAAATCCAATCACCGTATACACAGATACAAAGTCCAGAGTCTAAGACAGGAACCCGGTGAAACAGCTGACAATTTCCTGACAAGGCTGAGAAATGAAGCCAGCAAGTGTAAATTTAAGGAAATGGAGGAAAGGCTTGTGGACCAGCTAATATGGGGGTCAGCGCATGTAGAGGTACAAAAAGCCTTGATAGGAAAAGAAAAGCTCGGAATAACAGAGGCTACAGATACTGCGAGAGCTCATGAAGCCATGAAGCAGCAAATGAAAACGCTGATTTCTCAAACGGCTGACATGCGGACGGCTTCTGAGATGGACAACAGAGTGGATGCTGTAGTGTATGTACCTTTAAGAGAGAACTACTTTTACAGCTCCTGTATACTGTAGTACCGGCAGTGACCACACCTGTATATGAGCCTTGAGCATGCCTCTGTACCCCAGTCTTGAGACTACCCTCCTCCAGTAAACACCTGTTGATTGTTAAGTTACAGCATCCGTGTGGTTATTGAAAAACATCATACTCTCAGAATCACGGATCTAACAGATGCAGTGAGAGAAAAGTACAACACACAAAGACATGCACATGATAATGGGGGAAACATGTGCAGAAATTGTGGCAGACCGCACGATTACACAGACAAGAGGAAATGTCCAGCATATGGAACAAGCTGCAATGCATGTGGCAAACTAAACCACTGGGAAAAGAGGTGTAGAACGAAGAAAGAAGGAACATACATCAAAAACAAAGGCGGACAGCAGAACCAGAGAAAGAAACACATTATCCATGCCATGGATGAGCAGGATAATGATGATGATCACGACAATGCACTAAACATCAAAACCATAAAGATACAGCTTCACGAGATGTCCAGAGCGGAAAATACTCCAAGGAGAGAATTGCACACCATCATCCAAATAAAAAAAAAGGTCAAAGGCCGGCCCACAACCATCAACTTAAAGTTGAAGCTGGACACAGGGGCTCAGAGCAACATTCTCCCATTGAGACTGTACCAGCTGATCTTTCCCAAAAACCTGAGAGAAGATGGCTACCCGAAAAATGGTTGTTTAAAGGCAAGTAATGTCACGCTGACAGCATACGGGGGGAGTGAGATTAGACAACTCGGAATAACCTTTATCAAAGGGACACATAAAAGAAAGAACATCGACTGCATGTTCTATGTCACCGACACTGAGCGGCCAGCGATCCTGGGATTAAACAGCTGCGAGAAGTTGAGATTGATCTCAGTGCATCATGAGCTGACGGAAATGCCACTGAAGTTAGACAACAACACCCCACTGGAGAATTGCCCACAAATCAAGAGTAAAAAATACTTGATAGACATGTATCCGGAATGTTTCGATGATACAGTGGGATGTTTCGGAGATTTCCAATACCACATCACCATCGATCCAGAGGTAAAGCCCGTTATCCATGCTCCACGAAAAGTACCCATCGAGCTGAAGACAAAGCTTGAAAGAGAGCTAAAGGAGATGGAAGAAAAGGGAGTGATCGTAAAGGTCACTGAACCCACAGACTGGGTAAACTCAATTGTGGTACGAGAAAAGCCAAACAGGCGTCTCAAAATATGTTTGGACCCCAAAGATCTAAACCAGGTGATAAAGAGGGACCACTATCCCACCCCAACGCTAGAGGAGATTACACCATCACTGGCAGGAGCCAAGGTTTTCTCAAAACTAGATGCCAGAAATGGATATTGGAACGTGAAGTTGGATGAGGAATCAACAACACTGACAACATTAAACACACCATTTGGGCGTTACAAATTCCTGCGGCTACCATTCGGGCTAAAGGTCTGTCAAGATATCTTTCAACAGAAAATAGATGAGACATACAGAGGCTGTGAAGGAGCTATAGGAATAGCTGATGATATTCAGATCTATGGAGCAGATGAAAGAGACCATGACATGCACCTACATGAGGCCATGGAGAGTACCAGGAAGGCTGGCATCAAGTTAAATGCAGATAAGTGCATAGTTAAAGTCAAGGAATGCCAATTCTTCGGTATGATTTATACACCAGAGGGAGTCAAGCCAAATCCAGAGAAGATTGCGGTGATTGCTGAAATGAAACCACCCAAAGACAAGAAAGAGCTGAGGAGTTACCTCGGCTTGGTCCAATACATGAGTTCTTTCATCCCACACATGTCGGAACATACAACAAATCTCAGAGAGCTATTGAAAGAAGACGCCGAATACCAGTGGTCTGAATCACACAAAAGGAATTTCAAACAACTTAAAGAACTGTTCACAGAATCACACAAACCTCACAGTACAGATAAAGGCCATTTCGGCCCATCGAGCCTGCACCGACACATATCCCACCCGATCCCCGTAACCCCTACACCAACACATATCCCACCCTATCCCCGTAACCCCACGTATTTAATCCCCCTAACACTAAGGGTCAATTTTTTTTATCATAGCCAATCAACCTAACCCGCACATCTTTGGACTGTGGGAGGAAACCGGAGCACCCGGAGAAAACCCACGTAAACACGGGGAGAATGTGCAAACTCCACACAGACAGTCACCCGAGGCCGGATTCGAACCCAGGTCCCTGGCGCTGTGAGGCAACAGTGCTAACCACTATGTCACCGTGCACCACCGTGCACTGTTGTGCAAAGAAACAAGCCTGTCATATTATGACAGAAGAAAACCAGTCACTCTGCAAGTAGACGCTTCTACCAGAGGACTAGGGGCAGCTCTGGTGCAGGAAGGAAAGCCCATAGCTTTCGCATCAAAGGCCTTGACATCAGCCGAGATGAGATACGCCAACACAGAAAGAGAACTATTAGCAGTATTGTACGGATGCGAGAAATTCTATGTGTTAAGTCTGTGGGTTGTATTATAAATAATCACAGACTCCACTGTTAACAAAATAAAACACGTCTTTACTATTCAGAGGCTCGGGCGATTCTGCCCTAGTTAACGTATCACAACCCTTATATACTGGTGTGGTCACTATCGGTATTACAGTATACATGAGCCAATAGATAGTGCCACCCTAAAGTAGTGCTCTTAAAGGCGAACGGTTACATTCTATAGTTCCCTTAAAGGTAAACGGTTACATACACAACACTCCTCCCTTCCTAGCTTATTACTTACAGAATCCCGTTAAACATACAATCTTCAACTTTATATAAACAGTTTGCAGATATACTCTCGATGGAGTCAACGTCATATAACAATTTACAGATATACTCTCAATGGAGTCAACGTCATATAACAGTTTACAAACATACTCTCAGTGGAATCAGTTTACAGGTTCAGTCTCTGTGGGAACAGTTCATAAATTCAGTCTCTGGTATTAATTCGTTCCAGACAGCATCCTCCATAGCCTTTTTTTTTAACAGCTTGTACTTTCGTCCTGTTGAACCAGCAGTGCGGACTTATACAACCCACTGGCTGTCTTGATAATGTCCCTGGATTTTATTTACAAATTTAGCACCTTTCGTAGTGTTCGGACTGAGGTAGTAGAAGTAATAATATTTTAAACAGTTATTATTTTCTGCTTCTTCTTTTTCTTTTCTGCCTTTTTGAAACTCTCCGAGCTCTTTTCCCGGCTGCCATCTGTAGCGCCACCAACTCTCTATGTTCCTTAGACCTTAAGTGCTTCCTCAGGATTTCAGCACTTTGGGAGTTCCCATCACAATTTGGGCAGACCACATCCTCATAACATTCGGTGTCACTCAACAGGTCAAGACCCTTCTTCAAGCAATCATATTCATCCTGCTCTTCCTCGGATGTCTGCCCTTCCTTCCCTCCTGGCCTCATTTGTGCGTTCAATCCTTTCCCTTCCTTCAGGGATTTCGTTATCAGGCTATTTAATCCTTCTACTGAAGTAGCTGTTTCCCCATTCTCCTGTTCCCCTGGACGTAATTCAGCGTACTCCTCCATTTCATCCATCATTTTCTCCAATGCTTTCATCTTCTCTTCCTCTTGTACTTTGGCTTCCAGTGCTTGGAGAAGTTGCGCCTCGACGCTCTCTAGCTCATGTTCAGGGCCCATTCCCAGTTGAAACTGTTCTTCAAGTCGGTCAACCTCGGTAATTGCCGCCTCATATTTGTCTTGGGCTTCCTTCCATATTTTTATGAGTTCTGCCATGTCTTTCACCTCTACATCCTCATCTATGTATGGAACTTCTACCGATGAGTCTGTCTTGGCCCTGAGCTCCTCAAGAATTTCCTGCAGCCTTTGGACTTCTTGCTCATGTTCAACCTTTAGTTGCTCATATACTTCCAACGAAACTAGCTTTTCGGAGGTTGCTGAGTTAACCCCCTCCAGAATTGTAGTCTGGGCCTGTTCATACTGTTTTTTTAACTTCTCGCACTCTGCTTGTAAGGAGTCGTAGAGAAGAACTGGAATAAAATCCTGGCTTCCTGAAGATTCCTCTTCATTTGTTTCTTTCGCAATTTCCTGTTGGAGTTCAGCCAAGGCTGCTATGCTATCTGCCTCTCGAAGTCTCACTGCCATCAACTCTTCTTTATTCTTGCAGTCCATCTCAGCCATTTCCCGTTTACTTTCATTTAACTGAGTGAGTAGTCCCTTATTTTGGGCTGAGAGATATTGCACCTTCTCATGTAGACCCTTGCACTCCTTCTCTGCTTGACATAGCTGATTACCGCTGATTTGGTTCTGCGTTTCAAGTTCCAACATCCTTTGCTTAGCTTCTTTCAGTTTCGCCCCTATAAGCTCCTCTTGCAACATGGCCACATTATTCTCATCAGGTAAAGAAGCGTTTCTCTTTTCCATGTCCAAGATTTGTTTCTGCATCTCCTTAAGAGCACCCTGTGATTCAACTTCTCTTAACTTTGCCTGCACTAGCTCCGTCTCTAATTGCAGAACAAAATCCTCAGTGCAGCGTGATTTGCCCTTCTGCTGTATCTCTAGATCATGCAAATATTCTAACCCCTGAACATCATCAGGGAGATGTGATCGGTAATTGGTCACGATGGCTCTATGGTCGCTCTCTGCTTGAGCCAGTAGGTTCTGTTGTCTTTCCAGACTCTCCCATTCGGTGTCATAGAACTTTTTCATTGTTTTCATCTCTTGTACGAGGCGGTAACTTAATTGTTCTAATTGTTGTTGTACTTTGAAATAGCGTTGAGTTCGAGCCCGGTGTTCCTCTGTAATGCATATGTCTGTAGCTTGAACAGACTCAGAATTCTCTGTCTTTATGCACGCCATCGATTTTCCAACCTTAGTCCGTGAGTTAATGTTAACCTTGTTTTTCATACATAAGCTGGACTTATCGTCTTCCGGCTCAGAGTCTGAGCTGCTTGTCTGCATTGAGTCCTCACTCGTCATTGCTTGTCGGTAGTGCCATTCCATGTCTATTTTCTTGATCCACTCCCGTCCTAGAAGTGGTGGTCCTCCCTCAGGTAGTACGTACAAATTCATTCTTGGGTGTACTTTACCCCTATCTCTCACCTTGACTCTTATTTTCCCCATGGGGTATACGCGATGCCCCGTGTATGTCTGTAATACGAACTTGGTATTTCTTAAGGGTATGTGAGAGAATAGTCGGTGGTAGTCCTTTTGGTTGATGACTGATACAGCTGATCCCGTGTCCAGCTCCATTCGTACTTGGACTCCAGCTATTTTTAGTGTGACCCAGATCGTCTGTAGATCAGTTACTTTACCCACATTGTGGATTCTCAGACTATCCAACTCCTGGCTGTTTGGGTCTGAGTCTGAATTTTGTTCGTCTGAACTCTTTTCAGCCACCTGATGCACCTTGTTGTGCTTTTCTTGTGGTGGTGGCTTCCTTTGTTTGTTGGTCTTCTTTCTGGACCTGCATACCTTCGCGATGTGACCCAGTTTGCCACATTTCCTGCACTCTTGATTCTTAAACCAGCACTGATTCTGGTCGTGCGTTGTCTTTCCACAACGGTAGCATTTGGAAATGCTTGCAGTCATTTGGTCCACCCCGAGTGCCGCCGCCTTTAGCTGCATTTCCGCCGTTCCTTTCACTGCGGCTTCGTGCGATGAAGCTATGAGGACAGCCCTGTCCAGTGTGAGGTCGTTTTCCTCCAGGAGTCGCTTCTGCGTTCCTTCTTTGGCCAAGCCGCATACGAACTTGTCCCGCAGCGCCTCTGTCAAATTCCCTCCAAGCTGGCAGTATTTCGCTAGCTTACGCAGTTCGACTAAGTATTCCGCATTGCTTTCATCTTGCCTCTGGGTTCTGGCGTAAAATTTAAATCGTTCAGCCAGTATCAACGGTGTGGGGTTCAAGTGATCCTTCAGCACTGCTACGATCTCTTCGAAGGTCTGGTCCACTGGTTTAACTGGTGCTATTAGCTGTTTCAAGAGCCCGTATGTTTTTGCTCCCATCGAATTTAACAAAGTTATTGCCTTGTCGTATATGGCTACGCAATATATTCCTATGCGTTCCCCATACGTGGCCCTGTCTTCTATTTCAGCATTAAAATCATTAATATTTCCTCGCTTAGGCATCTTCTTCTCTTTCCGAGAACAGCACAAGTATTTCTTTACTTATTATTAATTTTCTTCTCTTTTCTTGAGAACACCACAAGTATTGCTGTACTTATACTTATTTTCCCTCTCTTCTTGAGAACACACCAGCCTTTCTGAAAAATCTTATTACTTTCCTGAAATTCTTAATAATTTCCAAGATGGCGGTTTCCCGCTTCTTCCTTCTTCTTCAGCGGTTTCCCCGCGAAAAATGGCGGCTTTCCCGCGCTTCTCGCTCTCCCCGCCCACTTCGATGGCGGTTTTCCCGCGCTTCTCGGCGCTCTCCGCCCACTTCAATGGCGGTTATCACCCGTTCCCCGACGCTGACTTTCAGCCCGAGTGCGGCCCTAATCAGCGGATGCGATCGATGGCCCGGCTGCGCCTCGCACTTGAAAGCGGCCCCCGGCCTCTGGCTCACCCGCTCGCGTGGCTCTTGCTCGCTCCCTCCCGGGCTCTTGCTTACCCGCTCGCGCGTTTCACCGCGGCTCTTATCAGGGATTGCGATCGCCCTGTCTTTGCAGCCAACGCTGCGGCTTACCCACGAGGTTATGGAGGCTTCAGGGTCCTAATGCCTGTCGCTTCCAGCCTGTCGGTTCCAGACTGGTGAGGATTGAAACCTCTCTTCAACGTCCTGTCTTCGGACGAAGCCGCCGTGGAACAACTGCCGCAGGGTTTGAATCCTGACTCGTCGCCAATGTTAAGTCTGTGGGTTGTATTATAAATAATCACAGACTCCACTGTTAACAAAATAAAACACGTCTTTACTATTCAGAGGCTCGGGCGATTCTGCCCTAGTTAACGTATCACAACCCTTATATACTGGTGTGGTCACTATCGGTATTACAGTATACATGAGCCAATAGATAGTGCCACCCTAAAGTAGTGCTCTTAAAGGCGAACGGTTACATTCTATAGTTCCCTTAAAGGTAAACGGTTACATACACAACACTATGCATACCTATATGGCAGGCGATTTACAATAGAGAGTGACCATCATCCACTAGAACAGATCTATAAGAAGAATCTGTGCAAAGCGCCTGCAAGACTGCAAAGACTACTTCTAAGGATCCAAAGCTATGACTTCACACTTAAATATAAGCCAGGAAAGGAAATGGTGCTAGCAGATGTGTTGTCTCGATTGTCACCATATGAGAAACACGAGGTGGAGGGCCTAACAGTAAAAACCCACCACCTAGTGAATGTTACTCCTACAAAGCTCAGTCAAATCAGAGATGAGACTAGCAAAGATGAGGAGTTGCAACTACTCACACAACAAGTAATACAGGGGTGGCCGGAGAGAATCCAGCGGGTACAGGCGACAATTCGTCAATACTGGATGATTAAAGACGATATTGCAGTAGAAGACGGTATTCTCCTTGCTGGATCGAGGATCATCGTGCCAAAGACGATGCAGACACAACTTCTCCATCTCATACATGAAGGCCACATGGGAATGGAGAAATGCAAGCTGAGAGCCAGATCAGCTGTATACTGGATAGGCATGTACAAAAATATCGAACAGATGGTCTCTGCATGTGGTATATGCCAGAAATACAGAAATGCACAACAGAAAGAGGAGATGATACCTAGTGAAATACCGTCAAGACCATGGCACACTGTTGGGGCAGATCTCTTCATGTGCAATCAAGAATGGTATCTCATAGTGGCAGATTACTATTCCAAGTTTCCTTTTGTGAGAAGGGTGAAAGACTTGAGAGCCACAACTACCACCAGGATTGCAAAGGGCTTGTTTGCTGAACAAGGAATCCTGGAAAAGGTAATCTGTGACAATGGAACCCAGTTCACATCGAGTGAATTCAGAGCTCTGGCAGAAAAGTATGGGTTCAAAATAGTAACCTCATCCCCACATTTCCCAAGGGGACACGGGTTCATCAAAAGACAGATCCAGACTGTCAAGAGAACTCTCATCAAAAGTAGTGAGATGGGGGAAGACCAAGACCTTGCCCTCCTATCACTCAGATCAACACCACTGAAAGCAGACATGAAATCACCTGCGGAACTGCTGAATGGGAGGAAGTTTAAGACTACACTACCAGCAAAAATGCATCCTCCCCAGGACCAGGAGGACTTCAGACAAAAGCTGGCAGAAGCACAAATCATAGGAAGCAAACATTACGATAAACATGCAAAGACGCTACCAGAATTGCTGAATGGACAATCAGTGCATGTGCATGACCCAGTGTTGAAAACCTGGACTCCAGCCAAGGTCATTGGGAAAGCTGAGACTCCAAGATCCTACTTCGTAGAGACTGAACCTGGTAACCAATAGAGATGGAACAGACTACACATCAGACTTTCACCTGAACTGGATAAGCAGCAGACAACATCAGCAACATTGACAACACCAGCTACCACAAGCAGTACAACACCAGAAACAAGCGCTACAAATCAAACAACCACGAGCATGCACATTCCAACTCCAAAGGCGACAGCAACAACAACAACGAGAGCGGAACACACCAAAACACCGCAGAGAGGAATGGTCACCACCAAATCCACAAGATGGAGGGACAACATCCAACCACCTGAGCGATATCGCGAATAAAAAAAAACTCATGATTCTTTATAGTTGATAATAATAGTTCAGATATAATATTTGTTAATTTAAATTGTTAAATTTCATATTTTAGTTTTTTGAGAAAGAGGGATGTTACATTGTTATAGTATCACATCGTTAAATGGAACTACTTTGGTATGGAACTGCTTTGGTATGGTGTAGTTATATTGTTATGTGGCACACTGTGCACGGGCAGTGCACAGTGCAGCGTCGGACATCTTGTATCACTCCGCACCATGCGGCAGCACAGAAACAAAGCAAAAATACAGCTAAGTAAAAGCAGTAACTAAAATGAGCTAAAAGTGTCTGTATTATTTATAGTAAAAGAACACAAGGAGACACAACACCCACATCCGGAGTTTTCTGGGCTAAAACAAAGGGATCCAAACTGTCCCCTTGTCTGGGATGGGTTTGAATAAAGTTGCCATTGTCTGTGATGGCTGTCGATAAAACTGCAGGGGTTTTGAATGTGTCTTCATTCTGGGGTCAAAATGTTCCTGCCCAGATCCGGAGTTTTCTGGGCTAACAAAAGGGATACAACTGTCCCCATTGTCTAGTAATGGGTGATTCAAACCCATTCATTCTTAAACTGTTCATTTTCTTAGTCTAAAAAGTCTCTTCCGTAGTTTAGGTGTGTTTCATTGCGTGTGATGGGTTTTGAATGGAGTTGGATTACTATGTAAACAGAAACCCATTCTCTTGTGGTCATTGAAACCGCAGTCAAGTGGTTTTAATTCCTTGTGCAAACATCCTTGTAAATAAACATCGATTGTCTCTGGAGGGAGGGGGAAACTCCCCTTTTGATTGACAGAATTTGACTGCCAACTTTGATCCTCCCCCTTTTCACAGACATACACGAGCTGCTTCCAAGCCCTTTGTCCTTGGCCATGCTTTTCTGATGGCCATTTTTATCCCTGGGCAATTTACCAAACTCAAGGGTACAATTTTTAATAAAAATGTACTGTCTTAAGGTGTGCGATTTTTTACAAAGTTCTTTGATTCCGGTGTTGTCCAAGTGCTGCTTAGCTCACAGGCCCCTTAACGCAGCCTTTTGCAGTTCTGGGGACATTTTAAAACATTGTCCAACCCAGAGACAAATTAAATCACGCAAAGTCTTTGTCCACGATGTGGATTAATATTTCCCGATCTTCGGGGGCTGAGGGGATTTTGCGAACCCCTACAATTGTCATTTTAAATTTTAACCAATTAGTAAATAAAATGAAAGTCAGTAAATTACTTGCATTGCCTAGATAGTGTCTGCTTGTATCCACTCCACATTTCTATAGGAGATGGCATCAGGATTTATTGTTAAATATAGCAATTCCAGAGTCATAATCCAGAGAATCGCACAGGTCCCTTTCAAACGACAGGGGAACCAGTATGACGTAATAAAGACTCACTACGCACTTGGTTGTACATAAAGCAAGGCTTTAATTGACTTGTAACAAAACATGGAGGTCTAGTTAGTAGTCATTGCTTCCTGTTTCCAGATTGTCTCTGGCCAAGCTGGGCCCACGCCTGAGTATTTATACTCCTTGGACGGTGCCCTCAGCTGGCCGTTCAGTATTACTTCCTGAGTTACTTCTTGTAGAAGTTGCGATTTACGACATTCTTCCTCCCTCAAAGGTTTGGAAGTCCAATCTTCTTTTAACGGACTAGGCAGACCAAAAATAGCCGTAGTCGTTTAGCTTTCTGCTTGTGACCGGAAGGCACATCTCCCCGGATCATGTCCTGGTCCCTGGGTCGCTTGACCCGTACCGGTAAGTCGGTAAAGTCCACGTCATCTTGATCATCCTGTGGAGGCCTGGGAATATCATGACTCCGGGTGCAGGTCCCCACTGGTGCAGAGCTGGCCTCATCCTGAGTCGTAGCCGGAGATTGTCCAGCGTCCTGATTTCGGGTGGCCATCCTACAGGGAGCGTTCGGTTCCCTGAGTTGATCCGATAGCACTGCCGGCAGATCCCTCGATGTCCCAGGTAGGGCGTCATCTTCATAGGGGTGTGGAGTGTTGACATCATCGTCGTGGGATCCTTCATCATTCGGGCCCATGTGACTAGTTGGGCAGGGAGCCAGATCTCTGAGCGAGACAGTGGACTCCCGGCCATTGGGGTACCGCACGTGTGCATACGTTGGGTTTACCTCCATTAACTCCACCTCGTCAATGAGAGGGTCGCTCTTGGCAGACCGGACGAACCTCCGGAGTAGCACAGGGCCTGGAGCCACCAACCATGATGGTAGAGATGTCCCATGTGTAGAGCGACACCGGAACTTGAAGAATCGCTCATGAGGTGTGACATTAGTGGACGTGGAGAGAAGAGACCTGATAGAGTGTAACACGTCAGGGAGCACAGTTTCCCACTGCTGGTCTGGTAGGTTGCGTGACCTCAGTGCCAGACGGGCAGCGTTCCAGATGATGGCGTTGTATCATTCAACCTGCCCATTGCCGATTGGGCGATATGGTGTCGTCTTACTTGAGGCGATTCCCCGTTGGGAGAGAGAACTTTTAAGTTCACTCGACATAAAGGAGGGACCCCGATCCGTGTGGATGAAATTGGCTGTCCCGCAAAGGGGAAAGACCTGATCGAGGCATTTAATTACCGTAGAGGTAAGCATATTAGGACAGGGGAAAGCAAAGGGAAAGCATGAATACTCGTCTACCATCGTAAGTAGGTAGGTGTTCTGCGTCGACGAAGGCAATGGCCCTTTAAAGCCTATGCTGAGCCTCTGCATAGGCTGCATTGCATGTATGAGTAACTCATCTGATGGGCGGAAGAATTGTGGTTTCAATTCTGCACAAATCCTACAGGAGGAGCATGTTTTCTTTACGTCCTCCGTTGAGAATGGTAGATTTTTGGAGCGCACATACGGGTAACGCCAGGATGACATAAGTCCATATGCAGATCCGCCAGAGTCGACGTTGATATTGAAGAGCAAAATGCCCGTGTGAAGGTATCTGGGGCCACATTCTGTTTGCCGGGTCGGTAACAGATAGTAGATCCAAAGGCGGCCAGCTCCAGAGTTGAATTTTATTATTTTTGATTTTCGTGCGCTTCCGGTTATCCAAAATGAAGGCCACGGAGCGCTGGTCAGTTATGAGCGTGAAATGACGCCGAGCAAGAAAATGACTCCATTGGCATACAGCCTCGATGATGGCTATAGCCTCCTTCTCGACAGGGGGGTAATGGAGCTCGCTACCCTGTAAGGTTCTGGATAGGAATGCCGCGGGTCGACCACCTTGATTCAAGGTAGCCGAGATCGCCACCTCCGATGCATCGCATTCGACCACAAAAGGAAGGTTTTCGTCAATGGAGTGGAGTGTGGCTTTCTCCAGCTGTCATTTGAGGAGGTTGAAGGCAGAAATAGCCATTGCTTCCAATGGAAAAGACTTCGCATGAAGCAGGGGCTGTATTTTATCGGGGAAGTGAGGTATCCACTTTGCGTAATAAGCAAACATGCCAAGTGCCCGACGAAGAGAGACGAGATTTGTAGGGGGAGGGAGCTCCTGAAGTGGACGAAATCACTCTGGGTCCGGTCTAATAACACCGTTGCCCACCCAGTAGCCGAGAATGTTCACTGATGGCACCGATTTCACCGATTTGGATTCATTTAACATTAAGTGGCGACGACGGAGAACGTCAAAAATTCTCTGAAGATTGGCGTCATGCTCCTTTTGATCATGGCTGGCAATAGTGATATTGTCTAAATACGGAAAGGTATCCGTCAAGTTCTCTTGCCGGACTAGGCCATCCATTGCCCGTTGGAAGATGGCCACCCCATTGGTGACCCCAAATGGAAGGCGACGAAACTGATAAAGCCGCCCATTGGCCTCAAAGCCCGTATACTTTTTGTCAGAGTCTTTCAGCGGTACCTGATGGTACGCTCTCCTTAAATCGAAGGTTGAAGATACCTTGTATTTGGCAAGGTTGTTGACCATGTCATCTATGCGTGGTAGCGGGTTGGCATCCAGATCGGTATATTGATTAATAGTCTGCGAATAATCAATACACAGACGTTTCTTATGTTGTTTTAAAGGGTTTTTCACAACGACGACTTGAGCCCACCAGGGAGATGAACACGGCTCGATAATACCATCAGCTAAAAGGCGAGAGATTTCTGCCTCGATAAATGCTCGGTCATCTTGGCTAAAGCGCCGCGATTTGGTGGCTATGGGTTTACAGCGGGGGGAGATTGGCAAACAGGGAGGGCTCACCGAGTAAGGCCGCTGAGAGCGCACAAAACGGCACCTTAGAAATGGTAAGCTCCGGCTTCGACCCTCCAAACTCAAAAGTGAGTCTTTTGTGCTGCTTCTGGAAGCCCTGTCCCAGAAGCACATCGCTACATAAGTTTTCGAGTACTCGGAGCCGGGTGGAGGGATACATGCGACCATTGAGGATGAGATTGACAAGACAGAAGCCAGAAGAATTGGTGGTCAGAGTCGTCAGAGCCATTGCAATCTCCCTGTCCGAGGGATAAATGCACAATTTTAACCTGCTGACAGCCCGCTTACTAATGAAGCTGTCAGAGCTGCAGGAGTTGATTAGTGCGCTTAGAGTGTGCCTATTTACTGAAACCTTTGTGGCTGCGTGGGCCAAACTTTGGGGGAAAACAGCTGTGATGGGAGGAGGGGCAATTTTTCCTTCGGCAGCTGTAGCCTTAGTAGTGGTTCTTAGGGGAGGAGCAGCTCCAAAGATAGCAGCTGTGAAGCTAACAGGGGCTCTCGACCGGTATACTTTAGAGGAGCTGCCTTTCTTGTTTGCAGAGGCCCGTGACTGGCATACCTTGGAAAAGTGTACTTTCTTGCTGCAATGATTGCAGGTCGCATTACGAGCCGGGCAAAATTTTCTGTAATGGAACGCACCTCCACAAAAGAAACACTTTCTTCCTGATTGCCAGGATGCTGCTAGGGTGGGGTCGTCATCAGCAAAGGCCTCTAGGGTAGGGTCGTTGTCCATTAGAGTAGAGTCATCATCAGCGGGGGCATCCACCCAAGACCTATCGAAAGACTTATTAAAGGTGATAGCCGCCGCCCGTGCACGTGGTGGGAGATAAGTGTCCGCATTCTTCTTGGCCAATTCCAGGGAACACGCCTGGTCATAAGCAGCCCGTAAATTGAGGGTTTTATTTTCTAGCAGGTGCTGACGTATAAAAGGGGATGCAATCCCATTGATAAAGGAATCGCGGATTAGTTCCTCTTGATACTGCTCAGCTGTAACCATTTTAAGGTTACAATCTTTGCTGAGCCTGCGAAGTTTCTGGAGGAATTCATCGAGTGATTCCTTTGGCTGCTGCCGAGTTGTGGCCAGTAGGTGTCGAGCAAAGATTTCATTCGGGGACTTGACATATAGCTGCTGTAAAATTTCGATAGTGGCGTCGTAGTCTATACAGCCCTCAATATAATCATACACATGAGGGGATACGTAGTGTTCTGGACCGATGGACTATTTTATGTGCAGATAGCACCCTCTGGTGGTGGCTATGTGTTAGCAGTGTGTTTGTATGAAACAGAGGTCATTTGACCTTTGTTCCTTTCTTCCTGTTTGAGGTCATTTGACCTTTGTTCCTTTCTTCCTGTGAGAGGTAATTTGACCTTTGTTCCTTTCTTCCTGTGAGAGGTCATTTGACCTTTGTTCCTTTCTTCCTGTGAGAGGTCATTTGACCTTTGTTCCTTTCTTCCTGTGAGAGGTCATTTGACCTTTGTTCCTTTCTTCCTGTGAGAGGTCATTTGACCTTTGTTCCTTTCTTCCTGTGTAACCCAGGAAGTAGAATCCCAGGAAGTAGAATTCCAGGCCGAACCTGGCAATAATGGAGGATTCCATAAGGGATTCACAATCCAATGTAATCCGATTTCATATGTTAGGCCAAGCGCGATATCTGTGAGTATCTTTGTTTGTTAGCATAATAGCAACGTTGTCAGAGTAGTATTTTGATAACACTATGTTTATAAAAGGTTAATATTTGATAGTTACAGAAGTGAGTCCAAATGTTAGTTAGTTATACAATTAGTCTATTCTACTGTTGTAAATATGTTTATATCTTATGTAATATCGAATGTATAGTACTCAGTTTATGTACAAAACATACTTTGTCTTTGTTTACAGTTTCACAAAATTTGTTCAAGTAAAGGCTTCAAACAGCAAATGGCTTCACGAAGAATTATTTTGAATAAGTGTTTAACTTGCTGGATAACTAGATAGGAGCACGTCTAGCGCGGCCAGTACAGTGAAAAGATATCAGTGAAAAGATATCAGTGAAAAGATATCAGTGAAAAGATAGCAATACGGCTAGCTGTGAAGAGCAGAGCAGGAGGAACCCAGTGTAAGCCTTAACCCTCGTAGAGCACACCTACCTCACATCAACATGTCAGAAGATAATAACGAAAATGCTTTGCAGCGAGGAGAAGACCTTAAACAGGCAGACGAAACTGTAGAAGGTGACAATCGGTCTATAAGCTCCGGTTACGTCAGATCGCAAGCTGGTTCACGGTCATCAGGTGGTTCTAGAGTAAGCGTGACTATCGCCAGAGTACAAGCTAAGCTAGTGGCAGCTCAAGCCAGAGCTGCGCATGCGAACAGTGAAATAAAAATAAAAGTAAGACAGGCCCGTCTCCAAGCTGAATCACAAGCCGAACAGGCCCGATCACAAGCTGAACAGGCCCGTCACCAAGTTGAATGCCAGGCTGAACAGGCCCGCCTCCAAGCCACATTAGACGCTCTGCAGCAACAAAAAGAGATAGATGCTGCATTAGCCGAGACACAAGTATTCGAGGCAATTTTGGAGGGAGCTGATCCCGAGACAGCTTACAAACCTTTAATTCCCATTTCGTGGCAGAGTCCACGACAGTGCACCATAGATTACATGAGCGACCATGCCGACATACAGTTTACAGGAGAAAGGGATGGAGGCCCGCACATCTCTACAGACGCAAGCACTTCGTATAACATGCCACAAGTTGCCAATCAAGGTCAAAGCAGACAGCCTGCCTCAAGCCGCAGAGTCTCCCCCAGCAGAATGGAAGACACGGTGCAGAGGAATAGGATGCTGAATAGAGAAAGTCAGAGGCAAATCCCCTCTCGGTTCCTTGGGACCCCCCAACAGAGCCCCTAGCCAAGGCAACCCTGGCATAGGTCCCAGCACCTACGACCTTGCCAAATACCTTGCACACACCCAGCTGGTGACTTCGGGGTTAATCAAGTTTGATGACAGGCCGGAGAACTATCAGGCTTGGAAGTCCTGCTTCCACGATGCCATATCAGGCTTAGACCTGTCGGCAGGAGAAGAGCTCGGCCTCCTTATCAAATGGCTCGGCCCAGAGTCCGCCGGACAGGCCTGCAGGATAAAAGTGGCCAATGTGGGACAGCTGCCAGAGGGGTTGAAGAAGGCTTGGGTGAGGCTGGAAGAAAGCTACGGCTCACCCGAAGCCATTGAAAGGGCTCTCTTTGACAGGTTGGAGAACTTTCCGAGGTTGACGAGTAAGGAACCCCAGAAGCTCCGCGACCTTGGAGATCTGCTGTCGGAACTCGAAGCCGAAAAGCAGGATGGCTACCTACCCGGTCTATCGTACTTAGACACTTCCAGATGGGTAAGTCCCATCATTGAGAAGCTTCCATTTAACCTGCAGGAGAAGTGGATAACGTTTGGATCAAAGTTCAAGCTAAAGCACAACGTGGCGTTCCCACCATTCTCTGCGTTCGTTAAATTCATCCGTAAAGAAGCCAAAGCCAGAAACGGCCCCAGCTCCAACTTCTTCTCCTCCCACCCAGCACTTGCCAGAAGAGGCAAGTTCGACAGACATGGAAGGACACCAATATCTGTCCACAAAATGCAAGTGTCCTCAACTGAGGTCACAAAGATTCAGAGGAAACCTGAGGATATGAGCAAACAATGCCCTATCCACAACAAGCCCCATCCATTAAAGAAGTGCAGAGGCTTCCGGGAGATGTCCCTGGAAGATCGGAAACAATGGCCTAGAAATTCAGCTGTTAGCGCCAGCCGTTAGTGCCAGATTTCCGGCGCTAGCCACTTAGCGCCTGGGCACCGCCGGATCTGCGCCTACGCCGAAATTCAGCTGGGATTTAGCGCTGGCGCAAAGTGTTAGCGCCCGCTCAGCTGCGCGCGCATCTTATGATGTCATTTCGTCGTGCAACGCCGTTTGTGCGCCCCAAACCGGAAATTCAGTGGCGCCCGGCCGATGTGGGCATGGCGCTGCTAAGAACTGTGAAATGGAACTCAACAGAGGCCCTGTGGGATTTGGGGAGCGCTAATTAAAGGGCACATCCACTCACCCATAAAAGCCAGCCATTTCGCTGCAATGACTTTACTGCTTTGGATTTCTGCACAGAGAGCAAGGCACAGAGATTACTGATTTCGGACACCAAAGGAGAGGTATTTTTGGCTTCTAGCCAGTGCTTTGACATTTGCATCCTTGTGATTTTGCTGTTTGGAACTTTGTAATGGGGGCTGCATGGGGGGCCAACCCTCAGTTGCTACATTTTGTGCGAAGGGCTCGCAGACGCTTTGAGAGAGGGCCAGGCATGCCTAGACGCAGAGGGGCCATTAGGCGTCGCCAACGTAGGCCTTACCCAGTCAGGCAATACCGGGAGCAGGTCTCATATCTCACCATGACTGCGGCGCATTGTGTTAAGAGGCTGCGCTTCAGAAGGGAGGTGGTTGGAGAGATCTGCCAGCTGCTTCACGCAGATTTGCAGCCACAGCTCATGTCCAGAACGTCTCTCTCGGTGGAAGTGAAGGTCACGGTGGCTCTCAGCTTTTATGCAAGCGGCTCCTTCCAAGCCGCTGCTGGGGACATTGCGAACATCTCCCAGTTCGCCGCGCATCGCTGCATCCGACAGGTCACCGAAGCACTTTTCGCGAGGAGGCACCAATTCATCTCCTTCCCCATGACCCAACACAAGCAGGAGCAGCGTGCAGTCGGATTTGCCAGGATCGCGGCCTTCCCCATGGTGCAGGGCGCCATTGACTGCACGCATGTGGCTATGCGGGCACCTATCCACAATGCCGAGCAATACCGCAACCGGAAGGGCTACCATTCCCTAAATGTGCAGCTGGTGTGTGACCACAGGCAGCGCATCCTAGCTGTCAATGCCGGCTTCCCAGGAAGCAGCCACGATGCCTTTATCCTGCGCCAGACTACTGTGGCTGACATGTTCCAGGCACAGCCTCCACCAAGGGGATGGTTTATCGGGGACAAGGGCTACCCTTTGTGCACATGGCTCATGACCCCGCTCCGCGCGCCCAGGACCCCAGCGGAGCTGGCATACAACGAAAGCCATCAAGCCACAAGGAACCTAATAGAGCAAACGATAGGCGTCCTCAAGCAACGGTTCCGTTGCCTGGATCGTTCGGGCGGGTCTCTTCAGTATTCGCCGGATAGAGTCTCCCAGTTCGTCGTGGTGTGCTGCATGCTCCACAACCTGGCTATCCGCAGGACTCAGGCACTGCCACCTGACATTGCCCCACCACCTCAGGAGGACGAGCAGGAGGACCCTGAGGAGGAGGAGCACCAGGCCAGGAGGGAGCGACAAGGTCCAAGGGCCGTCCGCCGGGGGCTTATTGCTCGACACTTCTAGGCCCCCTGTCAGGGAATGGCCTGGGCCACTGAACGCAGCTGAAGGCAGCCGCTCCGCAAGCCCTCAGCCGGTTAACCCAACAACCACTTGAAACATGACACCTGCACATGGTGAATAAATAAACATCTTTATTTCAAAAACTCAGGGCCCTTCCCACATGGAAGAGCAAAACAGAGAAGACCCCCAAAAAACAGTCACAAACTTCTGTCACTCCCAAAACCTGGGGAGGACTAACAAAACATCAACATCCAAATGGCCTTCCTCACTGGCCTAACAAAAACAAGCCCCCCCCACAACACAAACACCCCCATAAAACCAAACAACATAATGCCCCCCAGAACAGAAGCCCCCACATCACCCAAACCCTCGCTCACCACACTCTATTCGGTGTGGCGAGAGGGCGAGTCCGTCGACAGCCGTCTTTTGCCCCGGCCCGTCCTGCTGCTGCGCCTCAAGCTGGGCCGTGAGGCTGTGGCGAGGCTGGGGGAAGGATCTTCAGGGCGACAAGGCGCCTCGCCAGATGCCCTTGGGGGTCGGCCTACACGAGGGCGGGCCCGGGAGGGGCCGGCTGGTGGCTGCTGCAGCTGTGGGTGGCCCTCTTCACTGCCTGCAGCAGCTCCTTGCACCCTGGCTGGGGGAGTGGCAGGCTCGCCTGCACCAATGGGGACAAGGTGGGTGATGCCAGGCGCGCGCTGCTCGCCAGACACACGTGCACTCGGGCGGCCTGGCCGGGGAGCAAGCGCGCCAAACTGTTGGTCGCCAGACCGGTGTGCGGCAGCAGGGCGGTGGCTGGCCTGGCGACACCTCCGCGCCAGTGCGAGGGTGGCAGAAGTCAGTGCCCCAACTGCGCCGGCATGTGCCCGCATCTGCAGTGCCATTGTCTGCCCAGCACCTCTCAGCTGGCGGCTGGCGTGCTGCGCTGCCTCGAGTTGTTGCACCCCCCTCTCATGCGCTGCCACAAGGAGCTCCACCCCCCTGGCGTGCGCTGCTGCGATTTGCTCCAGCCCCCTGGCCTGGGATTGGCCGAAAGCCACCACATTTTGTGCGAGGCTTTCGATGGCGTGAGGCATCTGTGCCACCACCTCCATGAATTCGACGTGCCGCCGCTCCGACGCCGCCGACATCTCGTCCAGGAGGCGCACCTCCTGGGCGACGTCCGAGTCCGGACTGGAGGGCGCCTCCCCCCTCTGGGCAGAAGGCTGGCGTGCCGCCGGAGCCTTGCCGCGTGCGGCCACGCCACTGGGAGCAGGTTCTGCCCTCCCCTCCACCGCCTCCCCCCTCTGGGCAGAAGGCTGGCGTGCCGCCGGAGCCTTGCCGCGTGCGTCCATGCCACTGGGACCAGGTTCGGGGCTCCCCTCCCCCGCCTCCCCCTGGCTCTCCGGCACGCCAGACGTCTCCCCTTCATTGCCATCTCCTGGAGCGGAGGAGGGTTCCCCCGAGGTGGCGCCTTCCTGCTGCTCCTCGACGTCCTCCTCCTCCGAGGGCCTGGCTGTGTGGGCTTCAGGGAGCACCTCCTCCTCACCAGCTGAAAGCAGGAAGGCACAAGTGTAGCTTTAGAGTGAGGACAGGCCGACAGCGAGGGAGGCCGCACTGGTGCATTATGCGCATTTTTCGGCCAGTGGGGAAGGATGTAGATCTGATGCGCGAGGGCAAGGAGAGAGGTGCACCCGGTCCTGTCCTTACCAGTGGGTTCCAGTATAGGGTCTGCGTCGCTGAGCGCCACAGGCCCAGTCACCGGGTGACGCAGGAGTCGGGCCACCCTCTCTTCCAGAACCGTTAGCTCCTGGTAATCGTGAGGGCCTCCACCAGTGACACGCAGGCTCCTGGCGTTCCTCGCCAGCTTGGCCTGCAAGAGAAAGGAGGGCGTCTAAGTACAGTGTGGTGCCCCATTGGTGTGTGTGAGTCCTCCCATGGTGGAATAGCTTGGACAGTGCGGTGCCCTGTTGCTGTGTGTGAGTCCTCCCATGGTGGAATAGCTTGGACAGTGTGGTGCCCTGTTGCTGTGTGTGAGGCCTCCCATGGTGGAATAGCTTGTGCAGTGTGGTGCCCTGTTGCTGTGTGTGAGGCCTCCCATGGTGAAATAGCTTGGACAGTGTGGTGCCCTGTTGCTGTGTGTGAGGCCTCCCATGGTGGAATAGCTTGGACAGTGTGATAAGTGCAGAAAGAGCTATTGATTAACATGCAAGTGCCATTGCAGCGGGAGGAGGGCTGGGCATTAGACCTTTGATGTCCCTTTGGCCCTAATGGGAGGTGCATATGCAAGGATGAGGGGGACACTGGAAAGGGTACTCACCTTGACCAGCCGACATAGGTCATTGTATTTCTTGCGGCACTGGTCCGCACTCCTGGGAACATCGGAGTTGGAGGAGACCCTCCGGGCAATTTTGGTCCAGGCCTCCCTGAACTTGCTCCTGGGAGCCTTCCTGCCACTAGCCGGGCACACGACCCGTCTTCTCTTGCGTACCCCATGAAGGAGCACACCCAGCGCATGGTCAGAGAACCGCTGGGCTCTTTCACGGGCCCTCTCCATTACCTCCAGGCGTTGATTTGGGACACAACCAGTCCTGAGGCCTAGTTGCAGGGCTACAGCATGCAGGGCGTGGCTGCAGTCAAAGTTGACCCTTCCCCCTTTAAGAGCTGGCCGGCGTCAGGGTGTCTGCTGACACTCACCACATGATCGCACCTGCGCTGCGCCCGGAATCGGCGTTATCAGGCCGCATCGCCGGATTAGCGCCTGAACACAGGGTTCCAACGCCTATTGCAGCGCTCGGCCAAAAAGTTGGCCAAATCTACTGAATTTCGGCGAGGTCGCCTGCACTTTCCGGCGGCCGCTAAATTTGCCGAGCGCCCGACTTTAGCGCCGCAATAGCGTCCGAACTGAATTTCTAGGCCAATATCTTAAAGAGAACTCTATGGGCTGAAAATTCAGTAGGATTAGCGCCCCATTTGAGGCGCTAGAGGGCCTAGCGCCGGAGTTATGGCCGGTTTGTAAATTCAGTGGGGCCCTGCCATCGGCGTTAGACCGGTTGCGCTGCGCCGGCACCGATGACGTCATTGGTGTGCGCAGCGTCCCGGTTGCCGTGGTGACGGGCCCCAACGCCGAAATTGAGTTGCGGCCGCCTCGCCCGTGGCAGCCGCAACTAACGATGTTTCAGCAGAGTCCTACGCGAGTTAGCGCCGGCGCATTAAGGTCGCGCGGCGGCCGGCCGCTTTCCCGCCGGCCGCCTGCCCGCACCTCCCTCCCCGGACTCCTCCACCCCCCCCCCGCGGAACAGATGCGTCTGGCCTGCGAGCCCGGCACTTCTCCGAGGTGCCGGGCTCATTTTTTTCAAGATTTCAACGGCCAGCGGGCGGGTGCAGGCAGCTCCTCCTTAACTGAAGGAGGAGGCCTGCACTTCCCCAGCCTGCCGCACCGCATCGGGTGCCGCAGCGCCGGAATTGCGCCGCAATGCGGCAGTCAGCGCCCATTTTGAGGCGCTGACACCCTCCTGTAGCGCCGGCAGCCGTTTGGGCGCGGCGCTACTGAATTTTTGGCGCGCGCAGGGGGACTTAGCGCTGGCGCTAAATTTCCGGCGCTAAAGCCCTGGCGCGGCGCCAACTGAATTTCTAGGCCTATATGTTTCAAGTGCTGCTCGTCCACGAGCCATCTCGCCAAGAACTGCAAGGTAGATGCAAAATGCACAGAATGTGAAAGGGATCGGCACGTTTCAGCACTACACCCAGGCCCAGCTCCTTGGAAGTCAGAGTCGCCTCCTCCCGCTTCAGAGCACGGCGGGGAGAGAGAGGGAGCTGTCGGCCCGGAGATTACATCCAGGTGCACCGAGGTGTGTGGAGAAGGAGTGAGTGCAAGAGCATGCTCCAATATATGACTCGTTAATGTGTACCCTGTAGGACGTCGCCAGGAATCTGAAAAGATGAAAGCACACTTCCTAGAATTTGTCAAGAAAATGCTTGTCAATGATCATGCAGGGATAGCTCCTCCACTCCAGGAAGACCAAGAGTGTTGGGACCTCCCTTCCTTCGGAGTCTATCACCCCAAAAAGCCGGAACAGATCCGCGTGGTGTTTGACTCCAGTGCACCATATCAGGGAGTCTCTCTCAACGACGTACTCCTCACAGGGCCCGATCTTAGCAACAGCCTCTTGGGAGTGCTCATGAGATTCAGGAAAGAGCCCATCGCCATCACTGCCGATATCCAGCACATGTTTCATTGCTTCGTGGTGAGAGAAGCCCACAGAGACTTCCTCCGCTTCCTGTGGTATCGGGACAACGACCCCAACAGAGACATTGTGGACTACAGAATGCGTGTCCATGTCTTCGGGAATAGCCCGTCCCCTGCTGTCGCCATATATGGACTAAGGAGGGCTGCCAAGGAAGAAGAAGACGACTTTGGCAGTGATGTGAGAGGGTTCATCGAACGAGAGTTCTATGTCGACGACGCACTGAAGTCATTCCCGACTGAAGCAGAGGCCATCAGTACCCTCGGACGAGCCCAGGAACTACTTGCACTATCCAACCTAAGGCTGCATAAGATAGCCTCTAACAGACCAGCAGTGATGGAGGCATTCCCCCCTGAAGATCGTGCTAAGGACGTCAAAGACCTAGACCTCTTCACTGATTACCTCCCCCTACAGCGTAGCCTAGGGGTGTCGTGGAACATAGCAACAGACACGTTCACGTTCCAAGTCTTAGACGTCAAGAAACCCTTCACACGTAGAGGAGTGCTCTCTACAGTCAACAGCCTATACGACCCTCTCGGCTTCTTAGCCCCTGTCACCATACAAGGCAGGTTGCTCCTCAGGGAACTCTCCACATGCGCTGAAGAGTGGGATTCACCTCTCCCTGAAGAAATGGAAGCAGAGTGGGACAGATGGAGAGACTCACTCCAAGACTTACAGGAGATCCGAATACCTCACTGCTATTCGTCTTTCTCTCCCTTAAATGCCCAATTCAAAGAGCTTTGTGTCTTTGCAGATGCATCCGCTAAGGCCATTGCAAGTGTGGCTTATCTGAAGGTCACCACTCAAGAAGGACAAAGCAAAATCGGCTTCGTCTTTGATAGCAGCAAGTTGGCGCCCCAGCCAGACCTCACCATACCCAGGTTGGAACTGTGCGTAGCAGAATGCAACCTACCCCCTCACAGCAGTCTAATGAAGCTGCATCCTATCATCAACACCGACGGACCGTCTCCAAGGTGGTTCTTCTTTTGTCGCCAGAGGACTCCAGTGACAAGTAGAGTTCGGACTATGTGGAGTCGTTAACGACCCCAGACGGGGAGTGTTCTGGACCGATGGACTATTTTATGTGCAGATAGCACCCTCTGGTGGTGGTTATGTGTTAGCAGTGTGTTTGTATGAAACAGAGGTCATTTGACCTTTGTTCCTTTCTTTCTGTGTGAGGTCATTTGACCTCTGTTCCTTTCTTCCTGTGAGAGGTCATTTGACCTTCGTACCTTTCTTCCTGTGTTACCCAGGAAGTAGAATCCCATGAAGTAGAATTCCAGGAAGAACCTGGCAGTAATGGAGGATTCCATAAGGGAGTCACAATCCAATGTAATCCGATTTCATATATTAGGCCAAGCGCAATATCTGTGAGTATCTTTGTTTGTTAGCATAATAGCAACGTTGTCAGAGTAGTATTTTGACAATAATATGTTTATAAAAGGTTAATATTTGATAGTTACAGAAGTGAGTCCAAATGTTAGTTAGTTATACAATTAGTCTATTCTACTGTTGTAAATATGTTTATATCTTATATAATATCGAATGTATAGTACTCAGTTTATGTACAAAACATACTTTGTCTTTGTTTACAGTTTCACAAAATTTGTTCAAGTAAAGGCTTCAAACAGCAAATGGCTTCACGAAGAATTATTTTGAATAAGTGTTTAACTTGCTGGATAACTAGATAGGAGCACATCTTGCGCGGCCAGTACACGTAGTTAATAAGCATTCGTAACTTATTAGAGGCACCCGCCCCACATTCTTCAAGAAAGTTGCTAAAGGTACGAAACCAATGCTTCCATACCTTTGCTGCCGCAGGTGCATTCGGGTTCAGGTCGAGACGAGCGGGTCTAAGGAGTTTTTCCATGATGGATCAGTTTCTTGCCCAAGTCCCTTTCTGCGGTTCGAGTTGCAGCTGGTTGTTCCGAATCACCCAAGGCGTGGAGACGATAACAAGTCGATTAAATTGACGTAATAAAG
This sequence comes from Somniosus microcephalus, assembly GCF_052327205.1. NCBI lineage: Eukaryota > Metazoa > Chordata > Chondrichthyes > Squaliformes > Somniosidae > Somniosus > Somniosus microcephalus. Next base: position 84,017,135 of record NC_140988.1, read on the forward strand.
ACTCACTACGCACTTGGTTGTACATAAATCAAGGCTTTAATCGACTTGTAACAAAACATGGAGGTCTAGTTAGTAGTCACTAGCTTCCTGTTTCCAGATTGTCTCTGGTCAAGGTGGGCCCACGCCCGAGTATTTATACTCCTCGGACGGCGCCCTCAGCTGGCCGTTCAGTTGTACTTCCTGAGTTACTTCTTGTAGAAGTTGCGATTTATGACACAGTATATTCAGCTATTTGTTTTAATTCTATTCAGGGTGGAGAAGAGCCTTTCTACTATACAAGAGGTCATTAGGAGTGTGACTAAAACAGTTCAAAGTGCATGCATGTGAGGAAAGATATCCAAGTGGTGATCATCTAAAATGTCCATTAGTCTTGGGTGATGTTTTCCTGCAGTTGATTTGTGCTTCATTTGTTGAACCAATGCTGAAACTTCATCTTCATTCCTACCAATACTGTACAAGGAAAATGCTGATTTGAGACTTTCTCTATGACCAAATGTGTCCGATTTTGGCAAGCATGCAGCAGCGGCTTTCATCAGTCCATATGTGAATTCAGAAAGTTGGCAGTAAAAATATGGTTCCACTTTGCTATCAAATCTTGATTGGAATGCACCCTGGCTGGCTTTTCCAAAGATGAAATAAGAAACAAAATAATCCAGTCGATTTGGTCATTTTCTCTTCCGACACAATGCTACATCCCAGTTTACAATTTCATACTTCTCCATCAGTTCATCAGTTAAATCGCATAAGCCAGGAAATTCCTCAGAGCTTCTCTCGCTCCTCAGCGTTACTTTACATTACAACAGTGACTCCACTTCAAAAGCACTTAATTGACTGTAAAGCGCTTTGAGATGCCCAGTGGTCGTGAAAGGCGCTATATATATGCAAGTCTTTCTTTCTTTGCCGGAAGTGCTGTGCAAACACCATTTCCATGTGTAAACGGGTAAGCAGCTCTGAGGAATTTCTGGCATACACTCTCTTTAGGGGCCTCTATCAGATCAATACAGTCAGTAATGGATAGAGTTGTACTTTGCAGTCCTTTAATACCGAAGTCACTCAACATAAAAGATACCCCATCAAGACTGAAGACGGCACCTAATTTGGAAGCTAGTTCAAGCACTTCCAAAACTTTTGAAGTCAATGGAAAGGAAAATCGAGTAGAGTGTAAAATGGGCAGCCAACCTGCTGCCACCTGTTTCCTGCCCGACAGGAACAGTTAAAATTGACTGCTTTGTCTTTATTGACGAAATCTGTTCCTTATTTTAATAATTGCCTTTTTGCCTGACACCTGAGCTCCTGCCTTCATGGGCCATGGTTTAGAAAAAAAAGCACAGATACATTTGCTTAAAGTTGGTAATCACACAGGTTTAGATTTGGGTGGGCCTGGGTGCTAATTAGGTGATCCGTGGCCCACCCAGGCCAACCTGTCACTACACCCCTGACTGACACACTCAACAAACACAGATTTGGGCCCAGTGAAATCGTCCTTCCTATAAAGGGGCCAAGTTTGTTCTGCGGTCATCAGTCAGACCTGCCAACTTCTCCCACAAGTGGCTGACCAGTGTCGCATTTGGCTGATCTTCCCCACAAGCTAGTGGAGGCCCAAGTTATATAGATATGAAAGATATGGGGGGAGAAATTCGGTATCGCCCCGTTTGGGGCGCAATTATCGGCCGGGCGCAAAGTTTAGCGCCTGCCGCTAATTATCACCTCCGACTGCAAACTTGGCTTCTATCGCCCCTGGAGGTGATTGGAGCGCTAAAGCTGGTGCTATACACCTCTCTTAAGGTGCTAACGCTGAGGAGCGAGGCACTACCTCAGAGCGCTGGCGAAGCTCAGGTGATGTCAGTCAGCAATGGAACACAGACACACTGGTGTCGGCCAGGGAAGGGTCGATCTTGCTCTTCATCCACACCCTGCTCATTGCAGCCTTGAATCTCGGCCTGGAGAGACCTGTACATCAATTCTACTGGAAAGAATAATGGAGAGGCCCAGGGAAAGAGCTCAGAGTGCAGCCCCCATAGACTCTTCTAAATCGATGCAAGGAAGGTCAAATCAAAATGAACCTGCAAAGTGCTGCTCAATATCCAAAACTCCTTCACACAGCATTGCATCTCTCCAGAAGTCTCTCTCTCTCTCTCAGAATGCGTGGTGCAAAAATGTAACCGACAAAAAAAGGCAGGAAGCGGTCGCCTTTAAATAGTGCTCCCCAGTCCCTTCCCGACTGCAAAACGCTCCCCCAAATCTGTTGTTGCTAGCAGCAGGCGGTAAGGCAGGGGGCACCACTCAATATCCAGTCTGGGGCACTACCGGGGCATTGCACGCTCGACTGACGTCACGATCTGTTTAGTGCCACCGCAAGATGTCTGGTCAATTGCTCGAGCGGCGCAAACATCGCTGTGCCTGGGCGCTAGTTGCTTTGTGCCCCATTAGTGCCCTCTTAGGGCACTAACGGGAGGCGCAAACCAACCTAATTTTTCCCCCATGAAGTCTAAATGGGTCAGGCACTTACCTGTCAGGGGGAATCCGATATCTGGATCCTCCATTCCTAGGGTGCTGGAAAAGAATCGCAGGCCTTTGGTTCCAATCCCTTTATTTAAAAGTAAAAAAGTTAGAAATAGTTAACAATGGTTGGGGTATATTTAGACCCTGTGCGATAGTGTAAGTCGAGTGATAGTGAATCGGCAGCCTGTTCTACATCTCTCCCGATTTTTATTTCCATCAACTTTTACCTCATTGAGGTGGAAATTTAGTTTGCACAAGTCACATATTAGGGCTTTTCCTCGTTAAAACATTTGCTTCAGGGGAAGGGGTCATATATCATTTTGTATTGTGTTGATCACCTAATAGTTATGTTCCTGAAGTTCTTTACTCCAGGACATTTGTGAAATGAACAGCTTATCAGCTCATTCAAGAAAATCAGTACTGCTACTGGAATAAACAGTTAAACAAAATCAGGTTCCTCTGAGGAGATGTCCGGGTCTTCGTCCTGGATCATTGGGAGGGGGCGCTTGATTGTCCTGTGGGAGAGTAAAGGCTTGAATTAGACATCTGATATTGATGGAGCAGACACATCCATTTGAGCAGATGATGCAACGCGATTCTCTATGAACATCATATTCCATTGCTTTTTGAGAGGGATGAAACTCTATTATGTCACCAGCTTCCTCTAGTGTGCCCGTCTCTCCATCGCCTACTTCTAGGTCCTTGCCACCTCCAACAATCTCGTATGCAACCTCCTCAGCACTTTCAATGTTGCAAGGGTAGGTGTTCCTCCTCCAGTCATTGCTCTCTCCCTCTTATTGTGGGCTATCTTTTCCTGCAAGAAGGGACACAAGCGTTGTTTCAGCCACAGTGATGAAGTAAGTGTGATTAATCCCTACCATAGAAGCTTTGAGTCTAAGGGGTGCATAGGCAGGATGCTGAAGTGATTCAGTGCAGAGACAGAGATGGATAGGAAAGGGTGCAAGGGAAGTAAGAGTAAGGTGGCAAGTGAAGGAGGAGGCTTACAACGCTGGTGATAAGAGAAGGGAAGCAGAGTGAAGGCAAGTGAGATGGGATACTGACTTTTGATGTTCTCACAAGGTCATTAAACCTTTTGCGGCACTGGATCCATGACCATGCATAAATGGACCTTGCGTTCACCTCCTGAGCAATGTGCAGCCAGACTGCCTTGGTCTGCTGAGGAGGCTTCATCCGGCTATCAGGAGGGAAGGAAATCTCCCTGCGCCCTCTGACAGCATCCACAAGAACTTGGAGGGACTCATCATTAAACCGAGGAGCTGCCTTGCCTCTGGAAGAAGTCATAGCTTTGAAATGAAGTGCAGGAAACCACAATGGAAAGGCTCAGGCTGGATGGCAGCTTTAAAAGCAGCTGCTATTATAACGTTATCAAAGGAGGCCAGCCGACCCGATCCCACTCATTGGACCGGCCAGCGCGCCTCCATGAAAATAACAAGGTACTTGAATAAAAATCACAACTCAGCAGCTTTTCCCGCCGGAAGCAGCTCCCGAACCCACCCACCACGCAACCCGACTCCAACCCGTCTCGGGAATTAAAATCAAGCTCTAACAGCATCAGAACCGTTTTACCAACGTGATCATTGTTAATGCAAAGTCAAACAATCTCTGTGGCCTGGCCACACCAGCAAGATCCAGCCTGATGAGATTTTAGCAGAGAAAATCCATCAATGCATGAACAGTGTGAGCTATGGGGGCGGTTTGTGGTGGATGGATGGTATGTGGCCACCAGATGGAGACAAAGTCCCCCTCTCACTCCAATTCAGGTGAAGGCCACACCCACCTCCAACACACCTGAGGCAAATCTACCCATTTGCTCAGGAGTTCAAAAGGCAAACTAATGCATCCCTTCAGGGCCAATGCCTGAGGAGAGGGCCAGTGCCAGTGCCAGTGCCAGTGCCAGTGCCAGTGCCAGTGCCAGTGCCAGAGCCAGTGCCAGAGCCAGAGCCAGAGCCAGAGCCAGAGCCAGAGGAGAGTGCCAGTGCCAGGGCCTGAAGAGAGGGCCAGGACCTGAGGAGAGGGCCAGGACAGGGCCAGTACCTGAGGAGAAAGCCAGGACAAGGCCAAGGCTGCTGTTGGGAACCAGCTTGCAGCTGCCACAGAGAGGTCTGCTGTTGAACCCGGGTGGAATATTGTTTGGTTCTGAAAGCCGGATGTGATCCCTGGGCTGGCTGAGAAAGATCCAGTGGTAAAGTAACCCTGGCTTATTGTTTTTGGAGAAAACTGATTTAAGGACTGCCTTCCTAACCACCTGGCGTGGGTGATGGTTTTGTTCTTCATTTTTGTTTTGAACGTCGTATGTTTTTGGATTTTGACAGACGTGAACCTTTTTCCCCGTTTTCTAAAAATAAAACACAGCTAACTGCTGTATTTCATTTACCAATCTTGTGACTGTGCTTGTGTCCTCCACCCCCGCATCAACACACCCTTCGGTCTAGGTGGTGGTTGATTATAACAGATATAGATTTGCTTTGCATCTTGGATACTCCCTATCACCAGGACATTCAGAACTCACACCCTGCCGCTACTCATTGGAATAAATAGCCATTCCCCAAACACCCTCTCCAATAAGTGGCTGGTACAGCAGGCATGGGAGATGGTGGCAGGAAGTATGAATGCAGTGTCCATGAGTTGCCAGAGCTGGAATTATATCAAGAAAAAGATATGTGTCATTGTTACTGATCTCCCCACTTCCCCCCACAATCTCTCCATCCCCACCCCGCCATGATCTCTCCATTACCCCCACGATCTCTTCCCGCCCCCCCCCGCAATCTCTGCATCCCACACCCCCATTATCTCTCCTGCATCCCACATCCCCCAACGATCTCTGTCCCCCCACGATCTCTTCACTCCCCCACCACCACTCGACCTACCTTCTCTGTGGCTGCTGCCTTGAGCCGCAGGATTTCCCGCCCGACAGGCAGCCAGCGCTGTCGCACAGGAAACCTGGAGAAACAAATTAAAACACGCCCTGGAGTTAAAACTCCATGCTGTTTGGGGAAACCCATACTTCCTCCTCCACCCCACTCAGAACTCGTGCCTCGGTAAATATCGGGGCCTACCCGGAAGAGTAGCTCGAGGGTCAGCAAAACAAAGAGATGTGCATTTTATACCATTCTGAAAAGTAAGCAAGGGAGAAAGCTGTAAGCACTGTTGCCTGTGTTAAGCTTAATGTAATTCAAACAGATAATCAGTGGCAGGAGTTCTTGATGTATGGAATCAAATATAAATATTCTAATTATTACACAACCTGGTCACTGAGTGGCTTTGCACACAATCTTTGAACATTTTCAGAGCGTCCCTGGACTGGATTTACCCCTGAATTACAGCCTGTTTTGGGATTGATATTGGACGCTAAATCGAAGAAAATGCATTCTTGAAAGCTAACGCCTCAAATGCCCAACAAAAGAACTACATCTGAATTCTCTTTCCAAAAAAAATCCATTCCGTTTAAGACCTGCTACAAAACCATTCCCCATTTAAATAGGGTCAATGCGGTGTGACTAACCCTAAAGTTCCAATCTGCCCCAAATATTACCACCATTATATCAGCGGTGTTAAGACCTGCTGCAAGGTATCCCGGAGTTGGATACCAGTTTGAGGAGACTGTTTAGTGTACTGTTACCTTTACTCACCTGTGCTCAAACAACTGATTTGCACTCTAAACATGGATTTCTCAATGGGAATTCATTTATTTTGATGTAATGTAGGAGGATAAAGACATGGAAGAGGTTAGGTTGGAGGCTCTTAGAGTCAGGCATCACCAAACGTTTCTCTCCCCTACATGTAGACACTCACTCGCTCAGGTCTACAGAAAAAGAATACCACAGCATGAGTAACTTGCGCAAGTAGAGGTAATGGAATAGGAGGCTCCAGTATGCAGAGCAAGGAGAGCATAAACAAGAGCTCAAAACTTTCAAGAAATATATGTTGACTCACCAAATAAAATCATATCACACCTGCCTGTTCGCTCCCCAAAGTCTCTCACAAAATCCCTCACTTTTCAAAACATCTGCCAAGTCCTTCATAAGACAGAAGGCTACATTTCCCCTGTCATCATCAAAACACACAGAAATGTGTTCAAGCTATCTTTACTTGAAACAACACCATTCACCAGTAAGTGTCAACAACATTTACTGTCCCTTTCTATAACTACTGCTGAATGGTCATGAGAATGAGAACCTGTGAGTGGAAGGGAGGGATAGTGCCTTAGTTGGTAGAACACTTGCCTCAACAAGGTTGTGGGTTCAAGTCCCACTCCAGAGACTTCAGCACATAACCTAGGCTAATCATTCAGTGCAGTACTGAGGGAGTGCTGCACCGTTGGAGGTACTGTCTTTCAGATGAGATGTTAAACTGAGGCCCCATCTGCCCTGGCAGGTGGAGGTAAAAGATCCCATGTCACTAATCAAAGAAAAGCAGGGGCGGTCTCGCTGAGAGGTTTAGGAAGGGAATTCTGGAGCTTAGGGCCGAGCCAGCTGAAGGCGCGGACACCAATCATGGTGTGATTAAAATCAAGGATGCGCAGTAGGACAGAATTGGAGGAGCACAGAGATTGCGGAGGGTTGTAGGTTTTAGGAGATTACAGCAAATGGACACATGTTTGGCAAATTAAGTTTAACTTAGAAAAATAAAGTATCAAGCATGTGGTCAGGTTTAATACTAAATATACATTCACCCTGCAGGGAATAGGATTGAAGTCAGTGGTGAAAGAGAAATATTTGGGCATTTTAGTAGCTCACTCTCTAAAGGTCCATGAACAATGCATGAAGCTATAACTAAAGCAAACAGGGTACTAGGTTGTATTCACAGGACAATTAAAAAGTTAAGGATGATGAGTGTGAATTATTGGATAGGATAAACATAGTGAGAGAGGAAATATTAAGGGGTTTAGCATCTTTGAAAGTAGATAAATCGCCAGGCCTGGATGGTAAGTATCCCAGGCTGTTAAGAGAAGCAAGGGAGGAAGGAGGCTCTGACCATCATTTTCCAATCCTCTCTGGCTACAGGCATGTTACTGGAGGACTAGAGGGCTGCTAACGTTGTACCATTGTTTAAAAAGGGGGTATGGAATAGACCGAGTAATTACAGGCCAGTCAGCCTAACCTCGGTGATGGGCAAATTATTGGAAAATAATCTAAGGGACAGTATTGATCGTCATTTAGAAAGGCACGGATTAATCAAGGACAGTCAGCATGGATTTGTTAAGGGAAGGGCGAACTTGATTGAATTTTTTGAGGAGGGAACAAGGAGGGTTGATGAGGATAGTGTGTTTGATGTAGTCTACATGGTTTTAACAAGGCTTTTGACAAGGTCCCACATGGCAGACTGGCCAGAGAAGTAAAAGCCCATGGGATCCAAGGGAAAGTGGCAAGTTGAATCCAACATTGGCTCAGTGGCAGGAAGCAAAGGGTAATGGTCACTGGGTGTTTTTGTGACTGGAAGGCTGTTTCCAGTGGGGTTCCGCAGGGCTCAGTACTAGGTCCCTTGCTATTCGTGGTATATATCAATGACTTCAATGTAGGGGGCATGATTCAAAAGTTTATAGATGGTACAAAAATTGACTGTGTGGTCGAAAGTGAAGAAGAAAGCTGCAGATTGCAAAAGATATCAGTTGACTGGTCAGGTGGGCAGAAAAGTGGCAAATGGAATTCAATCCAGAGAAGTGAGAGGTAATGCATTTGGGGAGGGCAGATAAGGCAAGGGAATACACAATAAACAACAGGATACTGAGGAGCGCAGAGGAACAGAGGGATCTTGGAGTGCAAGTCCACAGATCCCTGAAGTTAGCAGGGCAGGTAGATAAGGCGGTTAAGAAGGCATACAGGATACTTTTATTAGCTGAGGCATAGAATATAAGAGCAGGGGGGTTATGCTAGAACTGTATCAGCTACTAGTTAGGCCACAGCTAGAGCGGGTACAGAGGAGATTTACAAGGATGTTGCCTGGGCTGGGGAATTTTAGTTATGAGGAAAGATTGGATATGCTGAGTTGTTTTCATTGGAACAGAGGAGGCTGAGGGGACACCTAATTGAGGTGTATAAAATTATGAGGAGTCTAGATAGAGTGTATAGGAAGAACCTATTTCCTTTTGTGGAGTGGTCAATAACCAGGGTTATAGATTTAAAGTAATTGGTAGAAGGATTAAAGGGGAGTTGAGGAGAATGTTTTTCACCCAGAGCGTGGTGGGGCTTTGGAACTCACTGCCTGAAAGAGTGGTAGAGGCAGAAACCCTCATCACATTTAACAAGTACTTGGATATGCACATGAAGTGTTGTAACCTATAAGGCTACGGACCAAGAGCTGGAAAGTGGGATTAGGCTAGATAGCTCTTTTTTGGCCGGCACAGACATGATGGACTGAATGGCCTTCTTTTGTGCTGTAAATTTCTATGATTCTATGAATTCACTACAAAGCAAAAGGTACCATTTTGTCCTTGTACACGACCTTGGTTACGCCTCAGTTATTATACTGTGTTCAGTTTTCGTCCTCTCACATGGTGGAGGATAGTGACGCTTTCGAAAGGGTGCAGAGGAGGGCCACAAGATTCATTCCCAGTTTAAAATATCTTAGCTACCTAGATAGGCTCAAAGAGCAGGGTCTGTATCTTTTGGAAAGGATTGACTCAGAAGTGATTTGATTGAGGTTTATAAATTAATTAAGGGTCTAGATTGTGTTTATATGGACCAATTATTTCAACTGGATGTTTGAAGGAGGACCAAGGATCATGCCTACAAGTTATGTAGAACTAGGTTGGATGTTGGCGATTCATTTTTTCTCAGAGAATAGTGGATCTGTAGAACAGGTTACCACCTCGTGCGCTGGACGCTGATTCACAGTATTCCATCAAGAGAGAGCTGGACCTGATTTTGGCTGGGGTGGTGATCACCTCCTACAAGAAGCAGATACCATCAATGTTCCCTCTTTTATTTTTTGGTGTGCGGTCCCTTTAACTGGCTGTCCGGACAATTCAAATTTTCCCCCATATAAAAGGCGGTGAGCGGCCTGTGCGGGACCTCCAGACCATTGCGTGGCCATGTGACCGTGCAGCTTAGCAGGAACGTTGGATACTGTGTCATGTTAATCAGGTCCAGGGCGAGCTCCCGGACCAGTTTCGTTCGCCTTAAGAAGTCGGAGAGGAATTTTCCAGATTTTCTTCCCTAATTGGCTTGTCTGTTTATCTGGTTTATTGCCTCTCCCAGGAGATTACATGGTTGGGTGGAGAGTGTCTGTATACTGACGGATAAGGCATCACAACTATATAGGACAGGCTAGGTGGTCAGTTGGTTTCTTCCTGTCTGTCATTTTTGTATGTTCGTATGTTCACTGGGGAGAAATGACCACCTTCAGGGACCTTGTCTTCAAAATAACAATGATTTGTTGATTCAGGAGCATCAATCTCATGTACAAGCAGTGGAAATGATTTTCGTGAACATGGTTGGTATGATCGTTAAATGGGACAAACCACTCTAGGTTTCTTGCGGGAAAAATTCGGTGGCGCTCCCTTTGGGGTGCAAACTTCGACGGAGCGCCCTGAAAAAGTTAGCGCCCCTGCGCCGTAAATTCAGTTGTACGGCCCCAAGCAGGAGCTGGGGTGCTACTGGAAGCGCTCCCCCCCCTTCCTGGGGCGCTACAACTGAATATCCGCAAAAACACCACCCTGACCCTGTCGGACATATCATCCGGCGGTAGGTCAACGGGCGCGACTAAAGTTTGCGGCCCGGGCGCGAGCGGGGCGCTGCGCACGGTGATGATGTCATCACCGGAGGCACAGCGCCGCAGGACGCCACCGCTAACCTCCCACTGAATTTCCGGGCGCTAGGGGATTTCTCTGGGAGGCGCAAAGCAACCCAATTTTTCCGCCTAATCTCCTCAGCTGAGGGTGGTCATTTCATCCCCATGGAGGACAACGGTCTCTCTCTCTTCCACGCCCAGGTCTTCAGCCTCACTGACCCATCTGACGGACTGTCTAATTCCTTGTGCCTGGGTGTTTCTGTACTGGTGCTTGCGCAGGTAAGATGCCAATCCGGAGTTTGTGAAAATGTGGTAGCAGCTATTGATGTGGAGGTGCGTGGATGGTATTGAGCAGCTGGTTTCTTCCTCCAATGCACCTCCTATGATGGATAAACATGAGAGCTTGTTTAGCTGTGTACACAGTGACATTTTCCTTTGAAGAAATAGCATGTGAGTGTAAGCATATTGCAATACGTTAAAAAGCGCATGAAGCTGAAAATACAGATGAGACTTTCCAGCATTTACCAGCTTCCTTCCAAACTTGTTCTCTTCTATAGACTCTCCTATTCCTCTGCCTATTAAATCTAATGCCTCCTCATTCTGCAGACTTAGGTTTTCTCTGATGGTGGTCCTCCCCCTGTTGACCTTTGGTGGCACTGGTTTATGTTGTGTATGTAATATGTGTGCTACTTTGAACCTATGGACAGGACTGCACTACTTGTTGGGCGTAGTGATACGCAGTACCAATCCTGGCCATAGGGGTATAAATAGTACTGTGGGTACTGATCTCCCCTCAGTTCCCGCCTGTGGGCATGAAGTAAAGACCTATGTATAGTCCCTACCTCCAACCAGTAAAGACCTGTTTGAGTTATACGTTTAAGTCTTTGTGTTAATTGTTCAATACAATACACATACTTAACAGTTTATGCCTGTTGACAGTGCTACAGGCCAGTGAGTGTCATGGACACTTGCCCCATGTGAGGTCATGCATGGTGTGATTGTGCCTTGTCCCTTTAAAAGAAAAATATAAGATTCTGAGGGGTTTGACAGGGTAGATGCTGAGTGGTTGTTTTCCCTGGCTGGAGAGCCTAGAACTAGGAGGCTTAGTCTCAGGATAAAGGGTCGGCCATTTATGACTGAGATGAGGAGGAATTTCTTCACTCAGAGGGTTATGAATCTTTGGAATTCTCTGCCCCAAAGGGCTGTGGATGCTGAGTTGTTGAGTATATTCAAGGCTGGGATAGACAGATTTCTGGACTCTAGGGGGGATCAAGGGATATGGGGATTGGCGGGAAAGTGGAGTTGAGGTCGAAGATCAGCCATGATCTCATTGAATGGCAGAGCAGGCTCGAGGGGCCTTGAATATGGCCTACTCCTGCTCCCAATTCTTATGCTGTTATGTTCTTATCTAAATGTCCTTCAAGATTTTATGACAGGCAATGTGAGTTGGCAGAGTGGTTTTGAGTAATGAAGGTACTTGAGTGTTTGGAGAGGTTGCCCTTATAGAAGTGGGTTTCTCTGACACCCAGGTACTGAGAAAGAAAGAGTAAGATTGGTAAAGAAATTAGTGAAACTGTCTGAGTGGTAGAGGATATTTACTGGCACCAGAGCGTTGATGTACCTTAGACCGCCAGGAAAATTGAACCTTTTTCTGCCTTGTGTAGCATTTCTTGGAGTGGTGGTGGCCATCCTCTGCCATCTCCCTATAGACAGCCTCCACCACAGTGCCTCCTGCCCTTAGTGCCCATCAGACAGACATTCCTGGAGCTCACTTCTGCCAGGAGCACCTCAAATGGCACATTGGCACATTGATACCCCCATGGCTGCTGCTCCTTCTGCCAACTTACTGGAAAGTGATGTTGACCTTGAACTGGGTGCAACCTTTTAAAAGCTGCAACAGAACAGTATTTCCATCCCTCCCAGTACCAGCAAGCTAGTGAAGGGTGATTTTCTGGCCTCCAAATTGCCCAGGCTAATGACTGTTACACAAGGACCATCCTGCTGCAAAACCCACCAACGAAAGGTAAATGCAGGCCCCTTTCTCAAAGTTTGTAAAGACTCTGTCTGCTGTCTTTTTTGTTCAGCTCAGTTTTAGTTTTAAATGTTATTGTTTTCTTTACAGTCTTTTGACACTTTAAAGTGGTAGAAATTAGTCTCGGCCGGTGTGCAAAACAGGCAGTGGCGCAAAACGGGCGGTTTCGGATCAACTGCCCGTTATACGCAGCGCCCGATATTTAATTCCATTGATTGCAATAGAACTGAATATCAGGCGCTGCGTATAACGGTCGGCCCATCTGATACCGCCCGTTTTGCGCTACTGCCCAAGACAAATTTTTACACTGCTAATTTTTGGTTTAATTTTTTCCCTGATTTTTAGGCCCATCCTCCTCTCTCACCTCTAAAATCTAAAAATAAATCAGGTTCTTGTCTGCTCTTCACAACTTTACAGGTTCCTTTCACTACTTTGAAGATTAGTTTCACTACTTTGGAGGTTTGTACATCTGATCTCCGCCTTGCAGCTGTGATCTATCAGATCAGCATGGGTGAGGACCAGGATGACCAGCAGCATCAACAGCACCAGCAGCAGCAGGAAGAGCAGCACCAATTGCACCAGCAGCAGCAGGAAGAGCAGCACCAGCTGCACCAGCAGCAACAGGAAGGGCAGCACCAACTGCACCAGCAGCAGCAGGAAGGGCAGCACCAACTGCACCAGCAGCAGCAGGAAGAGCACCATCAGCAGCACCAGGAAGAGCACCATCAGCAGCACCAGGAAGAGCACCACCAGCAGCAGCAGGAAGAGCACCACCAGAAGCACCAGGAAGAGCACCACCAGCAGCAGCAGGAAGAGCACCACCAGCAGCAGCAGGAAGAGCACCACCAGCAGCACCAGCAGGAGCAGCAACAGTGTGCTCCTCATAGACCTGACACTCCGCAGGAGAGAAGCGATGAGCAGAGAGGTGTAGCTCACAGGAGGCCACAGCCACAACACAGGGTGTACAGGCAGAGGATGAGCTTCCTGGACATGTCAGAACACCAGTGTCTCAGGAGGCTCAGGGTCTCGCGTCAGGTGATGGCAGACATTTGCAGCCTGCTGGAAGAAGACCTGCTGCCAAGTGAACCTGGCAGCCATGCTTTGCCAGTGGCGATCCAAGTCACCACCGCTCTCAACTCCTTTGCCTCAGGCTTCTTCCAGGGATCTGCCGGAGGCATTTGCAGAATCTCGCAGTCGACAGCCCACAAATGTATAAGACAGGTGGCTGATGGGATGTTTGCCAGGGCAGGCAATTACGTACAGTGTGCCACCGATGATGCCAGTCAGAATGAGAGGGTGCCCAGGTTTGCGTCTCTGGCTGGCTTCCCATAGGTGCAGGGCATCATCGACTGCATGCATGTGGCAATTAAGACACTCCCAGATCACCCAGGAGTGTTCATCAATTGCAAGGGCTTCCACTCCACCAATGTGCAGCAGATGTGCAACCACAGAAAGATGTTTATAAAGGTATGCGCAAGATTCCCAGGCAGCTGCCATGATGCTTTTGTCCTGCGCCAGTCCACCCTCCCTGATCTCGTCGCACCTTGATGCAGACTTACTGGCTGGCTGCTTGAAGACAAGGGATACCCATTTAAAACATGGCTGATGAGACCCATGAGGAACCCAACCAATGAGGCCCAGGAATGATAAAATGAAAGCCATATGACCAGCAGATGTGTCATTGAGCAAGCATGCTGAAGATGCACTTCAGGTGATCTGGAGATCTGGAGGCGCCCTTCAATACGTACCAGCCAAGGTCTCCAGCCAGGTGATAGTGTGCTGCACTCTGCACAACATTGCATAGCAGCGAGGTTTGGACCTTCCGGAGGAACAAGGCGCAGAACACAGATCCTCTTCAGATGATTCTGAGGAGGAGGAGGAGGAGGAACATGATGCGGCCAATGCACCAGCAGCAGCACACATTGCTGCCCGGGCTGCCTTCAATATTGTGAGGTTCAGTTAGGTGCTACCAGTGGACCTATCTGTCAGCGACCCTCAAAAGCCACTGCCCCTAGTCCCCCAACACAAAGCAGTCCTGCAAACAACAAAGCGTCCCTTTCACAGCCCCCCATTGTTTAGGGTTAATTCTTGTCTTACCATTCAGCACAAGTGAAAAGACCACTTGCCAGGCAGCAGCCATAAATGAACAATATGGGAAAGCGATGTAAACAAATAGTCCTAGAAATTGCTTTTGCCCCCGAAAACGGGCGCAGGGTTTGCAATGCCCAAACACCCTGTGCCCATTCAAAGCAATGCAGGCAGCACGTGGACTTTGTGCTGCTTGCTGATTACCATGATTGTGCTGTTCAGCCCAGCGCTGAATGCGCTGTTGAGTGGCTGAATGCTCAGCAGGGGGCTCAAGTTCATGCGAGGCTAGCTCCAATGAAAGCTAGCCTGCACTTCTTAAAGGCAACCTGCACCTCTTAAAGGGAAGGTGCCTTCTGGCTGCAGCAGGTGATTCAACTGGCTGGGTGTGCAGGAACAACAACAGGGGAGAGAGCATACACCAAGGTTGTCAGATGCAGCACTGGAGGCCCTGGTGCAGGAGGTGGATAGGAGGAAAGAGGTATGTTTCTACAGGGTGCTAGGAGGTCCTCCAGGCAAGTGGGAGCAGTTGCCATAGTTGTCAATGCCAGCAGTGTAGCCCCGAGGACCTGGCTGCAGTACAGAAAGAGGTTTAATGACCTCACATGAGTGGTCATGGTCAGTGAATTCATCTTCAAATGCCATATCCCACCATCTACACCACAAGTCTCACACACTGCTCATAGCACCACACCCCCATCACTCACCTACCAACAATCTCTAGCAATCACCACTCACACCTCACATTGATAGCTTCACCTCACCCTCACACACTTACCACTGCTGCAAGCCTCACACCCACATCTCACAGTGTGCAGACTGTTAGCTATTCAACCATGACAGGCACATCACACAAACACATTTCACCACACTCACTGACACACTTCCCTTTCTCTTGCAGGAGAAGGTGGCTCACAAACGGAGGCAGCAGGAGCTACACAAAGGGCATAGATGCGCCTGCATAATCTTACCCCCATGGAGGAGACGGTGCTGGCCATTATTGGAGTGGCCATCGCTGAGGTCGTGGCCAGCGGTGGGGCTGATACAATCCAAGATAACAGTACCCTCATACCTAATCCTCATTCTCACATCCCACTTCCCCCTCATACCACAATCTCTTCTCACTTACAAGCTGCTGATGGTGTAAGCATGCACATCTTGCTTTCACCAACCCCCTCACCACAACCTTACCTTTTGACATGAATCAGTCATTCATGAAAGGAAGACTTATGAAATAATACTGAGCGGCCTGCGGGTGATGCTGTCCAGGGAGAGTATAAATACTCGGGCACGGGCCCAGCTTGCGCAGAACATTCTTAACAGGAACTAGTGAAGGGCACAACTAGACCTCCATGTTGTAAAACAGTTGATTAAAGCTTTGTTTAATGCTTAGACCAAGTGCCTAGTAGTTTTCTTATGTCACCTTTCTCCTTTCAGATAGCCAAGAACTGCAATCTGGCTACACACTGGTGGAGGAGCAGGAAGACAGTGATCATGAAAACACAGCATCACTCAGTATCAAACTCACAGCCACCAGCTCAGACACTCAGAATCCGCGTACTTTAGAGGATGGGTTAGACATGGGATCTGTACGTGGTGAGTCACCAAACGTAAGTGGCCTCCAGCCAGGACAGGGGAAACGGTAGCACAGGTGCCAGCTCCCCGGAGGGCGAGGTCACACACGAGTTCTGCTGCAGAGGATACAGATGAGAACTTTGAGGAGACAGCCTACAGAAGAAGGCTGATCGGTTTGCACAATTAAATGCTTGGGGCATTGGCAGGCCTACCAGAGAGCCTGACTGCAATATCAAGGAGCATGGAGGAGTCCAGCACTAACCTTGCACAGGCCTTTGCCCAAAGCTTGGAGCCCATGATTTCCAGCATGGAAGTGATGACCAACTCTATTAGTGCACTTGTGGACCCAACCATGATGCAGGGTCTGATGGGCGATGTCTCAGCTTCCATTACAGCATAGGCAGAAGCCACCCAACTTCACAGTGATGAGTGGAAGCTCAGACTTCTACCACGCAAGCTCAGACTGCTGCCATCATGGCTGAGTTTACCAGTGTTGAAAGATGCTTTCAGGATGTCACGGCAGTCCAGCAATCTGTTCTCCAACAGATTACGAGGATTGCTGAGGCGCCGCCCCGGGGGAGTGGCAGTGGCTCCGTGGAGCACGAACCTGCTCTCCTCTCTCATAGAAACATAGAAACATAGAAACATAGAAGATAGGAGCAGGAGTAGGCCATTCGGCCCTTCGAGCCTGCTCCGCCATTCAATGAGATCATGGCTGATCATCCAAATTCAGTACCCTGTCCCTGCCTTCTCCCCATATCCCTTGATCCCTTTAGCCTCAAGAAATATATCCAACTCTTTCTTGAATATATTTAATGAACTGGCCTCCACCGCCCTCTGTGGCAGAGAATTCCACAGGTTCACCACTCTCTGGGTGAAGAAGTTCCTCCTCATTTCAGTCCTAAATGGCTTACCCCTTATTCTTAGACTATGACCCCAGGTTCTGGACTCCCCGGTCATCGGGAACATCCTTCCAGCATCTAGTCTGTCCAGGCCTGACAGAATTTTATAGGTTTCGATGAGATCCCCCCTCAATCTTCTAAACTCCAGTGAGTATAAGCCCAATCGCCACAATCTCTCCTCATACGTCATTCCTGCCATCCCAGGTATCAGCCTGGTGAATCTTCGCTGCACTCCCTCCATGGCAAGAACGTCCTTCCTCAGGTAAGGTGACCAAAACTGCACACAATACTCAAGGTGCGGTCTCACCAAGGCCCTGTACAACTATAGCAAGACATCCTTGTTCCTGTACTCGATCCCTCTTGCTACGAAGGCCAACATACCATTTGCCTTATTAACCGCCTGCTGCACCTGCATGCTTACCTTCAGCGACTGGTGCACAATAACACCCATGTCTCTTTGCACTTACCCTTCTCCCAATCTATTGCCATTCAAATAATAACCTGCCTTCCTGTTTTTGCCACCAAAGTGGATAACCTCACATTTATCCACATTAAAGTGCATTTGCCATGTTTCTGCCCAATCACCCAACCTGTCCAAATCGTACTGGAGTTTCACGACATCCTCCTCACAGCTTAGCCTCCCACCCAGCTTTGTGTCATCTGCAAATTTGGAGATATTACATCCAATTCCCTCGTCCAGATCATTAGTATATATTGTGAACAGCTGGGGTCCTAGGACCGAACCTTGCGGTACCCCACTAGTCACTGCCTGCCACTCGGAAAACGACCCGTTTATTCCAACTCTTTGCTCTCTGTCCGCCAACCAGTTCTCTATCCAAGTCAATACCTTGCCCCCAATCCCATGTGCCTTAAATTTGCACGCTAATCTCTTATGTGGGACCTTATCGAAAGCCTTCTGAAAGTCCAAATACACCACAGCCACTGGTTCTCCCTTATCTATTTTACCAGTTACATCCTCAAAAAATTCCAGTAGATTAGTCAAGCATGATTTACCTTTTGTAAATCCATGTTGACTTTGTCCGATCCTGTCACTGCTTTCCAAGTGCTCTGCTATTACATCTTTTATAATAGACTCCAGCATTTTTCCCACTACCGATGTCAGGTTTACCGGTCTATAATTCCCCGCTTTTTCTCTACCACCTTTTTTGAATAGTGGGGTAACATTAGCTACCCTCCAATCCATGGGTACCGTTCCAGAGTCTATCGAGTTCTGGAAGATGACCAGCAATGCATCTACTATCTCTAGGGCCACTTCCTTAAGTACCCTGGGATGTAGACCATCAGGCCCTGGGGATTTATCGGCCTTCAGTCCCATCAATTTTCCTAACACCATTTCCCTACAAATACTGATTTCTTTCAGTTCCTCCCTTTCATCAGACCCTATGTTCCCCGACATCTCTGGGAGGTTATTTGTGTCCTCCTTTGTGAAGACAGAACCATAGTATGTATTTAGTTGGTCTGCCATTTCCTTGTTTCCCATTATAAATTCCCCTGATTCTGACTGTATGGGACCTACGCTTGACTTCACCAATCTTTTTCTCTTCACATTTCTATAAAAGCTTTTACAGTCAGTTTTTATGTTCCCTGCAAGCTTACTCTCATATTCTATTTTCCCTTTCTTAATTAATCCCTTTGTCCTCCTTTGTTGACTCCTAAGCTGCTCCCAATCCTCAGGATTATTGCTTTTTCTAGCCAATTTATATGTCCTCTCCTTGGATCTTATGCTATCCCTAATTTCCCTTGTTAGCCACGGTTGAGTCACCTTTTTTGTTTTATTTTTATGCCAAACTGGGATGAACAAATTCTGTCGTTCATCCATTCGGTCTTTAAATGTTTGCCATTGCCTATCCACTGTCAACCCTTTGAGTGCCATTCCCCAATCAATCCTACCCAACTTGCTCCTCAGACCATCGTAGTTTCCTTTATTTAAATTGAGGACCCTTGTCTCTGAGTCAACTACTTCATTCTCCATCTTAATGAAGAATTCGATCATATTATGATCGCTCCGACCCAAGGGGCCTCGTACAACAAGATTGTTAATTAATCCTTTCTCATTACATAATACCCAGTCTAAGATGGCCTGATCTCTGGTTGGTTCCTCGACATATTGGTCCAGGAAACCATCCCGTAAACACTCCAGGAATTCCTCCTCCACAGCATTGTTACTAATTTGGTTGGCCCAATCTATAATCACCTACCTGTTTTGTGGTGACGTCACACCTCGAATACTTTTTACCTCTCTCCTTGCCTGAGATTGGAGATTGGTGAGGCCTACCTGAGCCTCTGGGGCCTTTTGTAGTCGCTCTGCCGCTCTGCTTCGCCTGCCGGCACTGCCGATGCCGCACTGAGGCCTACCTGAGCCTTTGGCGCCTTTTGTAGTCGCTCTGCCGCTCTGCTTCGCCTGCCGGCACTGCCGATGCCGCACTGAGGCCTACCTGAGCCTCTGGGGCCTTTTGTAGTCGCTCTGCCGCTCTGCTCCGCCTGCCGGCACTGCCGATGCCGCACTGAGGCCTACCTGAGCCTCTGGGGCCTTTTGTAGTCGCTCTGCCTCTCTGCTCGCCTCCAGCCGCTGCCGATGCCGCACTGAGGCCTACCTGAGCCTCTGGGGCCTTTTATAGTCGCTCTGCCTCTCTGCTCGCCTCCAGCCACTGCCGATGCCGCACTGAGGCCTACCTGAGCCTCTGGGGCCTTTTGTAGTCGCTCTGCCGCTCTGTTCCGCCTGCCGCCGCTGCCGATGCTGCACTGAGGCCTACCTGAGCCTCTGGGGCCTTTTGTAGTTGCTCTGCCGCTCTGCTCCGCCTGCCGGCGCTGCTGATGCCGCACTGAGGCCTACCTGAGCCTCTGGGGCCTTTTGTAGTCGCTCTGCCGCTCTGTTCCGCCTACCGCCGCTGCCGATGTCGCACTGAGGCCTACCTGAGCCTCTGGGGCCTTTTGTAGTTGCTCGGCCGCTCTGCTCCGCCTGCCGCCGCTGCCGATGCCGCACTGAGGCCTACCTGAGCCTCTGGGGCCTTTTGTAGTCGCTCTGCCGCTCTGCTCCACCTCCAGCCGCTGCCGATGCCGCACTGAGGCCTACCGGAGCCTCTGGGGCCTTTTGTAGTCGCTCTGCCGCTCTGCTCGCCTCCAGCCACTGCCGATGCCACACTGAGGCCTACCTGAGCCTCTGGGGCCTTTTGTAGCCGCTCTGCTCCACCTCCAGCCGCTGCCGATGCTCCCGCCCTTGCCACTCTGCAGTGCAGTTGCTGTTGTCTGTCAGCCAGCCAGCCCAGACTGCTGCCACCTATGTCGAGGTGGTGCAGTCTACAGCCGGGCCTTCAAGGCCCAGAGCTACTTGAGGCCATCCTTCAAGGCCATCTGCAGTCTCCCCCACTGAAAGTCAGCAGCCCTCCACCAGCCATGCTGCAACCACTGGGGTAGCACTTCATAGGAGCACTGGGACAAGGAAAGGCACACGGAAGACAGGCACTAAGGGAATGCACAAAGGTGTTTCGTTGACTTTTTTATGTAATATTGTATGGATTGATGTATAAAGTTGGATTGGATTGTTTGTTTCGTGGTGGCTTTCATTTCAGCATTGTGGCCAAGAGGATGCTGTGATGGTCCGTATCTGAGGGAAGGGAAGGTGTGGGGCTATTGGTGAATGTGGAATTGAGGTTGCGTTCACTGGAACAGCCGCCAGATGAGTCAATCACAGACAGCCCGGGCAGAAAGGGGCTGTCTGGGTTGCCTCCTCCCTTCCTCTTCCTCCTCCTCTTCCTCCTCCTCCTTCTCCTATTTCTCCTCTGGTGGCAACAGCTGTGCCCTCATGATGGTGAGGTTGTGGAGCATACAGCAGATCATGACAAATCTTGAGACACACTCTGGTGAGTACTACAGGGCTCCTCCAGAGCGGTCCAGCCAGCGGATCAGCTGCTGCAGCACGCCAATGGTCTGCTCTATGATGTTTCAAGTAGCAGCATGGCTCTCATTGTATGTTTGCTGGCCACGTGTGTTTGGGTTGCGGAGCTGAGTCATGAACCAATGGCCAAGGGATAGCCCTTGTCATCCTGCAGCCAGCTGTGACGTGGTAGCTCAAAGACTGAGGGAGCAGCGGACTGGCACAGAAATAAAGCATCATGACTGCTGCCAGGATACCAGACATTCACCATCATGGTGTGCTGAGCATGGTCTTACACCAACTGCACATGCAGCAAGTGGAAACCATTGCGGTTGTGGTACATCTCAGCATTTAGATGCGGTGCCTGCAAACCATGTGCATTCAGTCAATGGCGCCCTGCACCATGTGGAATCTCGCTATCCTGGCAAAGCCACTTGCACGCTCTGCCTGCTCTTCTGTGTTCAGTGAGAAGACAATGAACTCCCCTCTCCTGGCACAAAGAGCATCTGTCACCTCTCTTATGCAGCAATGGGCGGCGAATTGGGAGATGTCGCCTGCTCCAGCCTGGAAGGATCCCGACATGAAGAAATTCAGGGTCACAGTCACCTTCACAGCCACTGACAGTGCTGTCCTTGCCCTGGAGTGCGGCTGCCGGTCTGGTTGCAGGAGGTGGCAGAGTTTTATGAGCACCTCCTTCGTAAAGCGGAGATGCCTCATGCACTGGCTCAGGCTGAGGTAAGAGAATTACTCTCGGAAGACCCTAGGTGGGTAAGGCCTCCAGCTGAGAGACATTCTCCCCCTCCGTCTCCTCCCTGTGAGCAGCTTGTCCTCTTTGATGTGCCTCAATAAATCCGAGACTCGATGTTAGCGAAACAAAACAAGGCTTTTATTGACTTAGAAGGTAACACACAGAGGAGAATGTATCTTCCATCCAGAGGTCTGCCGTACTGGATGTGCTGCAGGCTGGGCCAGCTTACATAGGAGCCAGGTATGGGCGGAGCCCTACACACAGTACAATACAATGGAAATGAAACTGAAACCAACCACAGTCACAGGCAGAGAAATACTGATGAGTGATGAATGGAATATTTCATCACACACTTCTTTCCTGCGTCTGCTCCATCTCCCTGTCATGCCGTAGGCCAAGGAGGATGACAACTAGAGCACCCATGACAAGGAGCAAGTGGTCTGACCAGAACCATTGAATTCAGAACCAAGGCCTTCTCCACTTTCAGCACCACTCCCTGTCACCTCATCAACTATAAACAACTCTAGAAAGCTCCAAACACTTCCACAAACTTACACAGAGCCAGTAGAAATAAATCAGCAACTATCCTGAGAGTGGTTGGTCATCCCTTTAAATAATGGTGGGGGGTCCTTCCTGCTGTTGAACAATGTTCAGCTGTGCAAGGTTAAGCTAGGGCGTTGGTCCAGCGTCGATGATGAAAATGGCAGCGCTGGCATCAAGTCAATGCCATTTTCGGCACAAAACGACATCCATAGCATCGAAAAATCAGGCGCTATAGAGCCGAATTTCTAGCCCATAATATTTATTTGGCTCAAAAATGAAATGGAAACTTAACAATCCAACATTGTGTAACACACCCATGTGCAGACACTTGTGAAACTACAAAGCTTTACTCTCCGTCTTCCTAGCACTTCTACGTGGTGCAACCTCTGTGGCTTCAGCAGAGTAGAGGCAGGCTGCTCACTTCCCTGCTTTGACTGTTGAGATGCTCTTGGCTGATGTCCTCTAGTTTTTGGAGCCCATGAGAGCCCTGCCAAAGATTGCTCCACCTGCACCTGTGCAGAGGCAGACTTGGCCATCAGGACAGGAGGCAGCATGTGGGGCACTGATTGAAGAGGAGGGGTTAGCAACGAGTGAGAAGTGGAAGTGCTTTGAGCTGAGTCCCCATTTCCATCTCCCCTTTCACCATCATCGCTTTCATGGCCCACCTGCACTTCCCTACCATCAGTGTGCTGGATAATACTTTTCTGCAGATCAGTGGGGCGATGAACGGCCAAGGCTAGGATTTCATCAATCCTATTTAAGGTGGTATTCATTGTGTTCAAGCCATTGGTGAGGGCCAGCACGCACTTGTTTGATTGCCACGTTTGATGCTCCATGCAGGTGGCCTCTCTTTCCATGGATGGAGACATCATCGCAAAGGCCTGCGACATCATGCCACTCATGCTTGAGACGGACTCCTCCAATCTCTCTGCAAGTGTGCACAGAGCAGCTGGAAAGCCTGCCAGTACATTGCACATTCTTTGCTGCTGCTCCAGAAGTATCCTCTTCGTCGACGGCCACTGAGGTTCAGCATCTCGCCAAGGCTTCTTTGGCAGCGCCTCCAAACCCGCGACCTCTACTACCTAGAATGACAAGGGCAGTAGGCGCATGGGAACACCACCAACTCCAAGTTCCCCTCCAAGTCACACACCATCCTGACTTGAAAATATATTGCCGTTCCTTCATCATTGCTGGGTCAAAATCCTGGAACTCCCTCCCTAACAGCACTGTGTGAGTACCTTCACCACACGGATTACAGCGGTTCAAGAAGGCGGCTCACCACCACCTTCTCAAGGGCAACTAGGGATGGCTAATAAATGCTAGCCTTGCCAGCAACGCCCACATCACACAAACGGATAAAACAAAATCTGGGTCCAGCTGAGCAGAGCTTGGAGTGTCCTGTGGCCTCCAATGCAGACTCTCCACTGCTGTCCCTGTCTCCACCATCTGCTCTTAGTCACTTGTGATGTGTGAGTCACCAGATGAAAACCCAACTATCTTCCTTACCAGTCCCACTGAAGTGTGAGTATGTGAGCTGGTGCATGGTCTGCATGAGTCCTGTGATGATGTACCCTCAGAGTGAGTGACCTCCACTGAGGATTTGTCATCATTCTCCTGCACCACCGCCTGCAGGAGGCTTGAAGGCCCTGTGGGAGATTAAAGACATGAATTAGAACCGTCAATGTAAGAAGGTGTTAAGTGATCACTATGCATATGATCATATTTCATTGGCTGCTGACATCAAGTCAACACGACTGAGTGTGATATTTAATTCTGTCACCGGGTAGCTGGGAGGCCCCCATCTCCCCATCTCTGACGGCCAAGCACACCAAGACTCCACTAATATCCAGCGCCTCCTCATCTGCAGCTGTCATTGGCGAGAAAGCTGAAGGATCGCCTCCTCTTCTCTGCCTCTCCCTGCTGTTCTGTGCTCTCTTCTCTTGCAAGAGGCCTATGAGTGACATGTGTTGAATGGATGGAGAGCATTTGTTGAGGGTGACTATGAGGGAGAGCATGACATTGCATAAAGATGGGGGTGAGTGTCAGTGGTGGATGGACAGATGGGGATCATAGAATCATAGAATGGTTACAGCACAGAAGGAGGGCATATGGCCCGTCGAGCCCGAGCCGGCTCACTGCAAGAGCACTTCAGCTAGTTCCACTCCCCCGCCCTTTCCCCATAGCCTTGCAATTTTTTTTCCCTTCTGGTACTTATCCAATTCCCTTTTGAAAGCCATGGTTGAGTCTACCTCCACCACGCTTTCAGGCAGTGCATTCCAGATCCTAACCACTCGCTGCATAAAAAAGTGTTTCCTCATGTCGCCTTTGGTTCTTTTGCCAATCACCTTACTTTTGTGTCCTCTGGTTCTTGGCCCTTGCGACAATGGAAACACTTTCTCTCTATCTACTCTGTCTAGACCCCTCAAGATTTTGAGCACCTCTATCAAATCTCCCCTCAACCTTCTCTGCTCTAAGGAGAACAACCCCAGCTTCTCTAATATCCATGTAACTGAAGTCTCTCATCCCTGGAATCATTCTCGTAAATTTTCTGCATCCTCTCTAAGGCCTTCATATCTTTCCTAAAGTGCTGTGCCCAGAATTGGACACAGTACTCCAGTTGAGGCCGAACCAGTATTTTATGAAGGGATGTGAGTAGGTGCATAGACAGAGAGGGATGGGTGCACCTGCAAGGTAATTGGTGTGAGGAGTGATATGCAGGAGTAGGCTTGAGAAGGCAGAGTGAGAGGGTTGCCATGATACACACAGCAGGATGTAGTTGAATGTGCCTCTGTACTCACCTTTCCTGCCCTGCTAAGGTCATTAAATCGCTTTCGGCATTGAATCCAGGAACGTGGCACCACACTCCTGCTGCTGACCTCATGAACAACCTCCAGCCACACCTTCTTGCTTTCACTGGCAGGCTTCTTCCTCCCATCAGTAGGGAACAATGTCTCCCTGCGGGTCCCAACAGCACATCCAGCAAGGCACCACTAAAGCGAGGAGCATACTTTGAATGGTAGAACTCCATTCTGACAGTTCCTTGTTTTATACTCTCAATTCCAAAATCTATCAAATGTCATCTTTGCAGTGTCCTTTTAAATACTGCAGCTGAAATGGACTCATGGGGGTGGTCATCATGCCCCCGCAACCTAATTGGTTGGGAAACCCGAAAGTCAGAGCCAATGCAGTGGCTGGGTTCAAAAGCCAATGACAGGCACGCTGCTTTTACCTCCAGATTTCCCGCGTGTTACCGGATCCCTTGCTCCCAGTGTATTGCCATGTAAAAATTCCCCCCTATGTGGCAGTGTAAAGGTGTGTGGGTACAGTACTGTAGTGGTGTTAGTGCTGGACTAGTAACCCCAGAGGTTGTGGGTTCAGCTCTCACCTTGGTAAGTTGTGAAATTGAATTCAATAAGATCTGGTAATTTATAGACTATCTGGCTTGCTGCAAAAATCCAACTGGTTCACTAATGTCCTTCAGAAAAGGATACCTGTGCCCCCCACCCCCTCCTCAGTCTGGCCTACAAGTGATTCCAGTCTTACAATCAGTGGTTGTGTAGGAACCTCTGTTCCTTACCAAAAGATGGAGTTCGACTCACGAAGTCAAAACAATAAACTTTAATGAACAAACGAAGCAAGTTAACAACTACAGGATGAACTGGAAATGTGTCTGGTCTGCTTGGAAACCTTTCTCCAACTGCCTGGAACTGCTAGAAGGTTCCGAGCTATGACCCTCTCTCCAACTGTCTGGAACTGCCAGAGGGTTCCGAGCTCTGACGTCATGATGTCATCACGCAGAGTACAGGAATGAAGCCTGAGTGCAGTAACAGATACAAAGGTACATCGTCAGACTATATAACAGAGCTGTAAAAAGGAATTATATACAATGTCCATAGCCCAATGGTGGCTCCGCCACAGTTGACTCTTTGTGCCCTCTGAATTGGCCAGGTAAAACAACTGTTACAGAACAAAATCATGTGAGATGTTTATGGGGTCGGGGTCAAGTATCCCTGAGCTATGTCTCTGCTAGTTTGGTGTTGCATCTGGGGCAGTGACTCCCACTCCCCCTCCCCAGCAGAAGACCCTGAAAACAGCACCATTGTAAGGTTCTCAAAATTCCCACATTCCCCCAAGGTTATTAAGAAAAGGGACCCTGTATGGACAATTTTAAAAGGGATACCCAAAAGATGGCGTCCACACCTCGTGACCAAAAGCCTGTAAGATTTTAAAAGCTTGGACTCTGTGGCACAAACAGGCAGCTTTGGGAAATCGAAACTTAAAATGCATTTCTGTGAAAAGGACTTTGTGTTTGAAAAGCCAGACAGCTAGGCAAACACTGAATGTGCATTGCGTCAGATCGAAACAGATCAAGCCCAGTTAGGGCTAAACATAAGGCCATTAGTTTGACCACATAAAAAATCGGAAACAGCTCAAGGGAGCCACCAAGGCTGGACAGGCCGATTAAAATGCATTAATGACAGTACAACCCGGACATTGGGGCCATCAGGTGAGATAAACGGTCATCTAAACCAGTTAACTTAGATTGCTATAATTATATCAAACGAGCCCGCCAAAAATGGACAATAGACTGACCTGATTTGGCATGCAGATAAGGGCCTTCGGAAGGAGTATAATTGTAGGCCCATCAGTAACCAACGCTCTCTTCCTCCCGCGCTCGCTACCTGGCCACCGCCTGTGTCTTCCCCAAATCCATCAGGGACGCCCGGCATCGCACCAGGCAAACACGCGCAGACCAGGCCAGACGAGACGAGATGAGACGAGATGAGATGAGATGAGATGAGATGAGACGAATTGGAAGAAGATTGAAGAATGCTTCGAATAATCAGGCCTTCAATCCAGCCAAACCTGCGACTATCTTCATGCAAAATTCAACTGCTGCCACCCGAAAAAGAAGAACCATCATCCCTGCGAGGTAAAGTACCCAAGCAAAGACTTTAATCTCGGGGTACTTTACCTGGACGATGCCCTTGCAGCGCCCTGAGACCCTGTGATGACGGCAGGCCCCAGAGAGCACAAAGAGCGAACCGCAAACCCCACAACCGTTTTAACTCAGCAGATTTTGACTTGGTGAGCATGAATTCCTGGCCCCTCTTAGCTTAATTTAGTTAGGTATAGGGGTGGGATAAGGATAAGGGGATTGTTAATGTAGTTGTTTTCCTTCGATGTGCCGTGTGTTCCCCATTCCCATTTAAGTATAATTTATTTTGATAAGCCTGTGACTACATAGTGATTTCTCAGGATTTGTAATTTTATCATCGTTTTAATAAAGTTCACGGTTTCCTTGTACCAAACCAATTGTCTACTCGTTTTTCCTGTATCACCGCCTGCACCTAAGTCTGGTGTCGAGAACCCAGGGGTGTGGGAGCGATTCGAACTGCTCACAGGCAGTCAGGGGCATAACTGACTGGCCACATGCCACCCCCTACACTTCCATGTTTTGATGACACCTCTGTGAAGTGCTTTTGAACATTTTTCCACGTTAAAGCTGCTCTATAAATGCAAGTTGCTGTTGGTGTAAGCTGACTGGTCAGTAGAGGAATTTGGCTGCCCCAAGGTGACCTGTACCAGGGCTCTGCTTTAAACTTTGTACCCCACTCCTAAAAACCAATGGCCTGGATCTCCAGATGGGCCCCACTTCCACTGCTATCGACCAGGCATATACCGGCAGAGATATACCGGCTCTAAGCTGAGGGCCTGGAAGCAGGAATTCTCAACAGGGATTTAATGCTTCCGTACCCTCACAAGACCATACAGGAAAGTCACACTTAAGGCCGGGGCCTGGTGTTTCTGTGTGCCAGCTGAGTTTGCAGCTCTTTCAATGGATTCCTGCCAGACTTACAGTGGGAGACTACCAGAACAGCTGCACATTTTGGGGCCTTAAAGTCATATCTATCAGCAACATCCCAGACTTCTCCATTACCATTCCTGAGTATGTCCTGTCAGGATAGACCAATCAGAGTTGGGGAACAATGATATACAGTCAAGTGGACTTGACCCTGGGAGTCCACTGTATTGACGCCTGACCCCATGAAGTCTCATGGCTTCAGGTCAAACAAAGTCAAGCAAACCTCTTGCTGATAACCAGCTACCGCCCCCACATCATCAATTGATGAATCATTACTGCTCTGTTCCCAACACTAATTGGAGGAAGCTCTGAAGGAAGCATGGGCACAGAATGTTCTCGGGGGAGGGGAACACTTCACTGTCAACTACTAAGAGTGCCTCGGTAGTGTAACGTATATACTTTTAAGGGGGGGAACTACTTTTTACAGCTCATGTATACTGTAGTACCGGCAGTGACCACACCTGTATATAGCACCTGTACAGTCAGTTCAACTGTGAGCCACGTTGAGTAAACACCTGTTGTACCGTTTCTGCTGCAGTCTGCATCTTATTATACATGGACGTAACATTGGCGACGAGGCAGGTTCGAACCTACTTGCAACTCTGCATCACCTCCCGGGGATTCGTTCCTGGAGATCAGTGGATTGGAGGTCAAGGCCAGAGACTCGGGCGTCGACCATGGGCAACCGCCAGTCATCCAGCAGAGACTCGAGAATTACGGGGGAGGCTGTCGAGAGCCAGGCTTGGCTTTCCAGTCGAGGTGGTGCAGCGAAACGGGCTGGCAACAGGTAGTGCGCAGACCCTTCCCGGACAGCGGCGGGCTAGAGCCCGACCGAGCGGCACAGCAAAGGGCCGAGCAGCGTCGACGGGGGAGAGAGAGAGAGAGGGCAGAATGCACAGGGCGCAGCCAGTGTTCAGGGGCCGAGCAGCGTCGGAGAGAGGGAGAGAGAGACGTGCAGAAACCCACGAGGTGCCACCATTGCCACGAGGACCGCCGAGAGCGGCGTTGGCAACAGCGCAGGAGAAGCACGCGAAACCTACAGGGCGCCGCCATTGCCACGAGAACCACCGGGAGCGGGGGAGGAAGGAAAGCGCGGGAGATGCCATTTTAAGCCATTGGGAGACGCCATTTTAAACCACACCCAAAATGCCGAAGAGTGGCAGTATCACTGCATTTGACAATGAAGTCGAAGATTGGACTACATATGTCGAACGAATAGAGGTATACTGCAAGGCAAATGAGGTGTCAGAGGATAAGAAAGCGTCGGTATTGTTAAATTTAATGGGTGCAAAGACGTATGGTTTATTATGAAATCTAGTAACCCCAACGAAGCCAATGGAAAAGAGTTTTGAAGACATAGTAACGATACTAAAGGAACATTTAAACCCCACACCGCTGCTGATAGCAGAAAGATTCAAGTTTCACAAACGGAACCAGCATAAGGATGAAAGCAATGCTGATTATTTAACAGAACTGCGCAAACTATCGAAACACTGCCAGTTTGGAGCGGGACTGGCAGACACCTTAAGGGACAAGTTTGTGTGTGGGCTTCAAAGTGAAGGAACCCAGAAACGGCTTTTATCTGAAAAGGACCTTACGCTGGAAAAGGCTTTCAGCATTGCGGTATCATATGAAGTAGCAGCACGGGGCGCTGCAGAGATACAACAGAGACCGCAAGAATATGGCACAAACGAAATGTCATATGGAACAGAGAAGTGCTATCGCTGCGGCAGAACAACACACGACCAGAATGATTGCTGGTTCAAAGACAAAGTGTGCAGACAGTGTGGAAAAGTAGGACACATAGCACGAGTCTGCAGGTCGGGAAAGAAAACCAGCAATAAGAAACCTACCAAAGGAAAGTACAAGAAGGTACATAAGATGACGGAGAATAGTTCAGACAAACAAAAGAGTGATAACGACTCCGAAAGCAGGGAACTGAGTTGTCTGAAACTACATAATGTGATCACAACGGAGGATCACCGAACCATTTGGGTCACTCTCAAGATAGCAGGAGTCCAGGTAAAGGTGGAATTGGACACAGGATCAGCCCTAACAGTCATAAACCGACGGGACTATGAGCGGCTATTCTCATACATACCCTTGAGAGACACAAAAATTATTTTGAAGACGTTCACGGGGCAAAAAGTTTACCCCAAAGGGAAAATAAGGGTGACCGTCATATATAACGGTAAGGAAACAGCAAAACTAGACCTGTATGTATTGCAAGATGGAGGACCACCAATACTGGGACGTGAATGGATCCGGAAAATACAACTGGATTGGCATTCCATACAGGCACTGACTGTGGCTGACAAAAAGGACGACGACGTCGCACCTGGGCGACTGTCAAAGATCCTAACTGACGCGAAAGAAGTGTTCCAGCAAGGACTCGGAACACTAAAAGGCATGACAGCGACAATTAAAATTGAAGAAAACGCAAGCCCAAAATTTTTTAAGGCCAGATCCGCCCAGCCGTCGAAGCAGAGCTGGAGAGTCTGGAACGCTCAGGTGTACTGTCCAAGGTAGACTGGAGCGAGTGGGCTACACCCATCGTCCCTGTGATGAAAAAGTCATTGAGCAGCACGCCTGGGGAACCAAGGAAGGTTCGCATCTGTGGGGACTTTAAGGTAACAGTGAACCTGGCCCTTCACACCGTACAATATCCACTTCCGCGGATTGAAGATATTTTCGCCTCGCTATCTGGAGGGAAACGCTTCACTAAGATTGATCTGGCCCAGGCGTATCTGCAAATGGAGGTCGAAGAAGCATCAAAAAAATACCTCACAATCAACACCCACAAAGGTCTCTACCAATACAACTGGCTGGTATTCGGGGTAGCATCAGCTCCGGCTATTTGGCAGAGGGCAATGGAACAAGTCCTGCAAGGGATCACAGGGGCCCAGTGTTATTTGGACGACATCCTGGTCACGGGCGAAAATGACAGTGATCACCTTGCCAACCTGGAGCAGGTGCTCACTAGATTGCAGGAATATGGGCTCCGAGCTAACTGCCCCAAATGCGAGTTTTTTAGAAAACAAATCTTGTATTGTGGCCACGTTATCGATAAAGAGGGGTTACATAAGTCCCCAGAGAAGACTGAGGCAGTAGTCAAGGCTCGAGCACCGGAAAATGTGTCACAACTGAGGTTGTTCCTCGGGCTGGTAAACCACTACCATAAGTTCTTGCCAAATTTGTCTACAATAGTACACTCACTGAACACCCTACTGCAAACTGGGGTGCCATGGAAGTGGAGTGATGAATGTAGACGAGCTTTCCAGAAGAGCAAAACACTAATCACATCGAAAGAGGTATTGGCCCATTACAACCCAGCATTACCAATTCGGTTGGCATGTGATGCGTCACCCTACGGCATTGGAGCGGTGCTGTCGCACAAATTCTCGGGTGGCTCAGAGAGGCCAATAGCCTTTGCGTCACGATCACTAACCTCAGACGAGCGTAACTACGCCCAGATTGACAGGGAGGCCCTCAGCCTAGTGTGGGGAGTGAAAAAGTTCAATCACTATCTGCACGGGCAGAAATTCACCTTGCTGACTGATCACCAGCCTCTTGTCTCCATTTTTAATCCGAAGAAGGGCGTTCCGGTGATGACTGCGCAATGACTACAAAGATGGTCACTTTTTCTAGGGGCGCACCACTATGAGATTGAATATAAGGGCACGAAACAGCATGGAAATGCTGATGGGCTATCACGCCTGCCACTGCCTACTGCGGAGGAAGCACCAGCAGTGGATCCTGTCGAAATATTCCATTCGACTATAGTTGAATACCTACCGGTAACTAATGCTTGTATCGAAAAGGAAACCCGAAATGACCCGACACTGTCTCGGGTATATGATTTGAAGGTGAAGGGATGGCCAGCACATGGCGACTCACTGTTGCCAGCATTCTCGACAAGGAGAGAACAGCTGTCAGTGTGCCGGGGGACCTTGATGTGTGGATCCCGAGTGGTAATTCCACCCAAGTTAAGGGATAGAGTGCTCAATGAGCTTCATGAGGGTCATCTGGGAGGGCTAAAAATGAAAAGCCTAGCCAGGGCTTATGTGTGGTGGCCGGGAATTGATAAACAAATCGAGGACCTGACCAAGAGCTGCTCAGGATGCCAGAAAGTCCAAAATGCACCACCACAGGCCCCTCTACACCCATGGGAGTGGCCCTCATCTCCATGGCAATGGGTGCATATTGATTTTGCTGGTCCATTCATGGACTCAATGTTTTTAATAGCCGTGGATGCGCACTCGAAATGGCCTGAGGTCATCAAAATGTCCTCCACCACCACGGAGAAAACTATTGCAGTCCTACCGACCATTTTTGCCAGGAATGGCTTGCCAGAACAGATTTGCTCCGACAACGGACCACAGTTTGTATCCGAAGAGTTCCGGAGGTTCTTGAAACAGAATGGGATAAGGCATTACATATCCGCCCCGTATCATCCAGCCACAAATGGATTGGCTGAGAGGTTCGTACAAACCTTTAAGAAAGCAATAAAGGCTATGTACAATGACAACATTCCGCTGCAGCACAAGGTGGACAATTTCCTGTTCGCCTACCGGAATGCGACACATGCAGTCACCAACCAAGCCCCAGCCATGATGTTCTTTAACCGAAGGTTAAGATCTCGCCTGGATTTGCTCAGACCAAATGTACGAAGAGCTGTTCAGAGTAAGCAATTCCAGCACATCCATGAGAAGCCAACAAGGAGCTTCAATGTAGGGCAACCAGTCTTGGCCCGCGACTAACAAACAGAAAAATGGCAGCCAGGAACGATATGCACACGGCAGGGCCCACTAATGTACACAGTGGGCGTTGGGGAGAGCTTCATGAGGCGCCATGCTGACCAGATCCTATGGTCGCAGGAACAAGTCAACCCTATGCCTCGCCCATACGTACCTGGTGATGAACCCGACGTACAGGTCGCATCTACCCCAGAAACAGTAGCATCGGAAGCTGATGAACCAACCGACGACAGGGGGCCAGAATTGCCTCCGCACCAAGAGCAAGACACTCGGGAAAGGCGCTATCAAGAAAGAGTCAGGAGGCCTCCCCAAAGACTGAATATATAAATAGACTATTTTCAGCTAACGTTGCATGTTAAAAGTGTTCATTGTAATTAGTTTGATATTTAATTGTTAAATGAGTGTTATGGTACTGTTAATCTAAAAGGGGAGTAATTGTAATGTATATACCTTTAAGGGGGGGAACTACTTTTTACAGCTCATGTATACTGCAGTACCGGCAGTGACCACACCTGTATATAGCACTGAGTAGTAATCTATACAGTCAGTTCAACTGTGAGCCACGTTGAGTAAACACCTGTTGTACTGTTTCTGCTGCAGTCTGTATCTTATTATACACGGACGTAACAGATAGTACCATAGCTAACCAAGCTGGCCAAGTCCTGAGAGACATGGCTGCTGGCAATTGGGTATTTCTTTGCCACGTTGCCAATGCTAGGCCCTGTCAAGGGCGCTCTCAGGTGATGTAAATCAGTGACTCTCAAACTGGGTGCGACAAGTACTACGAGGCTGGACATTGACACCGCTGCAAAATGTATTGGTTCTGGAGCTACCACAGTGGGAGTGACTGGTTCCAGTGCTGGTATTGGAACAGTTTTTGGCAGCCTTATTATTGGCTATGCCAGATATCTTTCTCTGAAGCAGCAGTTGTTCTCATGTGCTATCATTGGATTTGCCCTGTCTGAAGCTATGGGATGCTCCTGTTAAATTGTCGCTTTCCTGGTTTTGTTTGCTGTGTAAAATTTGCTGGGGAACAGAAAGCCTAATCAAGTACAAATTAATTAATATTTCACTGGCTTCCACAAATATTTATGTTGGTGTTATGAAAATGTACTTTTCCTAAGTCTGTTGTCAAATGTTCCAATAAATCCTAATACAAGAAAAAAAGACTGCAGGCCAGCAGCGGCCACAGTGCCACCGCCAGCAACAGGAGTCGGAGGTGGGAAAGTGCAGGGCCAGCTGTTAAGAGAGGAACCGACTGTCTGCAAACAAAGATCCCATCCCGGCTATCAGCCAGCTGCAGCAGCATCAGAATGCGGCCAAAACAAACAGGCCCCGTAAGTCGGACATACATTATATTAGATCTGTCTGTCTACAGTCTGTAAGGGGTGGTGTGTGTGGTCAGCTTTGCCTCTGACTCCTGAGCTGTTCAAATCGCTCCCACTCCCTTGGTTCTAGACCTGGACTTATTTGGGGGTTGTAATGAAATTTCAGCAAACAACTGAATTTGATACAAGTACTTTGGTTTTTATTTGAGATAAGAAAATATACACAACACAATAATCTTATCACTCTAAAAGGAGGGGAACACTTCGGAATATGTGAGGGAGAATGACAATAGACAAATTACTTTACCCCTCCCAATCCCACTACACTAACTAGGTTGGATTCCAGAGGACCAGGGAAATGCTCACCAAACGCAGGAATAGTTTGTGGAGTGGGAAAAACTTGCAGATCTTCGGTTTCTTCCGAGTTGGTTTCTTGTTGGTCGCGGTGACCCAGTATTACCTGGTTGTTGGTAATATCATTGATTGTTTGTTTCTTGGGGCCCTTGGTTACCGCGATTCCTTTCCGTTCTCCTTCTGTTGTCTTTCCGTCGATTGATTGTCCCGAGGCTGATGTCTTTCGAATGAGCTGTGCCTCTTTCTGTGTCTGTCTGAACTGTACTGCTGACTTCAATTCACTGACTGCTGTTTCAATTCTCTGACTGTTTCTGTGTAAAAGCAGTCCTCAATTATATTGTTTTGAGGCCTTGCTTATCTGCCCGCCAAATCTCCTCTGACCCATTGTTAATTTTGGTGGGCTCGTTAACTTTAATAGTTTTAAAATTCTTATCGAGTTTCGGGGCTGGTCCCATCTATTTTTAATTGACTTTTAATGAGTTTCAGGATTGCTTCGAAATCAGTTTAAGTGTGCGAAGTGGTTTTGGATGTCTCTGTGAGTAGTTTAAACTGTTGTTCGATTGTCTTCTCCTGCTGGG
This sequence comes from Somniosus microcephalus, assembly GCF_052327205.1. NCBI lineage: Eukaryota > Metazoa > Chordata > Chondrichthyes > Squaliformes > Somniosidae > Somniosus > Somniosus microcephalus. The sequence goes on from NC_140988.1 coordinate 84,052,049, forward strand.
GCCAGGGACTCTTTTGTTGATTAGTGGCATGTATTGTATTATTCATGTTCTTGATGGCCCTGTAGGTTTTGGCGGGAACTGTCCTTCTGTAGGCCTATTGGCCTAGAAATTGAGTGGGGTTAGCGCCCAATTAGCGGCGCTGGAGGGCATTGCGCTGGAATTATAGCCGTTTCTGAAATTGACTTGGGCCTTACCATCGGCGTTAGCCGGTAGCGCTGCGCCGGCACCGATGACGTCATCGGTGTGCGCAGCGTCCCGGTTGCCGTGGTAACCCGGCCCCAAGCCCAAATTCAGTTGCGCCCGCCTCGCCCGTGGCAGGCGCAACCAACGATTGTGGAAAGGGTTCTTACACGCCTTTGCGCCGGCGCATAAAGGTGGAGCGGCGGCCGGCCGCGTTCCCGGCGGCCGCCTGCCCGCACCTCCCTTCCCGGACTCCTGCATCACCCCCCCCGCGGCCCTGATGTGTGTGTGCTGCGAGCCTGGCACTTCCCCGAGGTGCCGGGCTCAGATGTCGGGGGAATCCGCCGGTCAGTTGTCGGCTGCAGGCAGCTCCTCCTTAACAGAAGGAGGAGGCCTGCAGTTCCCCAGCCTGCCGCACCGCATCGGGTGCCGCAGCGGGGGATTAGCGCCGGAAAACCCAATTGAACGCCCGTTTTGAGGCGCTAAAACCCTCCTTTAGCGCCCGCCGCCGTCTGGGCCCGGCGCAACCGAATTTTCATCGGGCGCTGCCGCATTAACGCTGGCGCAAAATTTCTGGCGCTGCAGCCCTGGCGAACCCACAACCCAATTTCTAGGCCATTGTCTTTATGTAGAATGACTGGGATGGTCCAGAACATTCCCAGACAATCTGGCCTTTTCCAATACTCAAACTGTCTGTCCTACAGTGCCCAACCCAGTTCCTTTGTTGCAGCCTTCCACAGGCCTGGACATGCCATTTAAAATAGCCAAATCTTCCTGGGGTTTTGACTTTAAGTCCCTTTTGGCCCAATATTATTTTAAACAGCCAATATCTCTTCTTTACTTGGTTTGGGGGAGTCTGTAGAATTTTGCGAGCCTTACACACCACCTTGTGATACTTTAAACACTGTAGTATCATACTGGGTGAGCAAAATTCAGATCCCCGGGAGCCAACCTTCCCCTGTATTATCTAAACTAATACCCAAACAAAACACTCTCCTGTTCCCCTTTAGGTGTAGTGTTTAACAGATATATACAAGGTATGAAAAGTTCAATTACATTCACATCCAAGCACGGAGGGGGTCCAGCACCCCTGCACCACTTGGAAAAAATTACATACACATAGGAAAAATAATGACACATACACTCATCAAACTTTATTTTTAATAACCATCAAGGTTTGTTTTATACCTGATCATAGACTTTATTTTTGTCCCATGCTCCCTCATGTTGAGAGCGGAGCATCCTGTCCCTTCCCTTGCACTTAGTGCACAAAGAGCAGAAAACTATACCGAGCTGACAAACAACTAAAAGCTGTGAAGCCAGTTGAATCCAAGCAGGGACATCTATATTTTCTTGGCCCCTATCTCGACTGTCTTCTGTTCTAATGTATAGAAATGTTTCTGTGAAAACTTCCTAAACATTTCCTTCAGCAGGGCTTGGTACAACTGTTCTGTCTCCTTAGGGCACCACTCAGGTAAGTTCAGGATCACTGAGGCCACTGCATAGTGTACCCCCTGGTACAGCAACTTTCCCCTCAGTGACACTGACCTTGTGGCAACGATCTGTACCCTGGGGCACGGGATGGAGGCCTCCCCGTACGTGAACCCGGTCTGGCTGGAGTACTGGGTCGAGTTAGACCCCAACCACCCTGGCCACCTTCCCTCATGGAAGTAGATGGCGAGCTCCTCCAGACCCCGTTCACCACCCCCTGCGGTAACGATCGGTGCTCTCTCTCCCGAGCACCCATAGATGTGGGAGTCCTCCACGTCTCCTTGGTCACCGATGCTCACCCCTACCAGTGCGAACAGGAGCAGAACCTTTCTCATCCCGATTTCCTTTCTGTAGGGACACACAAACAAAATAGCCATGTCCCGAGAAGGTTCTCTGGCCTGACACAGATACCAAAATTTTCAAAACTTAAACTTATCATAAACTAAAATTAGACTACTAAAAATTCAAAAAACTACCAAACTGTAAAACACACTTAAAATACTTCAGAAAGCTATATACATCCACCGCCCGTCTCCGGATGGCCAGGCTAATTCCTGTTAGGCCTCTGCCTTTTGTGGAATCTGGGCAGCTTGTACGCCTGGGCGTAAGGTGACCTGTGCCACTGGACTTGGAGAGTCCTCCTTAAAACACCTGGGAGTTTTCCTGAATCCCAGTTAATTGGGGGAGTGTGCCCTCCTGTGCTGTAGCACACTACCCCCTTCAGCGTGGCTGCTGAGTCCCTACCCTGTCCTGTGGGTTCCCCGCAGCCTGATGCCGCAGGCTGGGGACCCAGCTCTCTCTCTCTGCCCAACGCTACCTCTCCTGTGAGTCCCTCACCTTTGGAGGTTGTAGGCTGGGGATCTGTGTCCTTAGACTGGTCCCTGACCTTGGGTTTTCCTTTTCTGTTAAGGGTTATCCTGGGGCTGGACCATTTAAAGTGATACTCGGGTGACCATGGTAGTTTAGGCTGTGGTGTGCGAGGAGGCCTTCTTAAGGCTCCGGCTACTGGGGGTGTACCTGAGTCCCACTTAATTGGTGGGAGGGCCTCTCCAGTAACACACGTCACTGCCCCCAGCTTTGCAGTCTGTGAGTCTGTCACAGCTGCAGGCTGCTGCTCTCTAGCTTTAACACGGTTCGCCCTTGCTGGCCGTTCTCCACTCTCAGTCTTGAACAGCTTGCACTGATTAAAGTGGAACCACTTTGTGTGGTGGGGCATCTTTATGGCATAGACCGTGGGGCTTGCCTTGTCCACAATGCTGTATGGTCCCATATACAATGGTTCAAAACTTCCCAACTGGGCAAAGTTCCTTACCATGACCTGATCCCCTGTCTCCCACTCGTGGTGCCTGTTGGGTTCCAGCAGCAATCGGTTACTCCGGTGCTGTTTTCCCATGTTGCTAGCAGCCTGCCAGTGAATCTGTTTAAGGTGTTCAAACAGATTCCTGACAAACCTGTCTCGGTTCATCTCTCTGAGCTGGCCTTCCGTGAGCACCGGGGCTAGCACATGAGTGGGGGTCGGCATAACCCTGCCAGTCATCAGCTCGTGTGGGGAATACCCCGTGCTTTTTGACTGGCTGGCTCAGATCCCCATTAGGACCAACGGTAAGACTTCCACCCACTTCTTGGGTGAGTCTCCCGTCTCCTTGCACAGCCTTTCTTTTATAATGCGGTTTAAATGCTCTACAGGACCCGATGACTGTGGGTTGTAGGCGACGTGCCATTTCCCTTCAATGCCGAGTATCATGAGTGTCTCTTGCATGACCTGTCCGGTAAAGTGACTCCCTTGGTCAGACTCCACATACTGTGGGAGTCCCCATCGTGAGAACACTTCCCTGACCAGGATCTTAGCTGTACCCAATGCGGTAGCAGTTCGGCAGGGAAAAGCTTCCACCCACTTTGAGATCACGTCCACCAGGACTAGGCAGTACTTGTAGCCTCTCTGGGCGGTGGGTAGGGGCCCGATGTAATCGATCTGGATCAACTGCCATGGTCCCTCTACCCTCCTGGTGTGTCCCAAAGATACCTTCCTTTTCTGGGGGTCAGGGTTATTAGCAGCACATACCAGACAGTCGGCACAGAACTCGCGGACCTGTTCCCTCAGTCTTGGCCACCATCCTGCCTGTTCCACCCACCGCCAGGTGGCCTCAGGCCCGGGATGCCCCGCTCCTGGACCCTCATGGGCCAGTTGGAGGAATTCCCTTTGGTGCTGCTGCTGCACTACCCATTGCTCCCCCTGAACAGCATGCCTTCCTTGACGGTGATGGCTGCTGAACTGTATGGGCCCTCTACTTTCTCCCCTTTTGTGAGCGCATTCGAGACGGCTCTGAGGATGGGATCCCATACCTGGACCTGCTTTAGGTCCGGGATCAAGGCTACCCCTTGTGTACCTCCCTTGTCCCGGATTGCGGCTACCGAACCTGGCTGGTAGGGGTCCCAAAACTCTCCTTCCCTAGCTCCCTGCCTGGCCAATTCATCTGCCTTTTGGTTGCCCTCCCGCATGGGTTCTGTCTTTGAATGGGCCTTAATCTTATGGATATAGACCTTCCCTTCCTCCCCTACAGCTGTCATGATTTTCTCCAGCAGAGGCTTGACTGCCAGGGGTCTCCCATCAGTGGAGGTGTAGGCCCGATGGGACCAAATGGGCAGGTATTCCGTACACGAATTGCATGTGAACATGCTGTTCGAGCAAATCGTGTATGGGGTAGGGAATTCCTCTGGGTGTGTAACCACGTACACTACCGCGGACAGTTCAGCCTGCTGGGCGCTCATGGTGCTGGGGAGTTTAATTGCCAGGGCAATGTCTGCCCCTGGGTCATAAACTCCACACCCTGTGAGTCGTTTCCCAGCAGATACTGTGCTCGAACCGTCCACATAGATTTCGCGGCCTGTGGGGTGTATCCCAGCCCGAAAACCTATGTTGACTTCCCATACTCCTTCAATGGAACACCGGTGGGCCGTTCCTGGATAAATCATGTTTGCTGCGAGCTTCGGCTCGCAGAAACCTTTCACCCTTAGGTCCATCTGGGAGAGAAGCAGGGTCCAGCGAGCAATGCGGGCACTGCTCACTGTCCCATCTTTAATTCTCCCATCTAGGAGCATCTGGGTGGGCATGTGATGGGTGAGGAGGGTGATAGGCGAGGTGCCTGTGAAGATCAATGATCTTTTTACAGCCCAGTGAGTGGCGAGGAGGTGCCTCTCACAGTTGGAATAGCCCTTTTCCTCATCCATGAGTATCCTGGAGGAGTAAACCACCAGTCTCAGCTGACTGTGCCGCTCCTGGAGCAGCACTGCACTCAGACTGTCCCTGCTGGCTGCTGCCTCCAAGAAAAACTCTTTCTCCCCATCAATGGCCCCTAGAGCTGTCACGGTCTGCAGATTTTGCTTGAGTTTTACAAATGCTGCCTCGCAACCCTCATCCCAAACCCACTCCACTCCCTTGTGTAGGAGTCGGAGCAGAGGGGCTGCAGTGGCTGCGTAATCTTCAATAAAATCCCTGCAGTACCCGGTTAGCCCTAGAAAGGATCTCACTCCTGTCACTGTACTGGGGGCTGGTAACTCCTGTACTGCCTCCCTTCTGGCTTTAGCTATGGCCCTTTCCCATGCTCGTACAGCCAGCCCTAGGAACTTTACTTCCTGCCGGCTGATCTGTACCTTCTTGGGGTTTCCCTTAAAACCTTCCTGCTTGAGCAACTCCAGCAGTTCAGCCAGTAGTGGACTGTGTTCCTCTCCTTCCTCAGTGAATAGGAGCAGGTCATCCACATACTGGACTAACTGTCGGGGTCAGCTGAAGCCTTTTAAACAATCTGCCATACACTGGTGGAAGATGCTGGGGCTATTGTGGAACCCCTGTGGTAGGCAGTTCCAGGTGTATTGTTGTCCTTTAAACGTGAAGGTGAACTTGTACTGGTCCTCTCTCTGTGGAGGGATGGAGCAAAACCCGTTGGAAATATCCAGCACCGTGAAGGTGGTCGCGGAGGCTGGAATACTTCCAATGAGGTCGGCGACAGCTGCGACCGTGGGTGCACAGGCGGGAATGTTTCAATTCAGTACCCGATAGTCCACCGTGGCTCTCCAGGAGTTGTCTGGTTTCCTGACTGGCCATAGTGGAGAGTTTACGTGGGTGGCTATCGGTCTCAATACTCTCTGTTTGACCAGAGAGGTCATGGCCGTTTCCATATCTGCCTCCGCCTCCTTGGGGAAATTATACTGCTTTTGTGGTCAGGTCATGGGGTCCCCATCTGCACTTACTTCGACCCCATTCACCCTCCCACAATCATGCTTGTGAGTGGCAAATGTGCCGAGGTGTGCTGGCACAAATGCCTGGTACTCCACTTGAGTGCTACTGACCATTTGCTCGAGGTCGTAACCCTCCTTGGGTTTTAGTGTACACAAGGTCCCCTTGCCCTGTTTCTCTGGGATAACTGCCACTTCACTTTCTTTGTCGGTGCATGCTTCCCACAGACAGTGGTTCCTAAGATCCACTAGAATCCTGTGGCCTATGATAAAATCAGCCCCCAGGATCCCTTTCCCTTCCTGCTCTCACTTCATTAAACACAAGTCCACTTGGTGTGGAGTGCTCCTAAATGAATGGACAGCGGGGTAGAGAACGAGCCAACCTGCTCGTTACCTGTGAACCCCACTAAGCTGTACGGGACCCCGTTAGACAGAGGTGAGGCGGTGGGGTTCACAGAATCACAGAATCACAGAAACCCCACAGTGCAGATAGAGGCCATTTCGGCCCATCGAGCCTGCACTGACACATATCTCACCCAATCCCCGTAACCCCTACACCAACACATATCCCACCCTATCCCTGTAACCCCACGTATTTAATCCCCCTAACACTAAGGGTCAATTTATCATAGCCAATCAACCTAACCCGCACATCTTTGGACTGTGGGAGGAAACCGGAGCACCCGGAGAAAACCCACGCAAACACGGGGAGAATGTGCAAACTCCACACAGACAGTCGCCCGAGGCTGGATTCGAACCCGGGTCTCTGGCGCTGTGAGGCAACAGTGCTAACCACTATGCCACCGTGCTGTATCTGAGTAGACTATGGTGCTCGAAGCTCCCGTGTCCAACAGGTCCCTTTCACCTTTTCCACTTTCATCTTAACAAGCGGTCTCTTCCATACATCGTACTCAAGGGGACACAGATAGACAGGCTGCGCTGGCTCTAGTCATAATCTGTGTTAGGTGGGGCAGATGGAGTTAAAGCACACGTGGCTGTGGCTACCCTCCCTGGGCCAGCCAACAAAACTTGAAGTGCAGCTACTAACGAATCAACTGTGGGGGAGAGGTCAGTGTTTCTGTCTTTGGGGCAGCAGCTGGGGAATTTTTTCCTGCACTATCCTTCCAAGGATTTCTACAGTCCCTTCTCCAATGCCCACTTTTCCCGCACCCGAAGCAGTGACGCCTCGTATCGGAAAGGTTACCCCCTTCCTGCTGCCATTCCTTCTTACTTTGGCTAGGTTTTAACTCGTGAACCTTTCCTTTAGCTTGTGGTTCTTCCACCCCTCTACCATTGCGGTAAGCCAATGTCAGTTGTCTGACCACTGTCTCCTCGGTGAGTTGGGGGCCCTTTGGGTCAAACCACAGCTCGGCCTTGGCTCTGATCCGTGGCAAGCTGTTTGCCACCAGACTTCGGAGCCAGTGAGCCAGCTAATCCTGGTTCAACTTAGTCCGGCCGCGATCCCCATTACAGGCACTCCTGTACACAGGCCACAGCCTGTCTGCGAGAGCCTGTGGGGTCTCCCCTGCTAACTGGGCAGTCTTCTCCACCCGGGAGAAAGGACTACCATCGTTCATCCCCATCACCTCCAGAACTTGATCCCGGATGGCAGCGTACCCGCCCTGTCCCTTCTTGCTCTCAGTAGAGAGGGACTGGTACAGCTTGCCATCTAAAGTGAACAGAAGCATCTTGGCCATCTCTGAGTCGCCGCACTCATTAATCCCTGCTGCTTGTTCCACTTCCATAAAGTGGACTGAGGGATCTCCCTTTTGGGTGAGTTTGCTCAGGTGGCTTACCTGACTAAGCTGTTGGGTCCTGTGGGGAATCACGAACTGGCTTTCAAGGGGCCCCTGGCCCCCACCACCCCTGGGTGGGCCAAACTTTTGCTGTCGAGCCGGGCACATCGGCCCCGGCTCCGACCTTTCCTGCATTTGTTTGCCCACTTCTCCCTGCTGCCAAACCGAGTCAAAACCCGGCGCCACAGGTGGCGGTGGTGTGCACTCCTCCCTGCTTCCCTACAGTTTGCTTGTCCCACCTCCTGCCCAACCACGTTGTTCCCCGGTGCCACAGGTGACGTCTGAACAGTTTCTACTTCTACTTCCAGGTCTACCCGGGCCGCACCCGGGCTCACTAGGCATACCATACCCTTTGCCCTGGACAGAGCAAGTTTTAAACTGTTGATCTGCTTTTGACAGGGGCCGTGATCTCCCGCTTCAAAATCCCTAGTGCTTGCTACTTTATAAGCTGCCTGCACGTCTCTGAACTTTTCCTCCTGTTCTTTTAACTGTCTGGTTAGGTGAGCGTTCTCTTATTTTAACACTAACTCATTGCTTTTAGCCTCACTGACTTGACACCGAAAATACTCATGTCTGTTCCTGTCTTTCTCCGCTAGCTGTAACTTCTCCTGACTTTGGGCCTGTAATTCCTGCAATAATCCTTCCCCTGCTATAGCTCTTGCTTGAGACAGTTTGGCTACCTCCTGCAGCTCTTCTGTCAATGCTATATTGTGCTGATCTAAAAGCTGGGTCTGTCGTAGGGCACAGACCAACCAGATGGCCTTCTCCACCGACTTCTTATGATCCTTGCTCTCAGTCCATTTGGCTGCAGCTTCCATGGGACGCTCAGCGCGTAACAGACTGGTCACCCATTTCTTTGTTATATTTACTTTCTTGAACACATAAGAGGAAATCCTCTCTTCCATCTTAGTTCTGTCCTCAAAAACAGTGTCTACTGCATCACATCCCTTTTGCCAAGCTCGTGCGACGGTCGCCTTTCTGTAAGGGGTGGTGTGTGTGGTTAGCTATGCCTCTGACTCCTGAGCGGTTCAAATCGCTCCCACTCCCTTGGTTCTAGGCCTGGACTTATTTAGGGGTTGTAATGAAATTGCAGCAAACAACTGAATTTGATACAAGTACTTTGGTTTTTATTTGAGACAAGAAAATATACACAACACAATAATCTTATCACTCTAAAAGTACTGGGGGAACACTTCGGAATATGTGAGGGAGAATGACAAGAGACAAATTACTTTACCCCTCCCAATTCCACGACACTAACTAGGTTGGATTCCAGGGGACCAGGGAAATGCTCACCAAACGCAGGAATAGTTTGTAGAGTGGGAAAAACTTGCAGATCTTCGGTTTCTTCCGAGTTGGTTTCTTGTTGGTCGCGGTGGCCCAGTATTACCTGGTTGTTGGTAATATCTTTGGTTGTTTGTTTCTTCGGGCCCTTGGTTGCCGCGATTCCTTTCTGTTCTCCTTCTGTTGTCCTTCCGTCGATTGATTGTCCCGAGGCTGATGTCTTTTGAATGAGCTGTGTTGCCTGCCCGGTGCCAGGGTTAAGGACATCTCCTCTGGACTGGAGAGAAACTTGGAGTGGGAGCGGGAGGATCCAGTTGTCGTGGTCCATGTTGGTACCAACGACATAGATAGGACAAGGAAGGAGGTTCTGCTGAGGGAGTTTGAGCAGCTAGGGGCCAAATTAAAAAGCAGAACCACAAGGGTAATAATCTCTGGATTATTACCTGAGCCATGAGTGAATTTGGCTAGGACAAATAAAATTAGAGAGTTAAATGCGTGGCTCAAAGACTGGTGTGGGAGAAATGGGTTTTGCTTCCTGGGACACTGGCACCAGTACTGGGGCAGGGGGGAGCTCTTCCGTTGGGACGGGCTTCACTTGGCCAGTGCTGGGACTAGAGTCCTGGCGGATCATATAACTAAGGCTGTAGAGAGGGCTTTAAACTAACTAGTGGGGGGGAGGTTCCTAGAGAGCAAATAATAAAAATGACAACAGAGAAGGTCATAGACTTAGGTAGCAGTGGGGAAATTAAAAACCAGAGCATGTCAGGAAGGGGCAGAAGGTATGGAGTAAAAGGTAAAGTAATAAAAAGGGCAAAAGCAGGAACTAAGTGTCACAAAACATCTTTGAAAGTTCTCTATCTGAATGCACGTAGCATTTGTAACAAAATAGATGAGTTAATGGCACAAATAACGACATATGGGTATGATCTTGTGGCCATTACAGAAACATGGCTGCAGGGTGACAATGCCTGGGAATTAAACATACCAGGTTATTTAACGATCAGGAAGGACAGGCAGGAAGGAAGGGGAGGTCGGGTGGCTATGTTAATAAAGGAAGGAATCACTGTAATACAGAGAAATGATACTGGGTCAAAAGATCAGGATAATGAAACAGTTTGGGTGGAGGTAAGGAATAATAAGGGGAAAAAAACACTAGTGGGCGTAGTCTATAGGCCTCCGAACAGTGGCAACTCTGTTGGACGGAGTATCAATCAGGAAATAGTTGAGGCTTGTAATAAGGGAACATCTATAATGATGGGGGATTTTAACTATCATATTAATTGGACAAATCAAATTGGGCAGGGCAGCCTTGAAGATGAGTTCATTGAGTGTATTAGGGATGGGTTTCTTGAGCAGTATGTAACTGAACCAACCAGGGGGCAAGCAACCTTAGATCTGGTCCTGTGTAACGAGACGGGATTAATTAAAAATGTCCTAGTAAAGGATCCCCTTGGAATGAGTGACCATAACATGGTTGAATTCCATATTCAATTAGAGGGTGAGAAGGTTGATCTCAAACAAGCGTGCTAAGCTTGAATAAAGGAGACTATGAAGGTATGAGAGCAGAATTGAGTGGAGTGGATTGGGAAAATAGATTAAAGGGTAAGACGATACATGACCAGTGGTGTACATTTAAGGAGTTATTTTACAACTTCCAAAACATATATATTCCACTGAGAAGAAAAGGGTGTAAAAGAAAAGACAGCCATCCGTGGCTAAGTAAAGAAATTAAGGATAGTATTCGACTAAAAACAAGGGCATGTAAGGTAGCCAAATCTAGTGGGAGGATAGAGGATTGGGAAAACTTTAAAAGACAGCAAAAAATAACAAAAAGATTGATTAAGAAAGGGAAGATAGATTATGAAAGTAAATTAGCAAAAAATATAAAAACAGATAGTAAGAGTTTTTATAGTTATATAAAAAGAAAAAGGGTGGCTAAAGTAAATGTTGGTCCCTTAGAGGATGAGACCGGGAAATTAATGGTGGGAAATATGGAGATGGCAAAAACACTGAATGAATATTTTACATCAGTCTTTACAGTAGAAGACACTAAGAATATCCCAACACTGGACAAACAGGGGGCTAAAGGGGGGGAGGAGCTAAACACGATCAAAATCACTAAGGAAGTGGTACTCGGTAAAATAATGGGACTCAAGGCAGATAAATCACCTGGACCTGATGGCTTACATCCTAGGGTCTTGAGGGAAGTGGCGGTAGGGATTGTGGATGCATTGGTAATAATTTTCCCAAACTCCCTGGACTCAGCAAAGGTCCCGGCAGACTGGAAAACTGCTAATGTAACACCCTTATTTAAAAAGGGCAGTAGACAGAAGGCTAACATCTGTGGTAGGTACAATTTTGGAGTCCATTATTAAGGAGACAGTAACAGGACATTTGGATAATCATAATTTAATAGGACAAAGTCAGCATGGTTTTATGAAGGGGAAGTCATGTTTGACAAATTTGCTGGAGTTCTTTGAGGAAGTAACGTATAGGGTGGATAAAGGTGAACCAGTGGACGTAGTGTATTTAGACTTCCAAAAGGCATTTGACAAGGTGCCACACAAAAGATTATTGCTTAAGATAAAAAATCACGGGATTGGGGGTAATATTCTGGCATGGATAGAGGATTGGCTATCTAACAGAAGGCAGAGAGTTGGGATAAATGGTTCATTCTCAGACTGGCAATCAGTAACTAGTGGTGTTCCGCAGGGGTCAGTGCTGGGTCCCCAACTCTTTACAATCTATATTAACGATTTGGAGGAGGGGACCGAGTGTAACATATCAAAGTTTGCAGATGATACTAAGATGGGAGGGAAAGTAGTGAGTGAGGAGGACATAAAAAACCTGCAAGGGGACATCGACAGGCTAAGTAAGTGGGCAGAGATTTGGCAGATGGAATACAATACTGGAAAGTGTGAGGTTATGCACTTTGGCAGGAAAAATCATAGAGCAAGTTATTATCTTAATGGCAAGAAACTGGAAAGTACTGAAGTGCAAAGGGATCTGGGGGTCCTGGTGCACGAAACTCAAAAGGTTAGTATGCAGGTGCAGCAAGTGATTAAGAAGGCCAATGGAATGTTGGCTTTCATTGCTAGGGGGATAGAATATAAAAATAGGGAGGTATTGCTTCAGTTGTACAAGGTATTGGTGAGACCGCACCTGGAATACTGCGTACAGTTTTGGTGTCCATACTTAAGAAAGGACATACTTGCTCTCGAGTCAGTACAAAGAAGTTTCACTCGGTTAATCCCAGGGATGAGGGGATGGACATATGAGGAGAGGTTGAGTAGATTGGGACTCTACTCATTGGAGTTCAGAAGAATGAGAGGCGATCTTATTGAAACATATAAGATTGTGAAGGGGTTGGATCGGGTGGATGCGGGGAAGATGTTCCCGATGATGGGTGAAACTAGAACTAGGGGGCATAGTCTTAGAATAAGGGGCTGCTCTTTCAAAACTGAGATGAGGAGGAACTACTTCACTCAGAGGGTGGTAGGTCCATGGAATATGCTGCCCCAAAAAGCTGTAGAAGCTACATCATTACATAAATTTAAAACAGAAATAGACAGTTTCCTAGAAGTAAAGGGAATTAAGGGTTACGGGGAGCGGGCAGGAATTTGGACATGAGTCTAGGTTCGGATCGGTCATGGCCCTGTGGGTAGCGGAGCGGGCCCAGGGGCCGTGTAGCCTGATCCTGCTCCTATTTCGTGTGTCTAATTCTGTTAGATTCAGGAGATGGTTCTGTGATAGTGGATTGGCAGTTAGGATCAGATCAGCCATGATCTTATTGAATGGCGGAGCAGGCTCGAGGGGCCGATTGGCCTACTCCTGCTCCTATTTCTTATGTTCTTATGTTCTTATGAGCTGTGCCTCTTTCTGTGTCTGTCTGAACTGTACTGCTGACTTCAATTCACTGACTGCTGTTTCAATTCTCTGACTGTTTCTGTGTAAAAGCAGTCCTCAATTATAATATTTTGAAGCCTTGCTTATCTGCCCACCAAATCTCCTCTGGCTCATTGTTAATTTTGGTGGGCTCGTTAACTTTAATAGTTTTAAAATTCCTATCGAGTTTCGGGGCTGGTCCCATCTATTTTTAATTGACTTTTAACTAGTTTCGGGATTGCTTTGAAATCAGTTTAAGTTTGCGAAGTGGTTTTGGATGTCTCTGTGAGTAGTTTAAACTGTTGTTCGATTGTCTTTTCCTGCTGGGGTCAGGGTCTCTTTTGTTGATTCGTGGCATGTATTGTATTATTCATGTTTTTGATGGCCCTGTAGGTTTTGGCGGGAAATGTCCTTCTGTAGGCCTATTGTCTTTATGTAGAATGACTGGGATGGTCCAGAACATTCCCAGGCAATCTGGCCTTTTCCAATACTCAAACTATCTATCCCACAGTGTCCAACCTAGTTCCTTTTTTGCAGCCTTCCATAGGCCTGGACATGCCATTTAAAATAGCCAAATCTTCCTGGGGTTTTGACTTTAAGTCCCTTTTGGCCCAATACTATTTTAAACAGTCCAATATCTCTTTTTTTCTTGGTTTGGGGGAGTCTGTAGAATTGTGCGAGCCTTACAAGTCAAGGGCTGGCCAAGGAGCAAATCTGACATCATAATCTGGGCAGCACTTGAATACGCTCATTAGCCAATGCATTTGTAATTTAAAAAAATCAATGCTTTAAAATCACTATCATTTTATACATACCCACTTGAGGGATTCCTGTTTTGTAAATGTCACCATAGCTATATTACAATTCATTGTCAGACGATCCTGGTACTGTATCAATACAAGGGGGGCAATAATAATTTAGACGGGGGGTCCGTGATTACTAACCCATTTGTAAAGGGGTTCTTCAACCGTAAGAGTTTGAGAACCACTGATGTAAATGACCCAAGTCAGCACACCTGGGGCTGGACAGAGACAATGCAATTCAGGGATATTTCTTCTGTCCAGCACCAGGGCACAGGAGGCCAGGAAAATTGGCCACAATACTTATTATTTGGAGACTGCAGTTTTTATGTGCTTAATACATTGTGAAAGATTCATTATAATTGAAAGCAACAAACGCAAACGATTCAATTGCACCAATCTATGAGGTTATTAATAAAACACAGTGATGTGATTTAGCAATAGGTTGATGCACCAAATGTGATAGCATTTCTAAACATTTTAAAAGCATTAACCTAGAAATTCATTGATGCAACACCTGTTTCACAGGCATGAAACGGGCACCTAAGTGTCCACTATATTGGTAAAGGCTGAATTATAGGCGTCCAGGGTCCTTTGGATGTGTAAATAGGAGACCTAACTTCTATTTCCGGAGTCCTTCTCGATATTGGGCTGCCCTGAATGCAGCTGGCCCTGGGCCTGTTGTGTTCAGGATAACCAAGTCTACATGTAACCTAATCAGTGGACCTTAAAAGGACCACTGGAGGTCATCACTAAAAAGGGCAAGTTTAAAAATATACTTACCTGAATGTGCAGCCAGGAGGAGCAGGAGTGCTCCCCAGCAGTCCCGAAGACCCTTGCCAGCCCCCGTTCGGCCCTCTCCCAAGCACCTCCCTCCCGCTCTCCCGAGATCCTTCCCCTTCCCTCCTGATTGGCCCTTCTCTCTCTCGATCTCCTTAGGTTCCACCTGAGGTTCGCTGCCACCGACGCAGTGGCCAAAAGTTACCTCCGCTTCACTGGTGAACTGCCTGGAGACGAGCAGCAGGCCTCTGAAGCTTGCTGGTCTAATTTAAATGAGGCCCAATAGCGATTGTAGCTTGGGCCTACCCGTCCCTGGCTCAAGGGTCACTCCTGTGCCCAGTTCATGCCGGCAGACCGGCCCCATCCAATTTCATCCCCAATATACCTTAAAAAAAAAAAAATTTTAAACATTGCCAAGTATTTTAGAAAGTATTATAAGGTCAACCTTTACAGCATTATTGAACTTATGTATCCTCTTTAATAATTTACAGGTAATAAAACAGACATCCAGGAGTGTGCTATCGGCCTTCTTAAAGGATTTGAATGGATCAAAACCTCAACAGCAGCGAGCACACAAATGTAATTTTTTTGATTATGTTTTCTCAGTTTTGTTTTTGACAAGGTCCTCAGGAGGTGCTGCCTAATTTCAAAGTGAGGGTCCCTGATTTGCAATTAAATATAGGTGCGACAAATAAAACTAGTGCTAGCGAGCTAATGTTGATGTTGTTTCCCCATGGACGGAATAACAAGCAATTTGTTAGCCTGTCCCAGTAATCAATAAAATACTCACAATTGGGAATTCTCTTTCCTTTCTGGCTGTGAGCAGCAGGAGATAAAAATAAAAATCAGACGGGGACACTGGCAGCAGTCAGGTCCGGCAAAGGCTGCAAAGTCAGTCAGCTTTTAAAACACAAAGCTGTGAGAGCAAGCTTTGGCCAGGCTCATGAGGAGAAAACAGGAGCTTAATTAGGATTCCTTGGGGGAGAAATTGGCCTCCTTTGCACCTCCTGTCAGTGCCTCCGGGGTGGCGATAACGGGGCGCTAAGGGCTTACCGACCAGGCGCGGCAAAATTACCGACGTCTGCCAACTTCCATGGCGGGTTAGCGCTGGCACTAAAACTTACCGCCTCGATCTCCTGCGCCCTGGAGATCGTGACGTCATCTGGTGCGCAGCGCCCCGTTATCGCCCCGGATGTAAAATTTCCTTCTGCCACCTGCAGCATCGCCGGGCATCAACAACGGCAGCTGCAGGAGGCGTTGTCACCTCGGCTGGCCGTTTGGGAAGCGATAATTAAAGGCAGTGGTGGTCAGGTAGGCCAAAATGTAATAATGTTCCTAGTGTGCTGTATTTTGATTTTTTTCCAGCCCTCTCTTAGAGTGCTTGGAGCTGCTATGCGCATATCGCAGGTGCCGTCGACAACCTTTCCCAGCCTTGGACTTCAATGACCATAGCATTGGCCCTTCTCTTTAAGGGAGGGAAGGAGTCTGTAAAACTGGCAGCGCTGCACGGAACATTGATCAGCGCTCTGCCGCTCCCGCCCCTCTCGCTCCCTTTAGCGCTCTAAGGGAAGTGGTAGCGCTTGATTTAGCGCTCCACTTCCCTCTTGGAGAGCTAAAGCGGAAGTTCCCGTCAGAATCAACTGTGTAGCGCCCGGCGATACTTTTAAGCTCCCGTAAAAGGTATCGCCCCAAATGGTGCGCTACGCAATTTCTGGCCCCATGTCTCCAAAAAGCCACAGATCACGATCCCAATAGTTATCCTGGGATAAAGAGTGTCAGTGTCCTCCAGAACTAATTTGCCAGAGTTTGAGCAGTCAGTGACAAGGCACCTCATTTACATGAGGTTGGCAGGTGCCCGTACCACTATAGGCACATGTCTGATGTCCACTTGCCAAATGCTGTTGGGGAGGTGATTGCCCAAGCCACAATGCCAGTGCCAGTGGGCCAATATAGCTTTTATCTATTTATATATATTTTTTCGTTTGGAGTCCAGTCTGCCTCCCCAGCCTGGGCCTCCTGGTGGGGTCCACTTGCATCCATCTGGAAGTCAGAACACCTTGGGGTTGAAATTGGAATAGGTTTGAAAACGGGTATGGGGACCGTGATGCACGATCTGCCTTCACCCGTTGAAGGTAGTGCAGGCAGCATGCAAAATTCGTGCTCATTAGCATGATTGCAGCGCTGAGGCCAGTGTTAAACGTGCTGCTGGTTGGCTCAGCGCTCAACAGGGGGACCAATATCGGGTGCAGTCTGCTGTCCAATTAAAGTTTGCCTGCAGTGTGAAAGGTAGTCTGCACTTTTTAAAGGAGAGGTGCTTTGTTGCAGAGGTACCTCAATGTCACTGTAGTTGCAGCAATGGCACAACAGGGGCAAGAAAGGACAAGGAGTGAGGCCCTCTACCTGTAGGGGGGCAGGAGGCCTTCGAGACACTCCATCAGAAAGCAGTGGGAGGAGATTGCGCAAGCTGTCAGTGACACCAGTGTTGCCGCCAGGACCTGGATCCAGTGCCGCAAGAATTTTAATGACCTCACACGAGTGATCAAGGTGAGTGACTGCAACTTCAAATGCCATATCCCACCAACTGCACCACGAGCCTCACACACTGCTCAATGGACCACACCCCCATCACTCACCTACAAACAATCTCTAGTGATCACGACTCATACCTCACAATCATAGCATCACCTCACCCTCACACACTCACCACTGGTACAAGCCTCACACCCACAACTCACACCTTGCACACACTGCCAGCTATGCAACCATGACAGGCACATCACACAAACACATTGCACTACGTTCACTGACACACATCCCGTTCTCTTGCAGGCCAAGGTGACTCATAGCTGGTGTGAGCAGCAACAAACAGTCGAGGGGCAAGCACGGCTGCACAACCTTACTATACTGGAGGAGACTGTGCTGCAGAGAATTTGAGGGGCCTTCACTGAGGCCGTGGCAAGCGGTGAGGTTGAAAACAGACTGCTGCCATCATTGGCTGGGTTTATGAGTGTGGAAAGGGGCATGCTAGGTCTCGCAGCACTCCAGTAATCTGTACTCCAACAGATGGCTAGGAATGCTGAGGTGCCGCGCTGGGGGAGTGGCAGTGCTTCCCTGGAGCAAGAACCTGCTGTCCTCTCTCAGGGTGACAGCATTCATACTCCCACCCCTGCCACTCCGCCAGTGCCAATGCAGTTGACTGTCGGGCAGCCAACCCAAACTGCTGCCACCCATGCTGAGGTGGTGCAGTCTACAGCCGGGCCTTCTAGGTCCAGAGCTGCTCGAGGTCATCCTGCAAAGCCATCTACAGTGACCCCTGTAATGTGCTCAATCAAACACGGACACGGGATGTATTCCCTCAGCCATCAACACGAGGCTTCTTTATTCCTTTCCTTTCTCTGTTTACTCTCTGTCGCCCCCTACCGGGGCGGAGGGTAACTATCACCACATCTCCCTTTCTAAACAGACTTTGAATACTATTCCTTTACTATTAACATTTCAAATGACCTTCTTTCAAATCATTACTTTTTTACTGTGCTTAAGAAATAACAAACTCTAACAAACATAACATCTCTAATGCACAATGTATCTCTTTTTTTTTAGAGAAACACGAATAATGCAAGCAGAGTAAGCTTGGAGGGACAAGGTGACTGCCTGAACCCTCCACCAAGTACCTCGGGTATTATTCTGACCCAATGAGGTGTCTTGGTTCTTAAGCTATTCATGTTGCAAAGTCCTGGAGGTATGAAGGAGGATTGCGGACCCTTTCAGGGTATCGTCTGGAACCCGATGGAGGTGGGGTATCCCCTGTGGGTGGAGGAGACGGAGGTGGGGTATCCCCTGTGGGCGGAGGAGTTCCAGGACCCGCATCCCCATTGTAGTCATCGGGAATGGAAGGCTCATCAGCAGCGTCCGGGGGCTGCTGGCTAAGTGCGAGGTGTCTGCGGTTCCTGCGAACAATCTGGCCCTGGATATCAACCAGATACGATCTTGGGGTGTTGGCCTGTCCTTGCACAATGCCTCTTTTGCGGGAGTCATGTATCCACACATAGTCACCTGGAAGGAGTGGACACAAGGGCTTAGCTCTGTGGCGACTGTTAAAGTTGGCCTGTTGTCTTAGTTTAGATTGTTTGTCCTTGTCTGTAAAATTCTGGAGGTCGGGCCAGCCTGGGGTCAGGAGTGATGGCATAGTTGGCACGGTTGTACGAAGTTTTCTGCCTTGTAGCAACTCAGCAGGGTTGAATCCGCTAGAAAGAGGTGTGGAGCGGTATGCAAGGAGTGCCCGGTATGGGTCAGGTGACTTTTTAAAAAGCTGTTTGGCTGTCTGGACAGCACGCTCAGCAGCCCCATTGCTTTGAGGATACAGAGGACTGGATGTGACATGGGTGAAGCCCCAGCTGTCAGCAAATGAGCAAAAGGTGTCCGAGGCAAATTGGCGGCCATTATCTGTTCGGACCAGCAGGGGGACCCCTAGGCGGGCAAAGCAGGATTTCATATATTCAACGACTGCATGTGAGGTGGTGGAGAGGAGCTTGATAACTTCAATGAACTTAGAGAAGTAGTCAAACATTACCAGGTAAGTTGAGTTATCCAAATGAAATAGATCAACCCCAACCTTCTGCCATGGGCCCTCAGGGGTGTCATCTGGAATCAATGGCTCTGGTGGTTGTTGTCTCATTTGGGCGCAGCTTGGGCATTGTTGTACTTTACGTTGTAGTTGACCGCTTAATCCAGGCCACCAGACAGAACATCTGGCTCGTGCTCTGCATTTTGTGATCCCTTGATGGCCATCATGCAGTTTGTCCAGAATGTCTTTCTGCATTGATGCTGGAATGACCAACCGGCACCCATGTAGCAGCAATCCGTGTGCAATAGTGAGGTCACCTGAAACGGCTGCGTAAGGTCTAAGAGCGTTGTCAAGTTTTGCATGATCTGGCCAACCCTCACGGCAGTATGCGAAGACCTGATGAAGTAGTTCATCCGTTTCCTGTTCTTGACGAAGTGCAGCCAGGCGTTTCTCGGTAATGGGCAGTGCAGTGAGTATTGAGTGTACATAATTCTCTATGCACTGCACCTCAGGGGAATCATCCACCGGCGGCTGGTAGGGAGCCCTGGAGAGGACGTCGGCCGTTGCTAGGCTCTTCCCTGGCACATGTGATATAGTGAAGTGAAAGTGCATGAGTCGCATCCGAAAGTGGTGAATGCGGGGGGACAACTCGTCCAGGTTTTTAGATCCTAATAGTGTAAGGAGTAGCTTGTGATCTGTTTCGACCTGGAATGTCATGCCTATTAGGAAGTCTCTATAGTGCTCACACGCCCATGTAATGGCCAGGGCCTCTTTTTCAATCTGCGCATAATGCTGCTCTGTTTTTGAAAGGGCTCGTGAAGCATAGGCTACAGGGCGCCAGTCAGTGTCAGGTCTCTTTTGTAAAAGAACTGCACCCAAGCCAAACGATGAGGCATCAGCTGACACTTTAGTGAGTGCATTGGGGTCATACAGTGCAAGGCCTGGCGGGGTGGTTAGCTCTGTCTTTATCTCAGTGAAAGCTTGGGACTGCTGGGGTCCCCAATACCATGAGGTCTGCCTGTTGAGGAGATCCCGGAGTGACTTGGTTTTATCGGCTAGATGGGGTATGTATTTGCCCAAGTGATTGACCAGGCCCATGAAGCGGCGTATTTCAGATACATTCCTTGGCACAGCCATGTGTGTGAGGGCCTTGACTTTGTCAGGATCTGCTCTGACACCGGTCCCATCGATGACCTGGCCGAGAAATTTCACCTGCGTTTTGGCGAATTCATATTTGGAGTTAAGAGTGAGTCCAGCTTGCTGTAGTTTACTGAGAATTGCAAAAAGTCACTGATCGTGCTGTTCTTGGGTTGCGCCAAACACCAACATATCATCCATTTGGCATAAGACACCATCAAGTCCCTCAAGGAGGCATGACATGTGGCGCTGGAAATGCTCAGGGGCGGAGGATACTCCAAAGGGCAGTCTGTGGAAACAGTAACGTCCGAATGGCGTGATGAATGTGGTGAGACATTTTGACTCCTCTGACAAGGGTATTTGCCAGAAACCAGATTGAGCGTCAAGCTTTGTAAAAACCTTTGCATCTTTCAGCTGCCCCAGAGTGTGCCCTACACAGGGTAAAAGATGCAGCTCTCTACAGACACTTTCATTGAGTTTTGTTAGGTCTACGCAGATTCTGAGCACCAGGCTGTGGGTTCCTCAACTCTTGCAATTATCCCCAGTTGCTCCATGTGGGTGAGTTCCTCCTTAACTTTGGACATAAGGGGGAGCGAGACACCTCGGGGTGTAGAGAGAGCAAAAGGTTTAGCATCTGGCTTGAGGCGAATGTGATATTCCTCTTGCAGTCGCCCAATGCCTTGAAACAGTCTGGGGAACCGCTGTCTGACCTCCCGTTCGAGGTCCGTAGATACTGTCTCTGCTACTTGTGGGTCCAACCTGGACACCAAATGCAGGGAAATGAAGGCGGGGCAACCGAGAAGCGCTGTTCGTAGACTGCGTACCACATACACGTCCTGTTTTGTAGACCGTGGACCACGGGTCAGGGTAG
The DNA here is from genome assembly GCF_052327205.1 of Somniosus microcephalus. NCBI lineage: Eukaryota > Metazoa > Chordata > Chondrichthyes > Squaliformes > Somniosidae > Somniosus > Somniosus microcephalus. The sequence continues at coordinate 84,073,070 of NC_140988.1, forward strand.
CTGAACATTTTCCTCTGACATTCAACGGGACTTGACCAGGCCCCTGAAGAATCTTAGTGGTGCTCTGAAGAGCCTCTTGACCTAGGTCGTTGTAGAGGCACTCCGGGATGACAGTGACATCAGCCCCTGTATCAATTTTGAATTCAGTCATGTGGCCACACAGGCTTAGGGTGATGGTCCACGGCTGGTCCTGCCCATCTCCAATTGACCCCAGTAACGCTATCTCATTGTCGTGGTCCTCTGATATTTCAGCAACCGCAGGTGTGGATCGGCAAACTGCAGCAAAATGTCCCTTTTTCTGGCAATTCCTGCAGCTAACATCTTTGGCTGGACAGATTTGCCTATTGTGTGTACTCCGGCCACACCATCTGCAACTCCGCTTTTGTGGTTGGAAATGTGTTCCAGTTTGAGTTCCAGTGCGAGGCCTCTGTACAGATTCATGTGAGTCAGTTTGTCTTGATTTGGTAGAAAAATGTTTTTGGGGGGCTGATTGTCGGGGAGCACTTATGGTTTCAATGGACTCCTCCTCCTCATTACAGGATACTTTCTGGTATCCGGCACTGACGGGACCGAGCTGGTGCCGTACCATCAAAACTGCCATAGAAACCAGCGCTAATGTTAAAACATCCGGAGCTTTTGAGCACCGTGTGAATCAACAAACCCTGTTGCTTAGCAACAGCTTCAAAACAGTCGGCCGCAGCTTAAAAGCGTCTCTGTAGCTAAGCAACAGCTTCAGCTAGACCTTGCAGAGCCTGACTGGAAAAAAAAGCAACGAGAAGTAAAGAAACTTATAGGAAACGGCTCCTGAATTTTGCCGGTAGATAGAGCTTTCTGGACATTTAACCTCCAGTTAAACGAAAGTTTCCTGTACTATCTTTCTGAAGCATTGATTGCTGTTTCTTTATTGCTTCACTTTGGAAAATCTGTGTTTTTGCTTTGTCAACTGTGAGGTCTGGAACCATCTGTAATTTTTCAGAGAGTTTAAGGTCCCTTAGTCCAACAACCAATCTGTCACGAATTAGTTCGTCCCGCATAGCTCCATATTCACAGTGTTCTATGAGCTCATATAGTGCTTTGATGAAGCTATCACGCGATTCCCCTCTCTCCTGCACGCGCCTATGGAATCTTGCGCGTTCGAATATCAAATTCCTCCGTGGGATGAAATGATTAGACAACTCCGTTTTAACTGTGTCATAGCTTTTCAGTTGATCAGCCGTAATATTCCTGCACCGGACGATCGCTTCAGCCTCCGCTCCCATGGAATACAATAGCGTGTTGACCTGTTTTTCCTGTGACTGTTTATCAAGGCCTGAAGCCTGCCTGAAGCGTTCAAATCTGCTGAGCCACAACGGCCACTCTTCCGGCCGTGTAAAATCAAATTCGGAGGGGGGAGAAATCTGAAAGAATGCAGGACTTTGAGTGGCCATGATAGTAAGCAACGTGGGGTAAGTACACTTTTTTTTCTCAGTCTCTCTTGTTTATCTCCGTACACCCATATCGTAAACTTTCACTCACCGGGAGCTGACTGGTTTCACCAGGAAAGTTAGTTCCATTGACGCGGACAGTCTTTAACCTGGGTATTTCGGGTACTTGCCACTTCTGTCACCATGTAATGTGCTCAATCAAACACGGACACGGGATGTATTCCTTCAGCCATCAACACGAGGCTTCTTTATTCCTTTCCTTTCTCTGTTTACTCTCCGTTGCCCCCTACCGGTGTAGGATTCGCAAAATTGAACGTTGTATTAATAAGGGTCAAATGGCAGAAGAGGCCATGATTTTTAAAGACTGTTTTAAAAGAAGCCCAGAAAAAGGGGCATACAAAATGGCCGCCATACCACGTGACCGGCTTATTGGGACACTTTAAAATGGTTCCTGCGAATCCTCAGACAGCTTTGTGGATTCAACCCACAGTAAGTTCTGGAAGCCGTTTCAGAGAGAACGAGACCAGACACCCACATATACATATGGATTGGATGCAGATCCAGTCAAGATCGGCCTGGAGACAGAGGCCATCTAAATGTTGACCCAGACAAAAGGGGACAATTTCATATTCATGAGAACAGCACCAAGGACTAGATAACGAGATCAGCAGGACATTAAAAACAACGAAGGTCATTCCAGACCAGAGATGAGCCTTTACCGGCCATCTCAAATATTTTAAAATATAATAACTACCCCGCTGTGCTCCCAGCCCGCCAAAAGTTAAACAAAGACTAACCTGATTTTGGGCGGGAAGTAGAAGCTTCTGAAGGAAAAGTATAATTGGAAGACGGGGTAGGAATTCGGCAGTTGAGTTAAGTTGGAGTTGAGTCGGAGCTTCTTCGGAGCGGTTGGGTGAGCCTCAGCTTTTCGAGCCCAGCCTTGGAGCGTTGGCAGCCGGTCCAGCTTTTGAGCTGGGTAAAGAGGAGCTAGTTTGGGAGAAGATCAACAAACTCCTCGCCACTATCGGAGGAAGAAGAAGAAGACTAAGCCACCATCAAGAAGGTCGTTCGAAGCCGGCATCCCACCCCGGGGTTAGAACTTCGGGAGATCATCGACCAACCCCGGGCCGTTGACGAAAGCGAGAGGCCATCGACCCACTCTGGCTCGGGAGAAGAGACAAAATAAAACGACAGAAGCAGCCGGTGTCCAGCCGCCCCCGACCCCCACCTCAGGAGAGAGGTGTGGCGCAGCTCGCTGGGGTTCCACGATCCACGAGGAGACGGGACGCCAGAAGGGATCAAAACCTAGACTTGTTTTCAAAACCTGGTACTTCCTAGTTGGATTGGTGAGCATGTTTCTGGCCCTTCACAATCAGATCTAGATAGGTTTAAGGGGGTGGATTTAAGGGTACAATTAACATGAGTTGTTGTCCCTCGATGTTCCGTGTGTTTCCTTATTTCATGATGATCTTTGTAGAGTATAAGATGCCTGTATTTGCCTTAGTTAGTATTGTGTCGTTATGATTTGTTTGTGTTTTTCCCTCCCATGTACTCTCTTATCTGCTTGCATTTGATTTATTTTTCCTTATGCAATTAAATTTCATTTTGTTTAATCAAACTTGGTCTACAAGAGTTTTGTCTACGCTGTAGTTCCTGCCCCAAAGTCCAGAGTACAGAATCTAAGGGGCGAGTGGGTCGAACCACTCAAGGTTTTACTGTGCAAGAGAGAGAGGCCTCCAGAGAGAGAAACCTCTGCGATCTAAAACCCCTTGCACCGGGGCGGAGGGTAACTATCACCACAACCCCCACAGAAAGTTAGTAGACTTCCACCAGCCATGCTGCAGCCACTGGGGTAGCACTGCATAGGAGCACTAGAATAGGCAAAGGAACACGAAAGACAGACATGAAGGGAATGCACAAGGGTGATTAGTTGACATTTTTACGTAAGATTCAAAATAATCATGTTTGGAATGTTTGTTCTGTGGTGGCTTTCATTTCAGCGTTGTGCCCAAGAGGATGCTGTGATGTTCCGTGATAAAGGGATGGTAAGGTGGGAAACTGTTGAGCAACAGGGATCTGGGGTTTCATTCAATGGAACCTGATGATGATGTGCTGACGGACAGCCCATCTGAAATGGGGATTTGCTGCCTGCCTCCTGCTCTTCCACCTCCCCCTCCTCCTCCTCCTCCTGAGGTGGTTGCGGAACCCGTAGTGGCAAGGGCTACGCCCTCATGATGGCCAAGTTGTGGGTCATGCAGCAGGCCACCAGGGTCACGGTCTCCTTGAGGGCCACTGGCAGTGCTGTTGTCGCCCTGCTCTGAGGCTGCAGGTCTGGTTCCAAGAGGTGGCAATTTTGTGACTGCCTCATTGGTGAAGCGGAGCCTCCGAATACACTGCTCCAGTCTTAAGTGCAGGTAGGAGAAGTGCCCCCTGAAGACCCTGTGTGGGTAAGGCCTCCTGCTGAGAGCCCCCCTCCCCCTCCTCCTCCTCCCTGTGCAAGTTTCTGCTCCATCTCCCTGTCATGCTGCAGCGCAAATGGGACTGCAACTAGAGCCCCATGACTGGGAGCAAGTGGTGTAATCAGAGGTCTTCCAGTAGCAGCCAATGCCCAGCCACACTCCCTCACACTTTAACAACTTTAGTTATGTGTCCAGCAAGCCAGTATCAATATAAACTCTGCAAGAGCCAGTACAAGAGAAAAAATCAACTTACCTGCAAGTTGGATGTATCCCTTTAAGTAGCACCTGTGGGGGGTCCCTCGTGTAGCCGTGTGTGTTTAGGAGAGGGCATTGATTGGAACGGCGACTTCCAAAATGGCAGGTCGTGCGTCAAATCAGCATTGCATACTGATTGATGTCACAACCTGCCTCATTTGCATTCTTCTGCCGCGTGCAGGCATGTCTGCGCTACCGACCTGCTGAAAATGGCGGCCACCTCAGCCTGTGCCGGAAATGGCCGGAAGCGAGGCAACCACCATTTTTTTTACTGAAACCGACCTTAACTGTCGGTGCTAAGCAGGTTAAATTATCTCTCTCGTCACACTGCTGTGGATGAATGTGGCCCCTTCTTAGAATTGGCCATTTCCTCTTGAAGCTAACAATTGTTTGACCACAATGGGGCCCTCCAATTAGAGTTAGCCAGGTGCTATGGAAGTGGACAAAACCACATTACCAAGTAAGAAATATAGATAATGAGAAGATGGAAGCTCCCCCAATCCTCACCTGGCTAGATTAAGGAAGCAGACTGTTGGTGGTTTTGATTAATGGTAGAGGGTGTAAACAGGGTTAAGCCAATAAACAAGCAATCCACAGCTTACTTAGAGAATATTGAGCAAATAATGAGGTTGCATTGCAGGATATGAGAGGACATAGCTGTGAATTAGAATGGGATATAAACCAAATGCCTGAGGCAGACTTTTTTATTAATTCACAGGATGTGGGCGGCGCTGGCAAGGCCAGCATTTATTGCCCATCCCTAATTGCCCTTAGAAGGTGGTGATGAGCTGCCTTCTTGAACCACTGCAGTCTGTGAGGTGAAGGTACTCCCACAGTGCTATTAGGTAGGGAGTTCCAGGATTTTGACCCAGCGACGATGAAGGATTGGCGATATATTTCCAAGTCAGGATGGTATGTGGCTTGGAGGTGACTTGGTGTTCCCATGCGCCTGCTGCCCTTGTCCTTCTAGGTGATAGAGGCTGTGAGTTTGGACGGTGATGTCAGAGAAGCCTTGGTGAGTTGCTGCAGTGCATCTTGTAGATGGTACACACTGCAGCCACGGTACGTCGGTGGTGGAGGGAGTGAATGTTTAAGGTGGTGGATGGGGTGGCGACCAAGCGGGCTGCTTTGTCCTTGATAGTGTCAAGCTTCTTGAGTGTTGTTGGAGTTGCACTCATCCAGGCAAGTGGAGAGTATTCCATCACACTCCTTACTTGTGCCTTGTAGGTGGTGGAAAGGCTTTGGGGAGTCAGGAGGTGAGTCACTCATCGCAGAATAACCAACCTCTGACCTGCTCTTGTAGCCACAGTTTTTATGTGGCTAGTCTAGTTAAATTTCTGATCAATGGTGAACCCCCCAGGATGTTGATGGTGGGGGATTCGACAATGGTAATTGTAATGTATGTACCTTTAAGGGGGAGAACTACTTTTTACAGCTCCTGTATCCTGTAGTACCAGCAGTGACCACACCTGTATATAAACCCTGAGGAGTGGTCTGTACAGTCAGTTGCAGTTTGAACCCTCATTCAATAAACACCTGTTGATCGTTCCCTGCAGTCTGTTGTCTGATTATTGAAGGACACAACATTAAGATACACGGATATAACATTGGCGACGACGCAGATTCGAACCTACCTGCAACTCTGCATCACCTCCCAGGAATTTGCTCCTGGAGAACAGTGGAAGGAGGTCGAGTCCAGAAGCATGGGCGTCGACCACGGGCAACCGCCCAGTCATCCAGCGGAGATTTGAGCATCGCAGGGGAGGCTGTCGAGAGCCAGGCTTGGATTTCCAGTCACGGTGGTCCAGCGAAACGGGCTGGCAACAGGTACTGCGCAGACTCTTCCCGGACAGCGGCGGCTAGAGCCGACCAAGCGGCACAGAAAAAGGCCGAGCAGCGTCGACGGGGGAGAGAGAGAGGGCAGAGCGCACAGGGCGCAGCCGGTGTTCAGGACCGAGCAGCGTCAACGGGGAGAGAGACGCGAGAGAGCAGAGTGCAACCGGTGTTCAAGGGCCGAGCAGCGTCAACGGGGGAGAGAGGCGCGCAGGAAAACGCGAGGCGCTGCCATTGCCACGAGGACCGCAGAGAGCGGCATTGGCAGCAGCGCAGGATCAGCGCACAAAACCCACAGGGCGTCGCCATTTGCCACGAGGACCGCCGAGAGCGGCGTTGGCAGCAGCGCGGGAGACGCCAATTTAAGCCGCAGCGGGGAGGAAAGGAAAGCGCGGGAGACGCCATTTTAAGCCGCAGCGGGGAAGAAAGGAAAGCGTGGGAGACGCCATTTTAAGCCAGTCTAACCACACCCAAAAATGCCGAAGAGTGGCAGTATCACAGCGTTCGACAATGAAGTCGAAGATTGGACGACATATGTCGAATGCGTAGAAGTATACTGCAAGGCGAATGAAGTGCCAGATGACAAGAAAGCGCTGGTATTGTTGAATTCAATGGGTGCAAAAATGTATGGCTAACTACGAAACCTAGTAACCCCAGAGAAGCCAGTAGAAAAGGATTTTGAAAACATAGTGTCAATCCTACAGGACCACTTAAACCCCACACCGCTGCTGATAGCAGAAAGATTTAAGTTTCACAAAAGGAACCAGCATAAAGATGAAAGTAATGCTGAGTATTTAACGGAACTGTGCAAGCTATCGAAACACTGCCAGTTTGGAACAGGACTAGCAGATACTTTAAGGGACAAGTTTGTGTGTGGGCTTCAAAGTGAAGGAACCCAGAAACGGCTTCTATCAGAAAAGGATCTTACGCTGGACAAGGCTTTCAGCATTGCAGTATCACACGAAGCAGCAGCACGGGGCGCTGCAGAGATACAATGGAGACCGCAAGAACATGGCACAAATGAAATGTCATACGGAACAGTGAAGTGCTATCGCTGCGGCAGAACAACACATGACCATAATGATTGCTGGTTCAAGGACAAAGTGTGCAGACAGTGTGGAAAAGTAGGACACATAGCAAGAGTCTGCAGGTCGGGAAAGATAACCAGCAGCAAGAAATCTCCACAGGAGAAGTACAAGAAGGTACATAAGGTGACGGAGAGTAGTTCAGACGAACAGAAGAGTGATACAGACTCCGGAAGCAAGGAGCTGGGTTGTCTGAAACTACATAATGTGATCAAAACGGAGGATCACCAAACTATCTGGGTCACGCTCAAGATAGCAGGAGTCCAAGTGAAAATGGAATTGGATACAGGATCAGCCCTAACAGTCATAAACCGAAGGGACTACAAGCGGCTATTCTCACATATACCCTTGAGAGATACAAAGATTGTCTTGAAGACGTACACGGGGCAAAAAGTCTACCCCAAAGGAAAAATAAGGGTGAACGTTATATATAACGGCAAGGAAACACCAAAAATGGACCTATATGTATTGCCAGATGGAGGACCACCACTACTAGGACGTGAATGGATCCGGAAGATACAGCTAGATTGGCATTCCATACAAGCACTGACTGTAGATGTCAAAAAGGATGCCGACGTCACACCTGGACGACTGTCAAAAATGCTAACTGACACACAAGAAGTGTTCCAGCAGGGACTCGGAACACTAAAAGGCATAACAGCGACAATCAAAATAGAGGAAAATGCAAGCCCAAAGTTTTTTAAGGCCAGACCGGTACCTTATGCGATCCGCCCAGCCGTCGAAGCAGAGCTGGAAGGTTTGGAACGTTCAGGAGTACTGTCCAAAGTGGACTGGAGCGAGTGGGCTACACCCATCGTTCCTGTAATGAAGAGGTCGTTGAGTAATACGCCTGGGGAGCCAAAGAAGGTTCGCATCTGTGGGGACTTTAAGGTGACAGTGAACCCAGTCCTTCATACTGTACAATATCCGCTTCCGCGGATTGAAGATATTTTCGCCTCGCTATCTGGAGGGAAACGCTTCACTAAGATTGATCTGGCCCAGGCGTACCTGCAAATGGAGGTAGAAGAAGCCTCGAAACAGTACCTCATGATCAACACTCATAAAGGTCTCTACCAATACAACCGGCTGGTGTTCGGGGTAGCATCAGCTCCGGCTATTTGGCAAAGGGCAATGGATCAAGTCCTGCAAGGGATTCCAGGGACCCAGTGTTATTTGGACGACATCCTGGTCACGGGCGAAAATGACAGTGATCACCTCGCCAACCTGGAGCAGGTGCTCACTAGATTGAAGGAATATGGGCTCCGAGCTAATCGCCACAAATGCGAGTTTTTCCAGAAGCAGATCTCGTATTGTGGCCACGTTATTGATAAAGAGGGGTTACATAAGTCCCCTGAAAAGATTGAGGCAGTAGTCAAGGCTCCAGCACCAGAAAACGTGTCACAACTGAGGTCGTTCCTCGGGCTGGTGAACTACTACCATAAGTTCTTGCCGAATTTGTCTACCGTACTACACCCACTGAACACCCTATTGCAAACGGTGGTACAATGGAAGTGGAGTGACGAATGTAAACGAGCTTTCCAGAAGAGCAAAGCATTGATCACATCAAAAGAGGTGTTGGCTCATTTCAACCCAGCACTACCAATTCGGTTGGCGTGTGATGCATCACCCTATGGCATTGGAGCGGTGCTGTCGCACAAATTCCCGGACGGCTCGGAGAGGCCAGTAGCCTTTGCATCTCGGTCACTAACCTCAGCCGAGCGTAACTACGCCCAGATTGACAGGGAGGCCCTCAGCCTAGTGTGGGGAGTGAGAAAGTTCAATCACTATCTGCACGGGCAGAAGTTCACCTTGCTGACTGACCACCAACCACTTGTTTCCATCTTTAATCCAAAGAAGGGCGTTCCGGTGATGACTGCGCAATGGCTACAAAGAGGGTCCCTTTTTCTAGGGGCGCACCAATATGAAATCGAGTATAAGTTCACGAAACAGCATGGAAACGCTGATGGGCTATCACGCCTGCCACTGCCTACTGCGGAGGACGCACCAGCAGTGGATCCTGTCGAAATATTTCATTCGACTATAATTGAATGCTTGCCAGTAACTAACGCTGGTATAGAGAAGGAGACCCGAAATTACCCGACACTGTCTCGGGTATATGATTTGACGGTGAAGGGATGGCCAGCACATGGCGACTCACTGTTGCCAGCATTCTCATCCAGAAGAGAACAGCTGTCAGTATGCCAGGGGACCTTGATGTGTGGATCCCGAGGGGTAATTCCACCCAAGTTAAGGGAGAGAGTGCTCAATGAGCTTCACGAAGGTCATCTGGGAGGGGTGAAAATGAAAAGCCTTGCTAGGGCTTATGTGTGGTGGCCGGGGATCGATCAGCAAATCGAGGACCTGACAAAGAGCTGCTCAGGATGCCAGAAGCTCCAAAATGCACCACCACATACCCCTCTACACCCATGGGAGTGGCCCTCATCTCCATGGCAACGGGTGCATATTGATTTTGCTGGTCCATTCATGGACTCAATGTTTTTAATAGCCGTGGATGCGCACTCGAAATGGCCTGAGGTGATCAAAATGTCCTCCACCACCACGGAGAAAACTATTGCAGTCCTACGGACCATTTTTGCCAGGAACGGCTTGCCAGAGCAGATTTGCTCTGATAACGGACCACAGTTTGTGTCCGAAGAGTTTCGAAGATTTATGAAAAGGAATGGGGTAAGGCATTACACATCCGCCCCGTATCATCCAGCCACAAATGGATTGGCTGAGAGGTTCGTACAAACCTTTAAAAAAGCAGTAAAGGCCATGTGCGATGACGACATTCCACTGCAGCATAAGGTGGACAATTTCCTGTTAGCCTACAGAAATGCGACACATGCAGTCACCAACCAGGCCCCGGCCATGATGTTCTTTAACCGAAGGTTGAGATCTCGTCTGGATTTGCTCAGACCAAATGTACGAAGAGATGTTGAGAGTAAGCAATTCCAGCACATCAATGAGAAGCCGACAAGGAGCTTCAATGTAGGGCAACCAGTCTTGGCCCGCGACTACCGAACAGAGAAATGGCAACCAGGAACGATATGCACACGGCAGGGGCCACTAATGCTGACCAGATCCTAGAGTCACAGGAATGAGTCAACCCCATGTCTCGGCCATACGTACCTGGTGAGGAACCCGACGTACAGGTCGCATCTACCTCAGAAACAATAGCATTGGAAGCTGATGAATCAACTGACGACAGGGTGTTAGAATCGCCTCTGCACCAAGAGCGAGACACTCGGGAAAGGCGATATCCAGAAAGAATCAGGAAGCCTCCCCAAAGACTGAATTTATAAATAGACTATTTTCAGTTAATGTTGCATGTTAAAAGTGTTAATTGTAATTAGTTTGATATTTAATTGTTAAATGAGTGTTATGGTACTGTTAATCTAAAAGGGGAGGAATTGTAATTTATGTACCTTTAAGGGGGAGAATTACTTTTTACAGCTCCTGTATCCTGTAGTACCGGCAGTGACCACACCTGTATATAAACCCTGAGTAGTGATCTGTACAGTCAGTTGCAGTTTGATCCCTCATTCAGTTGATCGTTCCCTGCAGTCTGTTGTCTGATTATTGAAGGACACAACATTAAGATACACGGATATAACAGTAGTGCCATTGAATGTCAAGGGGAGGTGCTTAGACTCTCTCTTGTTGGAGATGGTCATTGCCTGTCACTTGTGTGGCACAAATGTTATCAAATGTGGCACACTTATCAGGCCAAGCCAAAATGTTGTCCAGGTCCTGCTGCATGCAGGTACAGACTGCTACATTATCTGGGCTGATGAACCTTAGGGGTTGAAAACCTCGCGGCAGATGATTTGTCGCTGCCTGCTTGGTGGATAATAGATGCGTTGTTGGTAAGGTGATATATTTTTGACTATATTGCAGTTGGACGTAAACTGTTCTATTACGTGTCTATCTTTGCTAAACAAAGTCACCTGAAGTGAGGTTTGTGTATGTGGAGAAACTTAATGCTACGTAAAGAGTTAATTCTTTAGACTAATATATTGGTGTGGTTAACCTTGCTCGAGCCTAAGGGACGACTTCTCTCTCCTTGGCTAGTGAACCGCAGTCTGGCCCACCACAGATAGCAGTTAGTATGGATGTACTTGAGATCGAGATTTTCAGGTCCTGACCATATCCATCATGACAGTACCATTCTCCTGTAATATTTTGCATCCCTACTGTAATGTTGCCTTGCAGGGCCATGCTCACAGTTAAATAGCATGCTTAAATTTATATCCTCCATTCCTCATGAAATTTAAAAAATCATGTTTTCACTCTGATGCTTCACACTTTGGGAGCACTGATCAGATAGCTGGGCAGGGAGGTCAGTGTCTTGCAGGATTCTGTCCATTAATTTTAATTTTTGATATGCACTCCTCATGAGTGCAGCTCTGTCCCAGGATTGCAAATTTGTAAAATCTACCCTGTGGACTATGATTGCACCCATGATTGATGACACCTCTGCACGACCCCTGTGCTCAGCAGTGAACAACTAAAATTCAGACACATGGGTGAACCAAGGCTTTCACTAAGCAGGAACTTGGGGTGTCGGGCCAGTTGGTGGGTTGAGAGCATCTTACAATATGCAGTTTTGGTCGCCTTACCTGAGGAAGGACGTTCTTGCCATGGAAGGAGTGCAGCGAAGATTCACCAGGCTGATACCTGGGATGGCAGGAATGACGTATGAGGAGAGATTGGGTCGATTGGGCTTATACTCGCTGGAGTTTAGAAGATTGAGAGGGGATCTCATCGAAACCTATAAAATTCTGTCAGGCCTGGACAGACTAGATGCAGGAAGGATGTTTTTGATGGCCGGGGAGTACAGAACCTGGGGTCATAGTCTAAGGATAAGGGGTAAGCCATTTAGGACTGAAATGAGGAGGAATTTCTTCACCCAGAGAGTGGTGAACCTGTGGAATTCTCTGCCACAGAGGGCGGTGGAGGCCAGTTCATTAAATATATTCAGGAAAGAGTTGGATATATTTCTTGAGGCTAAAGGGATCAAGGGATATGGGGAGAAGGCAGGGACAGGGTACTGAATTTGGATGATCAGCCATGATCTCATTGAATGGCGGAGCAGGCTCGATGTGTCGAATGGCCTACTCCTGCTCCTATCTTCCATGTTTCTATTAGCAAAATGATAGCGATATGCTGCATGGATGGAAGAGAGGCCCCATCATCCAGCTGATTAATGAGCAGATGCAACCCATGGAGGAGCAGGATGTCAACATGAGGCAGCAGCAGATAAGCTACTCCAGGTAGTGAGACAAGTGTTTGAGGATTTTGTTGTTGGTTCTTTCAGGTGAGCACAGAGCTGGGTGAGAGTTGGGTGAATCTGCTAAAAGGAGGGGCTTGCTAAACAAAATGACAATGGGAATTTGGTGCAGAGGGGGAAGGAGGTGCTAAGTAACTTAAACCAAGGGGAAACAGTGAATAAGTAAATATATAAATAAATAATCAGGGTAATTAATTAGATCAAAGGGGGTAAATTTAAAATTATCTAACAGTGGATGCCAACATTAAAGGATTCCGACTTGCATTAAATAAAGATCTGGTAAGAGAGGATACAGGTAAGAGAAAGAAATCAGCGGACACTTTCTGGTTGGAATTGGCTGGCGCCCATGATCCACATCAATTCCTTTCAACGATTTACTCTGTGAAGACATTGTTAAATTCCTGGGAAGCACTGGACTTGTTCTTTCAAAATCCATTTTCTGATGATAAATATTAGCTTTTTGCTCAGACTTCATCTGATTTTTAAAAAACTCGAATTCAGGAAAAAAATACAAAAACTTAAGTATAGTTCAGAGCGTGTAGCAAAGCAGCAAATTACGCTCAGGGTCTCATAACTTGCCCTGTAATCTTGCTGTTTGGGACAGTAACTCAATGAAACTATGGCCCTGTTACACATTGTTAAAGCACCTATTTACAGAGAAGACAAAGGTCCCATTTTGAAACCAAATAAAGTTAAAAGAACTGGTTTTCAATAGAAATTTTCAGGTTAAAAAAAGGATAATCTGCGACAGCCAAGGCAGAAAGAGCCAGCGCTGACTCGATGGGCCAAATGGCCTCCTTCTGTGCTGTACTAGTCCTTGGGGGCGATTTTGTCAATGGGAGCCCGTTTGAGGCGGGACTGCTGTTTGGCGGGTTGATGTCCCGCCTCCATCGATTTGTGGCCAATCCATGCTATTTTCCCTTGATTGACCTTGTTAAGCCCACTGAGCGGGCTTAGCAGTCCAATTAAGGGAAAGCTGGTTGCAGAGAACGTCAACGTATGACATTTCATCTGTGAAAAATTTTTGACAGATGAATTGTCATCGTTTGACAGCTCTGTGAAGCTGTCAAACATTGACATTCTCTGTAGTTTGATGAGGTCTTGAACTTAAGACCTCATCAAACTTCTTTCTTTTACAGAAATGAGATGGTTGTTGCATCTGAGAATGCAACGGCCATCTGTCATCTGCAACACGGAGGTCTGAGACTCTCCGCATACACATCGACTGAAGCCTGCAGGGAGAAACAAAGGTAAGTAGACTTTTACTAACAGTTTGTACTTATCTCAGATACTCACCTCTACACTCTGGCACCCATCACTTACCTTCACAGCACACTTTTGCACCCCCGCCCGATCCCCGCAGTCCCAGTACTCGCCTCGCTGAGCTGGCAGGTTTCAGAGCCTTCAGGAAGCCCGCATTTCTGTCTGTTAACTACCTCCAAGGAGACAGGACCTGGTGCGGGACGGCTACCCTCCTCCTGGCAAAATGGCATGGAGGCGGGTTGGGCACCCGCCCCCAAATTCTGCCATTTTCCCGGCAGACCCGCCTCCATACCTGCCTCCATACCCGCCTCCCCAGGGCTGTCAAAATCGCCCCCTAAGATTCTATGATTCTATGAATTGAGGAATAAGAGAGGACTTAAAACTGTAATAGGAGTTGTCTACAGGCCTCCTGATAGCAGCAATGAAGTGGCAGAATATATTCATTCAGAGGTTAGAGAGGCTTGTAGCAAAAGAAAAGTTGTTTTAATGGGAGGTTTTAATTTTGATATAGATTGGCAACGTAGCTCAAGTCAGAAGGTAATGAATTTCTTGCATGCATTCAAGATAGTTTTCTGGAGTAAAAACAGAAAATGCTGGAAATACTGACGAAAGATCATCGGCCTGAAACATTATTTATTTTTTATTTTAGTTCTCTGGAGTAATATGTTCTAAAACCAACAAGCGGGCAGGCCATACTAGACTCGGTAATGAGTAATGAGCCAGACTTATTGATAATCTAACAGTAAGGGAACAGTTATCTAACAGTGATCATAATATGATTTAATTGAATATTAGGTTTGAAAAGGAGAAACTTAACACAGTTACTAAGGTTCTAGATTTTGGTACGGTTAACTTTAACGAGATGAGATACAGACTGATGATATAGAAACATAGAAATATAGAAAATAGCAGCAGGAGTAGGCCATTCGGCCCCTCGAGACTGCTCCACCATTTAATGAGATCATGGCTGATCATCCAAATTCAGTCCCCTGTCCCTGCTTTCTCCCCATATCCCTTGATCCCTTTAGCCTTAAGAAATATATCTAACTCCTTCTTGAATATATTTAATGAATTGGCCTCAACTGCCTTCTATGGTAGAGAATTCCACAGGTTCACCACTCTCTGGGTGAAGAAATTCCTCCTCATCTCTGTCCTAAATGGCTTACCGCTTATCCTTGGACTGTGACCCCTGGTTCTGGACTCCCCCGCCATCGGGAACATCCTTCCTGCATCTAGTCTATCTAGTCCTGTTAGAATTTTATAAGTTTCAATGAGATCCCCTCTCATTCTTCTAAACTCCAGCGAATATAAGCCCAATTGACCCAATCTCTCCTCATGCGTCATTCCTGCCATCCCAGGTATCAGCCTGGTGAATCTTCGCTGCACTCCCTCCATGGCAAGAACATCCTTCTTCAGGTAAGGTGACCAAAACTGCACACAATATTCAAGGTGTGGTCTCACCAAGGCCCTGTACAACTGCAGTAAGACATCCTTGCTCCTGTACTCGAATCCTCTCGCTATGAAGGCCAACATACCATTTGCCTTCTTAACCGCCTGCTGCACCTGCATGCTTACCTTCAGTGACTGGTGCACAAGGACACCCAGGTCTCATTGCGTTTCCCCTTCTCCCAATCTATTGCCG
This sequence comes from Somniosus microcephalus, assembly GCF_052327205.1. Classification (NCBI taxonomy): domain Eukaryota; kingdom Metazoa; phylum Chordata; class Chondrichthyes; order Squaliformes; family Somniosidae; genus Somniosus; species Somniosus microcephalus. The sequence goes on from NC_140988.1 coordinate 84,088,324, forward strand.
TTCAGATACTAATCTGCCTTCCTGTTTTTGCCATCAAAGTGGATAACCTCGCATTTATCCACATTATACTGCATCTGCCATACATCTGCCCAATCACCCAACCTGTCCAAATCATACTGGAGTTTCTCTGCATCCTCCTCACAGCACACACGCCCACCCAGCTTTGTGTCATCTGCAAACTTGGAGATATTACAACTAGTTCCTTCGTCTAGATCATTAATATATATTGTGAATAGCTGGGGTCCTAGCACTGATCCCTGCGGTACCCTACTAGTCACTGCCTGCCACTTGGAAAAAGACCCGTTTATTCCAACTCTTTGCTTCCTGTCTGCCAACCAGTTCTCTATCCAAGTCAGTACCTTACCACCAATCCCATGTGCTTTAACTTTACACGCTAATCTCTTATACGGGACCTTATCGAAAGCCTTCTGAAGGTCCAAATTCACCACATCCACTGGTTCTCCCTTATCTATTCTATCGTTACATCCTCAAAAAATTCCAGTAGATTAGTCAAGCATGATTTAACTTTTGTAAATCAATGTTGACTTTGTCCCATGACAACAAACTGGTCGGAACTATTTCACTACAAGCCCACTGACTCCCACAGCTACCTGAACTACACTTCCTCCCACCCCGCCTCCTGTAAGAACTCTATTCCATTCTCCCAGTTTCTCCGTCTCCGCTGCATCTGCTCTGACGATGCCAACTTCCACACCAGTGCTTCCGACATGTCTTCCTTTTTCCTCAACCGAGGATTCCCCTCTACCATGGTTGACACGGCCCTTGACCGGGTCCGTTCTATCTCCCGCACTTCTGCCCTCTCCCCTGCCCCTCCCTCCCGGAACCACAATAGCGTTCCCTTTGTCCTCACCTTTCACCCCACCAGCTTCCACATTCAACGGATCATCCTGCACCATTTCCGCCACCTCCAACGTGATCCCACCACCAAACGCATCTTCCCCTCACCTCTTTCAGCATTCTGTAGGGACTGCTCCCTCCGAGACACCCTAGTTCACTCCTCTGTCACTCCTCTATCACCCCCAGCACCCCTTCCCCTTTGCCTGGCACCTTCCCGTGCAAGCACATGAGATGCAACACCTGCCCATATAGCTCCCCACTTCCCACTGTCCAGGGGCCCAAACACCCCTTCCAGGTGAAACAGCGATTTAATTGTACTTCTTGCAATTTAGTATACTGTATTTGCTGCTCACGATGTGGTCTCCTCTACATTGGGGAGACCAAATGCAGATTGGGTGACCATTTTGCGGAACACCTCCGTTCACCCCGAGCTTCCAGTCGCCTGACACTTTAATCCACCGCTCCATTCCCACTCAGACCTCACCGTCCTCGGCCTCTTGCATTGTTCCACGGAAGGTCAGCGTAAACTCGAGGAACAGCACCTCATCTTCCGATTAGGCACTTTACAGCCTTCCGGACTCAATATCGAGTTCAACAATTTCAGATCATAACCTCGGCCCCTATTATATTTTTTATCCACACCTTTGGTTTGTGACTTTTCCTTTTCTCTCTCTCTCCCACACGGCAGCTGTCTCTCACTCTGCCGGCGCATTTCACACTTCATCTAGAGCCATTGTTTGTCTCTTTACCTGTCCTATTACTATCTCCTCTCACCTTGAATATCTCTTAATGTCTCTTCTTTCATCCCCTCCCCCATTTCCCAGCCCCCAAACTGCCTTTTAATCTTTTCACTTCCTGCCTTTTTTTCTCAGTTCTGAAGAAGGGTTTCGACCCGAAACGTTGACTCTGTTTCTCTCTCCACGGATGTTGCCTGGCCTGCTGAGTTTCTCCAGCGTTTTCTGTTGTTAGTCAGAACTATTATCGGGTAAAACTACAGGTGAACAGTGGGAGGTGTTCAAAGAAGAATTGAGCTTAATACAGGACCTATATATACCCATGAGAAGCAGCCATAGTCGACAAAAGAGGTGAGAGACAATATAAAACTAATGGAGAGAGCATATAAAAGTGCAAAGAATCGTGTAGATCCAGGAGACTGGAGAGATAAAAAGAACAGCAAAGTAAGACAAAGAAGATAATAAGAGTTGCAAAAAGGAATACGAAAAGAAACTTATGACCAAATTCAAAATTAACACAACATTTTACAATTATATTAGAAGAAAAAGGGTAGTCAAGGGTAATGTGGGCCCTTTAAAAACAGATGTGGGTAATATTGCAAATGAAAATAAGGAAATGGCAGACTTGTTGAATAATTGCTTTGCGCCAGTCTTCACAGTAGAGGAAGGGGACCTGATGTTCCAGGGAAACTAATAATGAGTCAAGGACTGGAACTCACTAAAGTTAACATAAGCAAGGAAACAGTATTAGAAAAAATAATGGCACTAAAGACTGACAAATCCCCAGGACCTGGCGGATTCCATCCCAGAACTTTAAAGGAGATGGGAGAGAAAATTGCAGATGCTTTAGCTATAAGCTTCCAAAGCTCTCTCGGTTCAGGAATTGTCCCTTTAGATATAAAATTGCAAATGTAACTCCATTATTTAAGAAGGGTGGGAGAGAGAAACCAGGAAATTATAGACCTGTTAATCGAGCATCTTTCGTGGGGTAGTTATTGGAATCTATAATTAAGGACAGAGTGACTGAGCATTTAGAGAAATTTGAGCTGATTAGAGAGAGCCAATATGGTTTTGTAAAAGGTAGGTCATGTCTAATGAGCCTAATTGATCTTTTTGAAGAAGTAATTAAAGTAGTAGACAGGGGACTGTCTATGGATGTAGTCTATATGGACTTCCAGAAGGCATTTGATGAGGTTCCACATAAGAGACTATTAGCTAAAATGAAAGCTCGCGGAATTGAAGGCAAGTTATTGACCTGGTTAGTGGATTGGTTAGGCAGTAAAAAACAGAGAATAGGGATAATGGGTATGTACTCAAACTGAAAAGTGACTAGTGGTGTCCCACAAGGATCTGTGTTGGAGCCTCAACTATTCACTATATTTATTAATGACTGATAACACAATAGAGAGCAATATATCCAAGTTTGCCGATGATGCAAAGATTGGTGGTACAGTAAGTGATGCAGATGGGAGCATAAAATTCTGAAGAGACATTGATAGATGAAGTGAGTGATCAAAATTGTGGCAGATGGATGTCAATGCAGGTAATTGTGAGGTCATCCATTTTGGACAAGGTCAGGATAGGACATGTGGAGCCAGAGGACAAATAGCTGAATGGATAACAAATTGGCTAAAAAATAGAAAACAGAGAGTAGGGGTAAAAGGTATTTTTTCAGATTGGAGGAAGGTAGAAAGCGGAGTTCCACAAAGATCATTGCTGGGATCACTGTTATTCATATTCACATTAATGATTTGGACTTAGGAACAATTAACTCAATATCAAAATTTGCAGATGATACCAAACTGGGGGCTATAGCTAACACTGAGGAAGAATGCAACATAATACAAGAAGACATTAGAAAACTTGCAGACTGAGCAGTTAAGTGGCAAATGAACTTTAACATAGATAAATGTGAGGTGATGCACTTTGGTAGAAAAAATAGAAACATCACCTACACCTTAAATACTAAGAAACTGAATGGGGTAGAAGTGCAAAGGGATCTAGAGATACAGGTGAACTAATCACTAAAAGTAGCATCGCAGGTCAGCAAAGCAATTAAAAATGTTAATAAAGCACTGGGATTTATTTCTAGAGGTATAGAATTCAAACACAGTAAAGTTATGTTAAACTTGTATAGGACCCTAGTCAGGCTGAGTACTGTGGACAGGTTTGGTCTCCATACTATAAAAAACACATAGAAACTTTGGTAGCATAAACAGGAAGGCAGATTATTATCTGAATGGCAATAGATTGGGAGAAGGGGAAGTGCAACGAGACCTGGGTGTCATTGTGCACCAGTCGCTGAAGGTAAGCATGCAGGTGCAGCAGGCGGTTAAGAAGGCAAATGGTATGTTGGCCTTCGTAGCGAGAGGGTTTGAGTACAGGAACAAGGATGCCTTGCTGCAGTTGTACAGGGCCTTCGTGAGACCACATCTTGAGTATTGTGTGCAGTTTTGGTTGCCTTATCTGAGGAAGGATGTTCTTGCCATGGAAGGAGTTCAGTGAAGATTCACCAGGCTGATACCTGGGATGGCAGGAATGACGCATGAGGAGAGATTGGATCGATTGGGCTTGTACTCGCTGGAGTTTAGAAGAATGGGAGGGGATCTCATCGAAACTTATAAAATTCTAACAGGACTAGACAGACTAGATGCTGGAAGGATGTTCCCGATGGTCGGGGAGTCCAGAACCAGGGGTCACAGTCTAAGGATAAGGGGTAGGCCATTTAGTACAGAAATGAGGAGGAATTTCTTCACCCAGAGAGTGGTGAACCTGTGGAATTCTCTACCACAGAAGGCAGTAGAGGCCAATTCATTAAATATATTCAAGAAGGAGTTGGATATATTTCTCAAGGCTAAAGGGATCAAGGGGTATGGGGAGAAAGCAGGGACAGGGTACTGAATATGGATGATCAGCCATGATCTCATTGAATGGCGGAGCAGGCTCGAGGGGCCGAATGGCCTACTCCTGCTCCTATCTTCTATGTTTCTATGTTTCTAAACACTGGAGAAAGTGCAAAAAAGATTTACTAGAATGGTTCCCGAACTGAGAGATTACAGCAATTGGGAAAGATTGAATAGGTTTGGTCAAAAAGAGAACACCCAATGTTTTGAAGAAGGGTTCGACCCGAAACGTCAACTCAAATTTCTCTCCACGGATGTTGCCTGACCTGCTGAGTTTTTCCAGCATTTTCTGTTGTTATTTCGGATTTCCAACATCTGCAGTATTTTGCTATCACACCCAAAGGAGAGCTGATAGAGGGCTTTAAAATGATGAATGGGTTAGACAGGGTAGATGTGGAGAAAGTGTTTCCACATGTGGGAGAATCCAAAACTAGGGGCCATAAATACAAGACAGTCACTAATAAATCCAATAGTGAAATAAGGGGAAATTTCTTTACTCAGAGAGTGGTTAGAATGTAGATAGCAAAATACTGCGGATGCTGGAAATCCGAAATAACAACAGAAAATGCTGGAAAAACTCAGCAGGCCAGGGCAGCATCCGTGGAGAGAGAAACAGAGTTAATGTTTCAGGTCGATGACCCTTCGTCAGAACTGGAAAAAAGTGGGAAATGGAAAGCAGTTTTAGGGTCTGGGAAAAGGGGGAGGGGATGAAAGAACAAAAGGGAAGGTCAGTGATAGGATAGAAAGCAGGAGCGATTAAGAGACATTGAGAGACATTTAGAGATATTCAATGTGGAACTCGCTACCACAGGAAGTGGTTGAGGTGAATAGCATAGATGCTTTGAAAAGGAAATGAGATGAGAGAAAAGGGAATAGAAAGATATGCTGAAAGGCTGAGATGAGGTAGATGGAATGGGAGGAGACTAGTGTGGAGTATAAACACTACCACAGACTAGTTGGACCAAATGGACTGTTTCTGTGCTGTATATTCTATGTAATTTTATGTAACCTGAGTATTATTTAAATGGTAGAAAGCTTGGAACAGTGGCGGACCAAAGAGATTTTGATGTCCATGTACACAGACAGTGTCAGCTCACCTCTGTGTCAGAAGGTTATGGGTTCAAGTCCCTCTCCAGAGATTTGAGCACATAAAGCTAAGCTGACACACCAGTGCAGTACTGAGGGAGTGCTGCACTGTCGGAGGTGCCACCTTTTAGATGAGACATTAAACTGAGGCTCCTCAGGTGGATGTAAAAAATCCCATGGCATTATTTTGAAGAGGAGCAGGGGAGTTCTCCCCGGTGTCTTGGCCAATATTCATCCCTCAATCAACATCACTAAAAAACAGATTATTTGGTCATTATCACATTGCTATTTGTGGGAGCTTGCTGTGCACAAATTGGCTGCCGTGTTTCCTACATTACAACAGTGACTACACTTCAAATTGGCTGTAAAGCACTTTGGGACGTCCTGAGGTCATGAAAGATGCTATATAAATGTAAGTCTTTCTTTTTCAGACCACTAAAATATAGTATAGGTACAATAAAATCATTAAAAAGGCTAACGGAATGTTCGTTTTTATAACTAGATGGCTAGAATATAAAAGGGAAAAAGTTTTGCTACAGTTGTACAAAGTCCTGGTTAGGCCACATCTGGAGCACCGTGTACAGTTCTGGGCACCTCACCTTAGAAAGGAGATATTGGCCTTGGAAGGAGTGCAGAACAGATTCACCAGAATGTTACCAGGGCTCCAAGGGTTGGAATATGAGGAGAGATTACATAAACTAGGCTTGTATTCCCTAGAATATAGAAGGTTAAGGGGTGGTTTGATTGAGGTTTTTAGGATTTTGAAAGGAATTGATATGGTAGATAGAGAGAAACTTTTTCCGCTGGTTAGAGAGTTTAGGACAAGGGGACATAAGCTTAAAATCAGAGCCATGCCATTCAGGAGAGAAGTTAGGAAATGCTTCTTCCCACAAAAAGTAATAGATGCTAGCTCAATTAAGCATTTTAAATCTGTGATCGATAGATTTTTGCTAGACAAGAGTATAACAGCTAGATGGAGTTAAGATACAGATCAACCATTATTTCATTGAATGATGGCACAAGATGGAGGGGCTGAATGGCCTTCTCCTGTTCCTATGTTCCTATAGCACCATATAATTCTGGAAATTCAGCAAGTGATTTTTCACACAAAGGGTAGCATAAATCTGGAATTCTTTCCCCCAAAAGGCTGTGGAAAACGGGACAATTGGAGCTTTCAAGACTGAGATCGATTTTGTTCGGAAAGGGTATCAAGAGATACCTGGCGCATCATGTGGCAGCCAGGGTGTACAGCGTCAAGTGAAATAAATCTGGCCATGGTGATGCCATCCCTGGCCTCCCGGGGAGCAAGTTTGTCAGGTGCTGATGCCCTGTGTTCTGTGCAGCATCAGGTGATTGCAGAGAAGGTTGGTGTTGTTGTTGTTGTTGGTGCCTGGTGATGTTGGTGTTGGGGCTGATCATGGAGGGATTCTGAGGACCAAGCTGAGATTTTTTTCAAGGGCACTGATGTTGCTGGAATAGATGGCAGCTGAAGTTGAGATGACAGAAGCGATCTGTCAATGGTGAGAGAGCTTGCTCCAATGAGGTAACAGTGGATAGAGAGTTTACTCCAAACACTTCCAAACTGCATAAACCTCAAAGGTGTCTTCCACATCCTGAAGGCTCAAGCTTCTGACATTGGAAAGTGAACAGCTGTGAAATGGTAGCTCTCATACCACTTTTGCAGCTGTCACCTATTCACAGCAATGGGGAGACATAGAGAACCCGACCTGCTTACCTGTCGTGATCTCTGAGCGACGTGAACCCCATTAAAAAAGTGGGAAAATAGAAATCGGCTGGCAAAATAATAGTTAACAAGCATTTAACAAGCATTTAACTGACTTAAATGCCTCCCCCGCCGCTTGGTGTCGGGTCTGTTCTGAAATTGCAGACCTGACACTTTGGAAACTTACATGGAGGCGGGTTCGCAGCGGGTTCCCAACCCACTGTCAATCATTTTGATTTTGACAGCGGACCCGCCTCCAAACCCACACTCTGAGTGCTGGCAAAATCGCGGCCAATGTCTCCATTATTTCGGGTGTCAGTTTACAGTCTAGCCAAAGGAGGAGAATTTCTACGGGAATTCTTCCGATCATCCACTGTAACATCTGTGGGAACCCCAGAGAAATGACATAAATGGCATTTACACTATTTCTCTGAGGTTTCCGTGGATCTTCCGCCAAAGTTACAGCGGCCAATTGGCAGAACCTCAAAAGTGAGATTGATAGATTTTTTTTTAGGCAAACGTGTTAATTGTTACGGAGCCAAGTCAGGTAGATGGAGTTAAAATATAGATCAGGCTTGATCCCATTGAATGGCAGAATAGGCTCGAGGGGCTGAATGGCCTATTCCTGTTCCTATGCACTTATGTTCCTATTCCTAACCCCTGCAAAAATTCTACCCCACCATCTCCAATATCATCACCATGTACATCACAACATTTGCCGTCCAAGGAGCAATAAGCATGCAGGAGGATAAGGAGGAAGCCGATAGGATGGCAGGTGCAGGCAGTATGTTTAAATGAAATGATGGGTCTTGCCTAGCACAGTTGCAGATTCACCCCCTCTCACTCTGCCTTGCCAAGCATTCTCCATTACATCACTCCTCACACCCACTTAAATTTCAGCAGTACACAGCTTTCCCTTTCTATGCACTTCCTCATATCCCCCCTTTCTCCATCCACACTGCCACTCACCCCAAACCTTGTGTAATGTTGTACCACCTCAGTCAGCTCCCCGATTCTCAGCACTGTCAACACATCTTCAAATGCATGTCAGTGCCACTAGTGATGTACCTGCCTGATATTCACCCTCACCGAATGTATGGCATCCATGGGATGCACACATGCCTTACAGACTCTTAGCTCTGTCGTTCCCCTTGCAGAAGAAGCGAGCACAAAATACAAGGGAGAAGGAGCGGCATGGAGGTGGTCCACCACAGATCATACAGTTGACATCTGGAGCGGATGAGACCCTGAAGATAAGTGGCATATCAGTGTCCCTGAGCATCGGAGATGGCAAGACTCTGACTTCAATGCTGCATGGTGACAGCATTAAATTTCTCCAGCCCACATCTCATACAAGACTATGTCATGTTGACTTGATTTCAGCACCGAATGAAATATGATCACCTTAATCATACTGAATTTCAACATTTTTACATTCCCATAACTAAATCATATCTGTCTCTTCTCTCCTCCAGGGCCATCGCACTAAGAACAGCAGCCCGTGCCCTTTGCAGATGACGTTTCCTCAGAGGAGCTGAGTCCTTCTGAGGGTGCACCGTCACAGGACACATGACACCAGGCATCAGCACAGGTATGAGCACTTTGGTGGGTCCTGCTGGAGTTAGGTGGGATCTCACCTGGTGAATCACAGTTCACAAGAGAGCATGAGCAGATAGTGGTGGCAGAGACAGCTGTGGAGAGTCTGCGTCGGAGGGCGCAGTCCTCTCCAAGCTCTGCTCAGCTGGACAGAGGTGCTGAACCCGGGGGCCATCAATGAAAAGTAGAATGGTAGAGGGTCAGCAGCAAAAGTGTGATGTACTGGCAGGACTGCGGGCACACTGTCCACAATAGCACAGAGGATGGAGGAGTCCAGCTCAAGCATTTGTGGATTGATATTGCAGGCCATGGCGAGGATGTCTACCATGGATAGAGTGGCCTCCTCTGTAGGAACTTGAATCGTGGCACTCTAATCACAACCGGCAGACCCTGACCATGGCCTTGCAAACTATGGATGCCAATATTTCTGCCAACTTAAACAGGATGACAGATACATTAGTCATGGCCCTACAAGGTGTCACTGATCTGCTCCAAGCTGATCTCCAACAGAGAGGTGAGAGTGATGTGTCGCTGGCCCAGGGGAGGGACAATGGCAAAAGGGGACATGGAATTGGGAACTCCACTCAAAGCGCTCCTACTTCTTATCCATTGCCCCTCCCTCAGACAGTACCCGACATGCTTCTCGTCTCCCGATGGCCGAGTCTGCCCCTGAGCAGGTGCAGGTGGAGCAGTCTTTGGCAAGCCCTCACGGGTTCCAAAACCTAGAAGTCTTCGGCTGCCAGCATCTCAGCAGTCAGCATGGATCAAGCAGACTGCAACAACCTCTGCTGAAGACACAGAGGTTGCACTACATCGGAGCGGTAGGGAAAAGAAGAGTAAGGCTTTGTAGTTCACCGAGGGTGTGCATAGGTATTTATGAAAATGTTGTGTCAGTAAGTTTCATTTATTTATTCACGTAATTTTCCACCAGTTTCCCCTTCCCCATTCTTGCCTGGTGAGTGCCCACTCGGGTTTTCAGTTGCTTGATGTGAAGATATGAATTGACTGAGACAAATTGGTAAATGTGCAAAGGTAGATGGTTGTTAACAGGACTGCTTTGTTTAAATGGGGGGGAGGGGAGGGGTGGGGGATGTGATAGTTATTTTGGTCCAGTGCGAGTGACTAACTGAATCTTCAAGCTATTCGGACATCCCTGGCATCTTGAGCAGCAATGTGATCAGCTAGTCTGGCGTTGGGGGGCTCCATCTTCATCTTCCTCCACTTCCTTCTCCTCCTCAACCTCCTCCCCTCTACTGGAATCCTCACCAGATGAAGATGCTGAGCGGCTTGTTCCTCCTGCACCTCTAGTCCTCACTGCTGCGCTATGTTGTACAGAACGATTATCCTAGAGACCCTCGCTGGCAACTACTGAAGGGCACCTCTAGACCTGTCCAGGCACCTGAAGCGCATCTCAGAGGTAACTGAGAAAGCAGCTGTGAGCACTGAGCCTTAATTTATATCAGGATCTTGCCTATTAACCCTCCTCATGAAATGATGCTCAATCTCTCCTCTGTTTTACTGGCGGGTTTTCTGAACCATGGGAAACTCATGCAGGACGCATATTCAAATTGTTACCAAAATCTTAGGAAAGGAGCCTCATTTAAATATTATAATGATGGACGTGCCTTTCCAGAGTGGGTTACTTGGACGCCCCGATATCCGACATGATTAAAACGGAAACTGGCGTGTTCACGGCGGGTTGGGATCAGGTTTCGGAAATGTAACAATTTAACCCCCGAGCCTCTCCTGCCCAACGTGGAGGGGTTAAAACTCCCCCATAAAATCAGACTAATGGCTACAGAGGCTTGACTTTAATAAGTAATCCTTTATTATGGGGGTAATCACTGATTTTTTTTTTCTTGAAGCCCACAATCTTACTGAGTGACTTGCTCAAGGACACTCTCGGGTTGACCGTAAAGCAAATCTACTTTTTTTTAAACAATATTGTTTTCCTCTCTCCCAGCTTCCCTGAATCCCACCTCCAGCAACATCATAGGGCCCATGCGGGCTGTGAACTGAGGCTGAGAAACACATGGGACAAGCACGTCTGGTGAGGGCCACAAGTCAGGGAATGGTGGCCTACAAAGTGTCCGTCCCCTGCTCTGGGATAGTATGTGTACCGTCGTTCTACAACATTGTGGTTTATATATCCGAGCATAACTGCAACACTGGCGGTATTCTGCAGAAAAATGTAAGAGAAATGATAGCAGTGCAGCACTGTGCGCTGTTGTATTAAAGGCCCCTAGGAGTTTCCTTACAGCACTGAAATGATTGGTTTTTATATAGAAGTTACTGTGGGAATTTCTTTTAATGAAGTTTGTTATGAAGGTTACATTTTTTGACAGATCCAAGTGGGCAGCCTAGCTGGGTCAAAAATAGGGATGCTGTCCATAGTGCAATCAGTTCTCCGCTTCATGGATCAGCAGAAATCATAGGGGGCCTCATTAACGGTGGTTAGGAACTTGACTTCGGAGCTACAGAACTATATAATACACCACAGATTGGAGATCAACTGCAGAATTTTTGAAAATTACAAGACTGAAGCTTGATCTAAGAGGCAACTATGTCAATATTCATTGTAAAAATATAAAGAACTGCCCATCAACCATCAGCATTTATATTGTAGACAATGTCGGCTAAACCTCTGATGGCATATCATGGATTATAGTAATGACAAAAAGTAATGGCAAACTACAATAGTGTTAATTATTTATTAGTATTGTAGCTCATTCAAATCACACATGGTATTCCTGTTTGCCTTTTATTCTGATTTGGTAGATAAGACAGCATTCTTGCATGAAAATGATGTCCATTTAGCAATGATACACCATACTAGAACTGACACCTTTATATTAATGAAGAATAAGATCAAATTAGTGGCTATCATCTTTTAGACTCTGAATATTAGTCAAAGTATTCCAGAAAATGATGTCTCATATTGATCAAAGTAATAGGGGGTGAATTTCTGTGGGGATTCTCTCACTCGTTTGCCATAACTTTGGTGGAAGAGCCTGGAAACCCTGAAAAAAATGGTGCAAATGGCATTTGCATAATTTTTCCAACTTTCAATGGCTCCTCCCTCCGCTGAAGTTATGGCAGACGAGCATGAGAACTCCCGTGGAAATTCATCCCAATGTCTTATTCGATTTCTACTTTTACTTTGGGTGGGATGATGATCCTAGTTTCGCTTTCAACAGAACACTGACATTGTAAGTATGAAACATAGAAAATTGTCTCCATCAGGTTTGAAATGGAAAAGTGTTTCTGTTTTACACATAGTTAAATAAAACAAATGTAATATTACAGGGAAGATTACAACGTATTGCTTCTGCTGTGATTGTGTTTGAAATGATTATGCACATTTCAGTTTGACAAGAGATTTATGGCTAAAGTGAAATCTCATGGGAACCAAACTTTCTACCTAAAATTATTTGTATCCACTGCGTAGAATTTTCTTTTGTTTACAGAAGGCATTTGATTAAACTTCCATATATGTGACCTTTTAAAAAAAAAAAATGGACTAATGCTCATGGCAAGTTGCTTATGTTGGTTGCCTTCGATTTAGGAAACAGAAGTTACAACAGGAGACTGGGAGAATCTTTGTGGAATTTTAGGGCCCGAGTCTCTCCCGTTTTTTCTCGTAACTCAGACCCTCCAAAACTATAGACCAATCTTGTGGCTCTTCTCTGCCGCCAATGCTTCAATGTCTTTTTTTGTGTTTTGGTGAGCATTAATTGGACATTTTGGTCTGACAGTAGAAATCAGTTTTAACATGGCTTCTTCAGATTTGTACTCTACTGTTTTAGCTATATGGTTCGACATTCTATTGGCTTTGTTGATTGTTGCTCTGTTTTGTTTCAAGATGTTGAGCATCAAGTCTACTAAGACTCCCAGGTCTCTTTCATTGTCATCCACTATTCATGGACTATGTGTGTTGCCCATTTTTCCTTCCAATGTCCAGTACTTTACTTTGTATTAAATTTCATCTGCCATTGTTCTTCCTATTTACATATTTTTTCTAACTCGTTCTGTACTTTCTAGGCTGCCTCGTTCGCTATGACTGCTCCTCTTGACTTAATATCAACTACAAATTTGACTATTTGCACCGGGTTTCAGAGTCCAAGGGGATGATTATCGACGGACCTTCTCCCGCTCCACCACCGGAACTTTGTTGGAAACCCCGTTTCTGCACATTAAGGAGGTTTCCACTGAACCTGCGGCGGAGGAGGTGGAGAGGCCAGGAGAAAATTCATCCTGCAAGTTATTGATTAGAATTATTTGAGCCCACTACTAGCTAGCAAGTTTGGTTCCCATGAGACTTTACTTTAGCCATAAATCTCTTGTAAGTGCCCATTAACTTAATCAATCCATGGCTCTTCCATTGAAGTTACGGCAGGAGAGCGGAAGAACTCCCATGGAAATTCACCCCCAATGTCTTAATTCGATTTCTATTCTTACTTTGGGAGAAAGAATGATACTAGTTTCACTTTCAACAGAAAACCATTGACATTGTAAATATGAAACATAGGAAATTGTTTCCATCAGATTTAAAAGGGAGACATGTTTTCTATTTTACACATAGTCAAATAAAATAAATGTGCAGCAAAGCAGAGACCAAAACAAAGGCTGGGAAAAATTCAACAAGCGACGTCAAAGTGATGTTAGAATGAGTGCAGAGAGGAAGGAGCAGCAGAACCCGAGGGAACTAAGATATGGATCAAGGATAAGTATTCAGGTAAGGATCTAAGATAAAAAAATAGAATAATTAAAGCATGAAATTTTCCAGTAGTGTCTATTTGACTGGGGTAAGCAACTCCCAGACCCAGTGATGTCACAGGATGGCTGGTTGGCCAGTAATATATTTTTTTGCTCTCTAAGCTAGGGGAGTTGTTTAAACTAGGAACTAGCAACTTAGAACTTCCTAATGCATTATTAAATTAATCATTTAAACTAGATAAACGAATTAGTTTAAGCAAAACTAAAAATACCCAAGTGAATTAGTTACATAAAACGAATTAATGAAATAAACCAAACAAGTTTAGATAGAGATGGCAGCGTGTTGTAACTGAAGCATGTGGGAGTTTGTGGAGAGCAGCATGATCCCAGGCAACCACATCTGCAGTAAGTGTCTGCAACTCGAGGATCATCGGCTCAGAGTTGTTGAGCTGGAGTCCGTGGTGCAGACATTGCGGGGCATCAGGGAGGAGGAGAGTTACCTGGACATTTTGTAGGTTAGGTAGAGGTTTAGCTTTCGTTAGTGGTCAGGGACAGGCGGATGTGACTGTGACTCAGGCAGGTAAGGGGACCTCAGATGCAGTGATGGAGGAGCCTCAGCCATTGCCCTTGTCCAAAAAGGCACTTGCTATTTGGTGGATGAGAACAAAAACGGCAGGGAGGATGGGCACATTGACCATGGCACCGTGATACAGAAGGCCATTCAAGTGGGGGGTGGGGGGAGTGAAAAGGAACATGCTAGTGGTAGGAGACAGTATAGTTAGGGGGGATAGATGCTGGGCTAGAAATTCATTATAGCCAAGGAATGGGCGGTGTCAGTAGAAAAGTTGGAGAATTAGAGCCAGGCGGGAATGCTTTCGACTGCACGAAAAATTCATGCTCACTGCTCAATAAAATGATTGGAGTCCTAAATCAAGTCTTAAAACCCAAGCTCATTGGCATTAGAATTAAAGGTTTGACCAAAATCGGTGCATCTAATCGCAACTCATCATTGCCACAGGCTTTATTCACTACTTAAAGGGGAGGTTCATTTGTGCTGCAGCATCTCATTCTCAGCATTACTAGCTGTGCAGCAGCCTCAGCAAGCAGAACAAGGAGAAGGAGCCAGAGGACTGAACCAGGTGCGCTCATGGTAGGTCCACGCCCCAGGGAGAGAGCCCGCAGATTCTCCGATGAAGAATTGGAGGTATTACTTTTCGCTGTGGAGAGATGGAGGGTGGTGCTCTACCTGGCAAGAGGCAGGAGGCCCTCGTTACAAGTCTTCCACATCATGTGGAGGGAGGTAGTGCAGCACGTCTTGGGCAGCACTGTGGTTCCCAGGACCCACACACAGTGCAGGAAGAAATTTAACAACCTCACTTGGGTGGTCAGGTGAGTCAATGTTTCAACAAATGCCACATACCACCATTTGTACCACAATCTTCACACACTGCCCAATTCACCACACCCCCAGCACTCACCCACTAACAACCTCTACCTAGCAACACTCATACCCACATCTCACAACTTGCACACATTGACAGCTATTCAACTATGGTAAGCACATCGCCCAAACACGTTGCTCCACACTCACTCACACACTTTCCTTTCTCTTGCAGGCCAAGGTGGCTCACAACAGGAGGGAGCAGGAGTGCACAGGTGGGGGACAAGCCAACACCCAACCACTGTCTGAGCTGGAGAATTGAGTGCTGCAGATTATTGGGCACCAGGTGGTGGGCGCCGTGGCCACTGCCGACATTGACCCCCTTGGGGACAACAACGGTATGTTCATCCCTACTTCTTCTTCTCATATCCCACTTTCCCCTCACCCCACAAGCATTTCACACTTTCCAGCTAATCATGCTGTATGCATGCCTTTCTCCCTTCCTAACCCGCTCCCCTCACCTGAACCTGACTCATGTGTCTTTATGCTTTCAGATAATCGAGCAGCCTGTCCCTGAGGGCACCGTAGGGACTGAAGCAGGAGAAGAGGAGGAGGAAGAAGACACCGTATCACTGCATGTCTCACCCGCAGGCACCAGCTCAGATACTGGCACTACGCCTTCTTTAGAGGCTAGTATAGTAGCGGGATCTGCACAGGGTGAGGCTCTCGGGACAAATGGACTGCAGCAAAGCCTGGGGGAAAGGGTAGCTTGGGGGCCAGCTCCCTGGAGGGCGAGTTCGCGCATGAGTTCTGCTGCACAGGACTCAGATGAGGACCTCGATGGGGAGGCCTTTAGAAGCAGGGTGACAGGCATGCACATGGAGATCATAGGTGCAATGCAAGGGTGCCCGAGAGCCTCTCGTCAATGGTAAGGAGCGTGGAGGAGTCCGCCACCAACATTGCACAAGGCTCTGCGTACACCATGGAGCCCATCATTTCCAGTCTGCAAAGGATGGTAGACTCCCAGAGAGACCATGGTGACCCAGACCTGATGCTGCATGTGATGGGCGATCTGGCAGCTTCCATTGCAGCACAGGCAGAAGTGACGCAACGTTTTACTGCTGTACTGCTGTCAATGCTTGGTGGCATCAAATCTCAGACTGCTCCCATACAGTCTCAGCTTGATGCCACGCAAACTCTGACTGCTACCATCGTGGCTGGGTCTACCACCGTTGACCGGGACTTTCATGGTGTTGCAGTAGGCCATCAATCTGTCCTGAAACAGATTGCAAGGGATGCTGAGGTCCTTCCCCGGGGGAGTGGCAATGGGTCAGTGGAGCCGTAACCTGCTGTCCTCTCTCGGGATGACAGCATTCCTGCTCCCACCACTGACACTCTGCCATTGCTCTTGCCACTGCCTGTCATTCAGCCAGCCCAGACTGCTGCCGCCCATGCCGAGGTGGTGCAGTCTACAGCTGGGCCTTCCAGGTCGAGAGCTGGTCGACGATGTCCTGCAAGGCCATCTGAAGTCTCCTGCACGGACACGCAGCAGCCTTCCACCAGCCGTACTGCAGCCATTGGGCCAGCACATCGTAGGAGCACTAGAGTAGGCAAAGGCACAGTAACGACAGGCACTAACAGATTGCAAAAGGGTGAAAAGTAAATAATTTTGGTGTAAATACGTGTCCACTACTTTTTGATAAATTTACTACTTCACTTACCATTCTTTTGTGGTGTCTCTCATTTCAGCTTTGCGCTGTGATATGGGCTGTGAGAGGGATGGAATGATGGGGATGTGGTGAGCAAAATGGATCTGGGGTTTAAGTCCTCCTGGTGTGAGGCTGGAGGTCTGTTTGGAAGAGGTGGCAGAGTTCTGTGACCACCTCCTTGGTGAGGCAAAGCCATCTAATACACTGCTGCTCACTTACTGAAGGTAGGAGAAGTGCTCTTGGAATACCCTCAGAGGGTAAGGCCTTCTGGTGAGAGCCCTGGTGTCCCTCCTCATCTCTCTGTGACAGGGGGTGAGAGAACCTACTTGACCTCGTCCTCACCAATGTACTTGTCGCAGATGCATCTGCCCATGACAGTATTGGTAGCAGTGACCACCGCACAGTCATTGTGGAGACGAAGTCCCATATTCACATTGAGGACACCCTCATCATGTGGCAGCCAAGGTGTACAGCGTCAAGTGAAGTAAATCTGGCCATGGCGAGGCCATCCCTGGCATCCTGGGCAGCAATGTGGTCGGGTGCTGATGCCCTGTGTCCTGTGCAGCATCAGTTGATTGAGGAGAAGGTTGGTGTTGTTGTTGGTGCTGCTGCTGTGCCTAGTGCTGTTGGTGTTGGGGCTGATCGTGGTGGGATTCTGAGGACCAAGGTGAGATAGTTTCAAGGGCACCAATGCTGATGTAATAGATGGCAGGTGAACTTGAGATGACAGAAGCAATCTGTCAATGGTGAGAGAGGTTGTTCGCATGAGGTGACACTGGTTAGAGAGTTTACTCCAAACACCTGTAACCTGTATAAAGTTCAATCTGTCTTCCAAATGCAGTAAGCAACAGCTTCTGAGCTTGGAAAGTGAACAGATGTGAGATGGGAGCTTTTATAGCATATTTGCAGCTGTCAAGTAATGAGATGATTCCATGGTCAGACAATGCCTGACCTCCTTACCTGATGTGATCCCCAAGCAGTGTGAACCCTGTGGGCGACCTCATAAAATGTAAAGGTGAGCTCAAAATACCACTGTTAACAAGGTCATAGTGCTGCACTGTCAGAGGTGCTGTCTTTCGGATGAGACGTTAAACTGAGGCCCCGTCTGCTCTCTCAGGTGGACGTAAAAGATCCCATGGTACTATTTTGAAGAAGAACAGGGGAGTTATCCCGGTGTCCTGGCCAATATTTATCGCTTAACCACATCACTAAAACAGATTATCTGGTCATTATCACATTGCTGTTTGTGGGAGTTTGCTATGCGCAAATTGGCTGCCACATTTCCTACATTACAATAGTGACTCCACTTCAAAAAGTACTTCATTGGCTGAAAAGTGCTTTGAAACGTCTGTTGGTCATGAAAGGCGCTATATAAATGCAAGTTTTTTTTTCAAATAACCTGAATTGCTTCCCCCGCTGCTACGTGTCAGGTCTGTTCAGCACTGACAGACCTGACATCTGGGAAAGGCGCGTGGTGGCGGGTTGACAGTGGGGTCCCGACCCGCTGGGGAAAAAAAACACTTTCCCACCCGACCCGTCACTGATCGTGCCTGCTGACCCCCCCGAAAAACTCTCTCCATTGTGACAGTTGACATAGGAAAATTGAATGGGAAATGTTGACATAATTTAAAATGGAAAGTATTGACAGAAAAGTGTGACCAATAATCATGGCAACTAGAAGTAAGGTTTGTGGACAGAAACTGCACATCTTATACAGGATTTGTTTCATCTATTTCACACACCAGCCACTCTTGTGGCTTCTCTTCACTGGACTGGCAATTTATTACCAATTGGTGCTGAATTGTAGGTAGTTTCAATTGTTGTTTTCTCAGCCACTTGGATATTGGCTGAAACTGTTCAAATACATTTTATTTAGGAGTCTTACTGTATTTCTGAAAAAGACTTCATCCCTTTGATCTTACGATAGCAAAATACTGTGGATGCTGGAAATCCGAAATAACAACAGAAAACGCTGGAAAAACTCAGCAGGCCAGGCAACATCCATGGAGAGAGAAACAGAGTTAATGTTTCAGGTCGAAGACCCTTCGTCAGAACTGGAAAAAAACAGAAAATGGAATAGATTTTAAAGCAAGCAGCATTTTCTGTTGTTACTTCCCTTTGATCTTATCTGGATTCTAATATAGGTTCCATGGTTGACAATTGAAACAATGGGACGGGTGTAAGTATAATTGTAATTGTGCAATGCTAATTTCTGAAAATCAGTCCATAAATTTCCAACTCTTAACACTGGCCGGGAATTTCCATGGAGCTGCTCCCACTCCACTGCCATAAGTTCGCCGGAAGTTACATGGGTAAATGGGATTTCTGCCGCAATTCTCTCAACGTTACAGTGATGGAGCAGGAGCAGCTCCAAGGAATCAATAGCAATAATTTGAGCCTCTCAAAATATGTGTACAATGATACTTTTAGAAACAATTCCGATGTTCACTTGCCATTAATGTTGCTTTCCACACTTATGTCACACAAATGTTTCAGCAGATTCAGGCTCACTGAGACAGTAAAATGTAAAATGTAAGATCTTTATTTGCCTCCGGTGTCAAGCAAATTTCTACATATACAACATTCACGAATTATGGAATCCATCACATGACACAGAAAAATGTATATTTAGACAGACAGATGTTTACATAAGAGACATTTCACACTGTAGATGTCCACAAGATAGAACATTACTGGTAAAAAAGGGAAACATTTCAGTCACTACAAAACTAAACAGTTTATCAGTCAGCTGCAATGTAGTAGAGCAGAGAATCAGATTTTTCCCACATACCATATTTTCCCAACTAATAGCTGACAATCACAGAAACTAGCAGCTGCTATATACAGACATGATCATGGGTATAAAATCCTGACCACAAAACACAACTAGTTGATTAAGAAGTCAATCCAGAAAGACTCAAAGGAAATCTAAAAAATATTATCAGCCTTTATTAGGGCATGGCACAATTTGCCTCTGCCACATTTAACTACAGATTGATTGATAGATTTCCATTACAATGTTGAAAAGGCTGGTTTAGTATCAGTACATCTACAAAGGAAGAGGGACTGGTTGCTTCTTTCCATGACCAAAACTAATATTGAAGACATCACTACTTATTGTGTCACTGAATTAGTCAGTACTTGTTTAGACCTGCTCTCGGCATTAATAGTGGTACAGAAGGTTCGGAACAGCTTTTTTTCTCCCCATGTAGCCACAATGGGAATAATTAACGCTCTCTCTAGAAACTTATCCCTTCAAGGCACAAAAAAGCTGACAAATAATTCTGGATTTGAAAGGTTAAGCGAGGGCATTTCTGAACTGGAACCCGCAAGCTAAAGCCAATTCTGTATGTAAGCAAAAATAGAAAAAGAGGATAAAACACGCAAATGGGTTTTTAGTATGTCTTCTATAATTCCCTGCAACTTTTAGATTTTGTAAAGCTAAAACATTTAGTAGCTACAGAACTGCCTTGTTGTACAATGTAAAGTAACAGTTGTAACCTAACTCTTAGTTGATAATAGCACTAACAAATTACAAAATTCCAATTATTATCTATGGTTATGTCAGTTGAAAGTTCCTGGTCTTTATGTCTGCAAACTTGTTTTAAATTTAATTAGGTATCTTTTGTAGTGTATAAAAGAACAAAATTGGTGTATTGTAAGTTGTAGTTTAAGTGCAGTGGAAAACTTTATACCAGGGGTTAGTTATGTAATTTATCCTTTTATGCCTCACCAACCCAAATTATTGTGTTGCCCTTTTCCACCTCAGTGATCTCACAGTTTAACTTATTAAGCCTTCCATCCAGAATAAACAAAGATTCCTTGGATGGTGTCATCAGATACTGGCCAAACAGGTCACTGTCCACAATCACTCGGTTTTTATTGTTCCATGGCCACTCTTCAGTCTTCATAGGTTCTTTCAGGCTCTTCACCATCTTCACTTTCCCTGTGGAGAGTTCCACAAAGAGCACATCCGTTTGCACACCGGAGCTGGCGAAAACATTGTACTGGTTGGCTTCGATGAAAGAAGGTTGGAAGGTGGCATCGGAGACGTGAAGGTTGGTGTGAATGTCAAAGGATTCTAGGATTTCCCCTTGGATGGTGATGGACTGGACTCTCATGAGACCCTTTAGATCATCTATACTGACTAAATAATGTCCGTCTGGAGAAACGTAAGGAGCCCCTGTTATATCGCCATTGTAGCCAATCACAGAATCTGTGACACTGTCGACTATGATCTGTGGTTCAGTTGCTCCTGTAGTGTCAGCATTGCAATGAACAAAGTAGTATCCACCCAGGTGAGTATAGGCAAGTGACTGAGGGATACAATTATAGTCTTTCAAACTGATGGTCTTGATATACGTCATAGTTTCAAGGTCAATTTTGTGAAGGGCTGGCTCACCTTTGTGAAGAATAAATCCAAACCTGTAAACAGAAGTACACAGAGTAGCATTGAATATGTGCAGTATTTCCAACAATGAATAGATACAGGTATTAGGGAAATATGGCTAAAAGACCAGAAAAATTACAAGGGCACTGACTTGCACGAAAGAAAACTGCAATTGTGTAATAATGTGTTAACAGTTTATAACGAATGAAATCTGTAAAGCATCGAACTCTGTATTAGCTCCCTGGCTGTTACATATTTTGGAACAGCTGTGCTTTATTATGCACTAATGCAGTGCTATTAAACCTCTGCTGAAATTCTGACGAAGGGCTATCGACCCGAAACGTTAACTCTGTTTCTCTCTCCATGGCCTGCTGAGTGTTTCCAGCATTTTCTGTTGTTGTTGCTGAAATTCTATATTGATTGTCCATGTTCCTTAGTATAAAGTAATACCCAGCAATCAGGTGGTTTCTGCCACAACTGATCAGTTGCACTCTGACCAGGCGATTATTTAATGTCTAAGTGCAGAACGGCAAAATCCGCTCCCTTACGTCCACATGGACATGGACTTGTTGTATACTTTATATACATTTGGTTTATTTTTGAATGTCATTACTCAATCATATTAAAATAATTATGTAACAAAATCCTGAGATTGTGACTTAGAATCATTGACACATTTTACTTTCAAGCATCAGGGTGTAGAGTTTCCACTTGTTTCCGCTAGTTTTGCGCCCAGATTCAAGCACAATTGGCCGAACCAGCATAAAAGATCAGGGAATTTAAAACATAAGTGACTTATGTCCCAAAATATTTATGTTCGTGTTTTTCTGCGATCTTTTATGCTGGTTTAAGATTCAATTCACCCGGATCAGGTCCTGCCCACAAAACTGGCCACACCCCCAGGTTGAAATTGCGAGATTCCACCAATTGCACTGGTTCAGGAAGACTCTTCAAATTACACTCATTTTCTTAGGCGTACAGGCACCATGTTTTAAAATGTTTTTATCATATCAAGAAATATTTAATTTACTAAGAAACTGACTAGTGTACACCAATGAAACTATTAAATGGTTCAGTATAGTTTTTTTCAAAGTAATTTCAGTGATTTTAAATCAGGTTACTCACAGGTGGTGGACTGGACACTCTTTATTAAAAATGCTTATTTTTGCTGATAAACCCATTTTCAGCTGAATTAATAAAACTGCACCAGGTTACCACTCTTAAATACATCAATGAAGTCTCTTTAATGAGAAGGACAATTACATTCTATTACTTTGCCTGATCGCGCTGGTACATGGAATATTTTACGTTTGTAATCATTCAAATTAATTTTAGTGGAAACTTGACCTGTAACCTAACCAGCGCAATTTCACACACATTTTGGGTGAAATTTCCTGAAATTCTACTCCCCCATCTTCATCTATCAGATAGTTTGGCCAAAAGAAGGAAAGAAAGTAAAATGGAGAGTAAATCTGTTCAAATTGAATTATTTAAATCAATATATTAAAAAATATCAACAATTTCATGTATTTATAAGCATTAAAATTACTAAAAAGCTATGGGGTGCCGACTGCAAAATTTACCAGCAAATGCAAACTTAAAAAAAAAATTCCTGGATGCAGTCATTTAGAAATTGGAATTCTCTATTTCAGATAGCTACTTTGTAATTGAATGCTTATGTAGATAAACTTTTCAAATTTAGCTCACCAAAATACAATGGCCCGGAATCTGCAGTGGGTAATAGCAGCGAATGGACAGGGTTCGCTGTTATTACCCCATTGAAACTGACGACAACTTCAGGATTTAGCGCCTGCCCATCTTAACAGGGAAATCCTGAAGTTGCGGTCAGTCATTCACCGCTCCGACACAGGCTGCGCTGTGGTCCCCCCACACCCGCCTTCACCCCCGGCAATCAGTGCAATTCAGGGAAACCAATGAAAACTTTGGCTTTTCCGCGGTAATATGGCTGTTAAATACCCCATTCATAGTTAGGCCCTGTTGCCTTAGTTGTAACTGGGGTTGTAGCAGTGTATTGACGGCTAAACAAACGTTATGGCCCAGACAAACTCATTTAAATTTTGTGGCGTGTCAAATTTATATATTTTAATAAAAATTACAATTTTTAAGAAACTTAAAAAAAAATAATTATTGTTTTTAAAAGTTTGTTCCTCTTTACTTCAGGTTTACCTTTTCCCCTTGTAAGAGCCATAATCTTTATTTTGCTCTCTATAATAGTTTTAGAAAGTTAGAGTAAAAGCTCATTCACTTCTTGGTTCCCAGTCTGAGAATTCCGCATTCTGATTGGCTGCTTAGACAGCTTGTTGACATCACAGCAGCTCGCATGAGGGAATTCCCACTACACTGCACTGATCTCAACTGAATGTCGTAAAAGTTGAACTTCTCACCACAGAGATCGCGAGATCTTTGTGGGAAGCTTACTTCGGGACCAGTGGCGAACGCCTTTGCTTCGCTGCTGAGCGCAAATTATGGGCTAATATAAACAGCGATAGCTTTGTTTATCCAGTCTCTCCTGCAATAGCAGTTTGTGTCTTTGATTAAACACGTCGGCCTACAGATAACGGGGGAACAATTCAGTTGATTTGCACCTCCCATTAGTGCCAATGGGGCGCAAAGCAACTAGTGCCCGGGCGCGGCGCTGCTATCGCCTTCCGCGAAATTCAGTGGGAGGTTAGCGGCGGCAATAACCGTTAGCTCCCCGTGGCGCTACGCCTCCGGCAGTGACATCATAGTTGTGCGCAGCGCCCACTAGCGCCCCGGCTGCGATTTTCGGCAGCACCCCGACTTACCGCCGGACGCTATGTCCGGCAGGGTCAGGGAGGCCAACCTGCAGCCGGGGCGGCGCAAATTAAAGGGGAGGTATTTTTGTTGCTGGCCGCCTGCCAGCACCTGCCCTTGTTGCTGACCCCGGCCTCCTGTGAAGCCCCCCCGCGGGGTGCCGGCTGCGCTGTGAGCCCAGCACTCCTCTTGAGCGCCGGGCTTTTTTGTCGGCACTTCGATCCCTGGTGGCCCTGCTGGGCCCCGGGTCACGCTGCGCTAGGCCCCTCCCCTTTAATAAGGGGAGGAAGGCCTGCAGTACCGCGGCGCAATATTCACTCGCAGTGCTCCAAGAGGGAGGCGAGGCACTTCCAGTAGTGCTCTGCCTCCCTCTTGGGGTGCTACCAGTGAATTTCAGGTGCAGGGGTGCTAATTTTTTTGGGGTGATAAAAGTAGCGCCCCGGCGAAGTTAGTGCCCCAAAGGGGGCACGACCCAATTTTGGCCCCAATGTATTTTATAAGCATGGGAGTCATTTATTTCTTTGTATGCTTTAAATTGTTACTTAAATACACTTTTATGTACTATAAGATAATTCTTAAATAGATAGTGTTAGCACCTTTGCCAAAAAATAAGTAAAGGAGTTAAGTTCTACTGCAGGTAAAATACAAAATGCAAATGATTCTGTATCATTGGAAGCATAAATGAAAGGCAACATTGAAAAAGCAAACTTGATTGTGGGAATACATACTAATTATGATGTGCACTGTACAGTACTTAACTCTAAATCCTATGCTGATTTTGTTGTTTTCAGTTGTCATTTAAGTAATTGTTGTCAAAGGTTACAATTATTATTTCATTATTGCTGATTTCCTGTATTGTATTATTTGAAAGTTTCAAAAAAAATCAGAGATGTGACTTAAAACTAAACAGATCTTTTTGAAAAGGGATAGCTCTCTGGTTACTCTGGATTCAAACAGCGTCTTTGCTCTGTGTAAGTAACTTCTGCTGCGCTGAACAAATACTCTGAAGTCACTGGGAGCGATTTTCTCACTGGAGGCGAGATGGAGGCGGGTTTCAGTTTGGGTGTGTCAGAAACTCGCCTCCACTGATAGGTTTCAAAATATTGCGATTTTCCCATGATTGGCCACTTGATTTCAGAGGTGTGGGATGCCTTGCTCAATTAGTGTTTTGGGACTGAAACTTGCCTCTGTTGACAGCACTTTTCCAGTCTGATTTTATGGCTTTTTACCCCATTGGCTCATTCCACAGCATTTCTGCTTCTCCTGCTCCACCTCCAACATCTTTTGAGATACCTGTGTCCAATTCCAAGGCAAGGGCCTACCCGAGGCTCTCAGATGAGGCGCTGCAAATGTTGTTTGAGGGGGTGAGAACTAGCATGGAGGTCCTCTTCCACTCATCTCGGAGGAAGAGGCCTGCCAAATAAATCAAGGCTGTTTGGGTACAGCTGGCAAGGGATATAACCTCCAGATCTGTGTGTAAATTGGGAGACTGTTTCTGTGTTTTGATGAAATATCATCCCTGTTGGAAAGCATTAATATGATTTGATGCCAAAATGTTGGCGTTATGCCATCTGTTACTTAGCCTTAGGCAGCTCCACATTGCGGGCAACGCCACACTTGCATTGTCAGGTTGGTGGCCTGACTGAAAGGAGACCAGAGAGTCATGTGCATTGTCAATGAAGTCCTGGCATGGAGCCAAGGACATGTGCCAACTTGGCCAACCTATACAAATCTGGCCATGATAAGTTAATCCCTTGCATCCCTGGCAGCGATGTGCTCGCGTGCTGCCACTGCCACTGGTCGAAACACCGGCTCTCTGACCTCCTCCTGCTCCTCCTCCTCCTCCTGCTACTCTTCCTCCTGCTCCTCCTCCTCCAGATCATCCTCCTCCTCCTCAGTCTCCTCCTCCTCATCTGAGGTCCAAGGTGAAAGGAAATGAATGTTTCCCATTTTGCTTGCAGATGCCTCCTCAGGGGATGCACTCATTGTAAGCGGGTCAAGGTTCTTCCCAGGAGGTCCCACAGTTGATGGAGTCAAGCTGTAGCACCTCTGACTTCAGAAGGCCTTATAAAAGTGCTCAGAGACCTTTTAAAGCCAAGGCCTGGCACCTGCAAGTAAGCCTTGCTGCAGTGAACGAGGTCTTGTTAGACCTGCAGCAGTGAGGAGGCCACCCACGAGTCAACCCGCCAGGTTTACCTGGTGTGGTTTAGAAGTTGCGTGAAGCACGCCGAAATGATGGGAAATTCAAGAGGGCCTCTCAAAATAGGAGTAGAGAGGTCCTTAACAAGCATTTGCAGTAGTAAATTAACGCTATGGCCAGCTGGAGGCGGGAGCATTTTCCGACCGCCAAAACCGGCACCGGCGAAATCCCACGGAGGCAGATTGGAGCCGGGTTTCTGACCCGACCTCAGTAATTCGAATTTTCCCACCTTTCCCGACTCCAAACCCGCCTCCTCCAGCATCAGAAAATCGCCCCCACTATTGCTGAGACAGCACTGAGTGATTCTAGCTCAATGGTCACTTGAAATGGAACACCATGTGAAAAAACTTGTCAGTGGGACATTAGCTGGGATGTGTGGACAGGCACTTCTACTCAATGGCCCAGAAATTAGGTTCGGGGGCTTGCCGTGCGTGCAAGCCCCCGATGTGCACTCACCCGGCACGCCGACATCTGAAGCCTGGGCCTGCTTGGAATTCCTGTCACTGGCCCGGTTCAGATGTCGGCGCGATGTGCTTGCCTGATCCAGCGGCGTAGTTAGTGCGATGTGCCGGCTGGGATCAGGTGAGCACTGTGCAGCCAATCAGGGGAGGGGAAACTTCATTCATGAGTTTGATAGTAAGAACTGTCAAACTCATGAAAAGTACGGGTGCCCAAAAGACTAGTTTAACTTTAAACAAAATTTTAAAAAACATCCCAATAATTAAATAAACTATAAATAACTTTAAAAAACTATTTTAAACAATTAATCAAATTTTTGAAAAAAATAATTTTTTTAAAAATCGTTTCTAAAACTACACTTACCTTACTGTAAAGTCCTTAAAAACAATAAAGCTGTGGAAACAATGTTATAATTTTAAGTAATAGCCCACTTACCTTAAAGGATGAAGTCCTTACGTCTCCTTTTTACATTCGTAAAAAGGAGAGGCCCTTATACACGCGCAAACCTGTCAAAAAGAAGGAAGTTCAACGCGTGCGCGCAGAGTCCTGCGCACACGCGTTAGACCTCTGAACCCCTTGGAGGAAATGCCGGTTTCCCGCGCATGCGCTGTGCATGCTGAAATCCGGCACTTCCAACGGACCCACACGTGAGTACCCCGTCCGTACTCACGCGTTGGGACCGGAATTACTAGCCCAATAATTTACAGTGTTGCACTACTTCCATCACAGCAACTAATCATCAACTTGTAGAAGATTCCATCAGGGACAGACTATAATTTTGAAGGTACCGGCAATTGAATGTTTTGCAGTACTGCTGCTTACAGATATAACATCAGAATTTACTGTGAGTTAAATTCGCAAAAATATAAATTTTAGTCCAATTTAAATGATATCTGCAGTCTGCAAGTTTGGAAGAAATACAGCAGTGAGTGCACATTGAGCCATTTGATTTCTTTTGGATTGTTCTCAGGGACTTCCATGTCACCAGTTACAATGTGCTTTAAACGTGTGCTCCTCTTAAGCAACAGACTCGAAGCTGGATACCAACACACATTTCTTCTACATTTTATTTTGTGTTCTTTCTTATTTAAAATTTCAGGGTGGTCCCTGCCACTATATATGAGAGATGCCTATTTCCCCAATGGTCACCAAGTGGGGTGTGGGCTATGCAATAGATCCAGCTTACTGGCTGTCAAGGGAGATCTCTCTCCACTTACCCCACTCACATACACATGTAGTCAACGTATTGTCTTTGTTTTTGGATTTGAACCACCTGAATTATGGTCTGGCTGGTGGGAAATTAGAATCTGGTCAGAAGTAATCAAAATCACTGTTAACATTTCCATTTCCTTTTCGCACAAGTTGAACCTGACTCTTTGAAGAAGCTGTCGTTCAACAATGAGATTAATGTTCGCTTTGCTGTCTTGACCAGAGTCGCACACAGCTATCAACCTAGGGTCAACCACTTTATTAGGCCTTAACATTACTGATCATGGATCTTAGATAACATCTGTTGTTGCATTGTTTTTTTAAGACTTGTTCATTTCAGTTCAACCTTGAAACATTGCCTGATCCCAAATAAATAGAATTTTCTAAACGTGCCGATGTAGAGCTATGTGAGGGAGAGATAGACGCCGACCGAGAGAGAGATACACACCGACCGAGAGAGAGATACACACTGACTGAGAGAGAGATATACACCGACCGAGAAAGAGATACACACCGACCGAGAGAGATACACACCGATCGAGAGAGAGTTACACACCGACCGAGAGAGAGATACACACCGACCGAGAGAGAGAGACACACCGACCGAGAGAGAGAGATACACACCGACCGAGAGAGAGATACACACCGACCGAGAGAGAGAGATACACACCGACAGAGAGAGAGATACACACCGACCGAGAGAGAGATACACACCGACCGAGAGAAAGATTCACACCGACCGAGAGAGAGATACACACCGACCGAGAGAGAGATACACACCGACCGAGAGAGAGATACGCACCGACCGAGAGAGAGAGATACACACCGACCGAGAGAGAGATACACACCGACCGAAAGAGAGAGATACACACCGACCGAGAGAAAGATACACACCGACCGAGAGAGATACACACCGACCGAGAGAAAGATACACACCGACCGAGAGAGATACACACCGACCGAGAGAGAGATACACACCGACCGAGAGAGACATACACACCGACCGAGAGATACACACCGACCGAGAGAGATACACACCGAGCGAGAGAGAGGTACACACCGACCGAGAGAGATACACACCGACCGAGAGAGATACACACTGACCGAGAGAGAGATACACACCGACCGAGAGAGAGATACACACCGACCGAGAGAGATACACACCGACCGAGAGAGAGATACACACCGACCGAGAGAGAGATACACATCGACCGAGAGAGAGATACACACCGACCGAGAGAGAGATACACACCGACCGAGAGAGAGATACACACCGACCGAGAGAGAAACACACCGACCGAGAGATACACACCGACCGAGAGAGAAATACACACCGACCGAGAGAGAGATACACACCGACCGAGAGATACACACCGAACGAGAGAGAGATACACACCGACCGAGAGATACACACCGACCGAGAGAGAGATAGACACCGACCGAGAGAGAGATACACACCGACCCAGAGAGAGAGACACACCGACCGAGAGAGAGATACACACCGACAGAGAGAGAGATACACACCAACCGAGAGAGAGATACACACCGACCGAGAGAGAGATACACACCGACCGAGAGAGAGATACACACCGATCGAGAGAGAGATACACACCGACCGAAGAGATACACACCGACCAAGAGATACACACCGACCGAGAGAGAGATACACACCGACCCAGAGAGAGATACACACCGACCGAGAGAGAGATACACACCGACCGAGAGAGATAGACAACGACCGAGAGAGAGATACACACCGACCGAGAGAGAGATACACACCGACCGAGAGAGATACACACTGACCGAGAGAGAGATATACACCGACCGAGAGAGAGATACACACCGACCGAGAGAGATACACACCGACCGAGAGAGAGACACACATCGACCGAGAGAGAGAAACACACCGACCGAGAGAGAGATACACACCGACCGAGAGAGAGATACACACCGACCGAGATACACACAGACCGAGAGAGAGATACACACCGACCGAGATACGCATTGACCGAGAGAGAGATACACACCGACCGAGATACACACCGACCGAGAGAGGGATACACACCGACCGAGAGAGAGATACACACCGACCGAGAGAGAAATGCACACCGACCGAGAGAGATGCACACCGACCGAGAGAGAGATACACACCGACCGAGAGAGATACACACCGACCGAGAGAGAGATACACACCGACCGAGAGAGAGATAGACACCGACCGAGAGAGAGGTAGACACCGACCGAGAGAGAGATACAAACCGACCGAGAGAGATACACACCGACCGAGAGAGAGATACACACCGACTGAGAGAGATACACACTGACCGAGAGAGAGCTCCACACCGACCGAGAGAGAGATACACACCGACCGAGAGAGAGATACACACCGACCGAGAGAGAAAGATACACACCGACCGAGAGAGAGATACACACCAACCGAGAGAGAGAGAGATACACACCGACCGAGAGAGATACACACCGACCGAGAGAGATACACACCGACCGAGAGAGAGATACACACCGACCGAGAGAGAGATACACACCGACCGAGAGAGAGATACACACCGCCCGTGAGAGAGATACACACCGACCGAGAGAGAGATACACACCGACCGAGAGAGGGATACACACCGACCGAGAGAGAGATACACACCGACGGAGAGAGAGAAACACACCGACCGAGAGATACACACCGACGGAGAGAGAGAAACACACCGACCGAGAGAGAGATACACACCGACCGAGAGAGAGATACACACAGACCGAGAGAGAGATACACACCGACGGAGAGAGAGAAACACACCGACCGAGAGAGAGATACACACCGACTGAGAGAGAGATACACACCGACCGAGAGAGAGATACACACCGACCCAGAGAGAGATACACACCGACCGAGAGAGAGATTCACACCGACCGAGAGAGAGATACACCCCGACCGAGAGAGATACACACCGACCGAGAGAGAGATACACACCGACCGAGAGAGAGATACACACCGAACGAGAGAGATACACACCGACCGAGAGAGAGATACACACCAACCCAGAGAGAGATACACACCGACCGAGAGAGAGATACACACCGACCGAGAGAGAGATACACACCGACCGAGAGAGTTACACACCGACCGAGAGAGAGATACACACCGACCGAGAGAGAGATACACACCTACCGAGAGAGAGATACACACCGACCGAAAGAGAGATACGCACCGACCGAGAGAGAGATACACACCGACCGAGAGAGAGATACACACCGACCGAGAGATACACACCGACCGAGAGAGAGATACACACCGACCGAGAGAGAGATACACACCGACCGTGAGAGAGATACACACCGACCGAGAGAGAGATACACACCGACCGAGAGAGAGATACACACCGACCGAGAGAGAGATACACAGCGACCGAGAGAGAGAAACAGACCGACCGAGAGAGAGATACACACCGACCGAGAGAGATATACACACCGACCAAGAGAGAGATACACACCGACCGAGAGAGAGATACACACCGACCGAGAGAGAGATACACACCGACCGAGAGAGAGATACACACCGACCGAGAGTGAGATACACACCGACCGAGAGAGAGATACACACCGACCGAGAGAGAGATACACACCGACTGAGAGAGAGATACACACCGACCGAGAGAGATACACACCGACCGAGAGACAGATACACACCGACCGAGAGAGAGATACACACCGACCGAGAGAGAGATACACACCGACCGAGAGAGAGATACACACCGACCGAGAGATACACACCGTCCGAGATAGAGATTCACACCGACCGAGAGAGAGATACACACCGAACGAGAGAGATAAACACCGACCGAGAGAGAGATACACACCGACCGAGAGAGAGATACACACCGACCGAGAGAGAGATACACACCGACCGAGAGAGAGATACACACCGACACAGAGAGAGAGAGATACACACCGACCGAGAGAGAGATACACACCGACCGAGAGAGAGATACACACCGACCCAGAGAGAGAGAGATACACACCGACTGAGAGATAGACACCGACCGAGAGAGTTACACACCGACTGAGAGAGAGATACACACCGACTGAGAGAGATACACACCGACCAAGAGAGACACACACCGACCGAGAGACAGAGATACACACCGACCGAGAGACAGAGATACACACCGACCGAGAGAGGTACACAATGACCGAGAGAGAGATACACACCGACCGAGAGAGATACACACCGACCGAGAGGGAGATACACACCGACCGAGAGAGAGATACACACCGACCGAGAGACAGATACACACCGACCGAGAGAGAGATACACACCGCCCGAGAGAGAGATAGACACCGACCGAGAGAGAGATACACACCGACCGAGAGAGAGATAAACACCGACCGAGAGAGAGATACACAGCGACCGAGAGAGAGATAAACACCGACCGAGAGAGAGATTCACACCGACCAAGAGAGAGATACACACCGACTGAGGGAGAGATACACACCAATCAAGAGAGATACACACCGACCGAGAGAGATACACACCGACCGAGAGAGAGATAGACACCGACCGAGAGAGAGATAAACACCGACCGAGAGAGAGATTCACACTGACCAAGAGAGAGATACACACCGACTGAGGGAGAGATACACACCAATCAAGAGAGATACACACCGACCGAGAGAAAGAACTACACACCAATCGAGAGAGCGCTACCTTCACCTCCAACAACAATTGCGAGGATTTCCTGGATATCTTTGATCTTTGTCACTAAGATTGAGACCATCCATTCAGCTCCTTCTGTTGCATCTACCCTTTCTCTTGCCTACCAAGCCAATCCTCCCCCTGCCGTAGTCCAGAACCTGCCCCTTTCTCTAGTTTCTCTCCTATCTCCTCCAATGCCCTC
Organism: Somniosus microcephalus; assembly: GCF_052327205.1. Lineage (NCBI taxonomy): Eukaryota > Metazoa > Chordata > Chondrichthyes > Squaliformes > Somniosidae > Somniosus > Somniosus microcephalus. The sequence goes on from NC_140988.1 coordinate 84,120,985, forward strand.
TCCGAGCTCATCGTGTCCATGACACCTGCCTTCATGCTCCCTTGACTCCATTTCCACTAAACTGCTGACTACCCAACCTCGGTTCCTGGCCTCAGTTCTAGCTGATATTGTAAACTGCTTCATTTTTCTGCTCTGAAATCAGTTCATATTGGCACTGAGGGTGGCCTGGATTATCTGTGTTACAAGGAGCACAACAAATACTTGAAAACTGATGTTCCTTCTCTTTCTGAGGGAATTCCCTCAGCTCAATACTTCTCCATAGCAATGTGACTGAGATCAGCAATAGTGTGTGTTAAAGATCGCTGGCACAAACCCTTGGTTGCACTTTATTATTAGCACTTTGTTGCATTGCACATAACCATGCTGCATTCAGGGTGGGCTGCCTTTCCTAACTTTCTTTTTGTCGAGGATTAGATTGCCCTGTTTTGTGTGAAGTTTTTGTTGGTCAATGGTTGTTAGTTTGTGAAACTGAAACATTATCCATTTCAGGGACCCACTGTCAGCATCAATCACTCCCAGATATAACATGACTGTGCACAGTATACATGGCCCCGCTATTTACTTGGATACGTGAAGAGACCTGGGCCAGGGGCAGAGGGGAAGGATTTTTGAACAGAAAACCTGGGTGTAAGGGTTTCTTGCAAGTCCTGCCGAATTTAACGGCAGGACGTCTTTTTAAATATTTTCAACAGGTTTCTCACGCAACAGCCACATTGATTGGCTGGGTGCCAGTCAGACGAGAATGCAGCCAGGGAGTGGATGTCAGGTGTGTCTGACATCGTGGGCGGGGATGGAATTGCACATCGCAGGGTGATACAGACATCAGGGGGGGTGATACAAACATCAGGGGGGTTGATACAGACATCGGGGGGTGGATGATACAGACATCGGGGAGGATATGGACATCAGGGGGGGTGATACAGACATCAGGGGGGGTGATACAGACATCAGGGGGGTGATACAGACATCAGGGGGGGTGATACAGACATCAGGGGGGGTGATACAGACATCAGGGGAGGATATGGTCATTGCGGAGGATGATACATCGCAGGGTGATACGGATATCGGAGGGGGGAAGTGGACATCGCGGGTATGATACAGACATCATGGGGGAGGTATGGACAACCCGGGGGGTGATACAGACATCACGGGGGATGATTCGGATATCCCGGGGATGATACGGATATCATGGGTGATGATATGGACATCCCGGGGATGATATGGACATCCTGGGGACGATACGGAAATCCCGGGGATGATACGTTAATCCCGGGGATGATACGGACATCCCGGGAACGATACGGACATCCCCGGGACGATATGGACATCCCGGGGATGATTCGGATATCCCGGGGATGATACGGATATCCCGGGGATGATATGGACATCCCGGGGATGATACGGACATCCCGGGGATGATACGGATATCATGGGGGAGGTACTGAAATCGTGGGTGTGTTACGGTCATCGTGGGTGGTGATACTGACTTCAGAGGGGGGGAATCAGACATCGTGGGAGATAATGTGGACGTCGCGGGAAGATACGGACATCACAGGGGGTCAGCTGATCATGGGGGTCCAATCGCGTGGAGGTAAACTTGTTGAGCCTGGGGGAAACACTCCTGCTCATCCTGGCCCACAAGCAGTGCAATAAAGGCACCTACCTCATCGATCCAGCACTTCTCGCCTCCTTTTACCTGCCGGGATTCCTGAGCCCCAGGAATCCCGGCCTACATGCATTAAAAATAAAAATGGAATTAAAATGGAGACACGCAGCCTCCATATAAGATTTCAGTGGGCGGCCCGCCTCCTGAGAGCGGGTTAGTCACCCGCCCCCGTTAAAACTGGAAGTGGGTGGGTTGGGGCGGGTTGGGTTTTGAGAACTTTAATATTTTTACCATCCCACCTGGCCCCATCATGGACACTCGTCCTTGGGGGTTAAAATTCCACCTCGCTTCTGAAATTACTCTCTTCCCTGTTCCAACCTCTGAACAGCACTTCTTGCTGCACCCGTGTGCATTAGTTATTTTGAGGCCTCTGAATGACATTTCTTACATAGTGCTATTTAGTGCTAAATTCGAGTAGTTCCTGTTTAATACTGATTGGTGAATTTGTTTTCTTTCATACTTGTTAATGATGAAACAGACCAATAAAAGATACATCTTGTGGAGCAGAATGACTGGATATCTGGAGGGGATGGGGCTAAATAATCCAACATGGATTTTCAGTATCTTTTCTGCAACCCTTTGCACATTGGTGGTACGGTGACATCTTAAAGTTGACGTATCAGAAAAAATGGCCATGCTGACTGCAGAAATTCACAAAAATTAATATTATGCACAATGCCCAATATCAACAATAATCACTTCTCTAGTCCACTGAATCTCTTGCATAAAGATGGCTGTGCCGAAAATTCTTTAAGATTCCACAACTCTATTACCAGTTGCTCTTTGCTGGGACTAGGGCCAACATCTACTGAAATTATTTTTATTTGTATGTCACCTGAAACTTTCTAACATTCCTGAAAACGTCTGCTTCCCAAGTATTTCTTCGACAAAACAAGCCTCCCCCTGCCCTAGCCTTTTCTCGAATTTCTCTCCTATCTCCTCTCATGCCCCCTTGTTAATCATTGTGTTTTTGGTAGTTTAGCAAAAGGATTCAGGTGGAGCCAACTGCAATGAGGACAGTTTTCTCAAAGAATTTCTGTTGCTATTTACTAGGAGCACAGGGAGACTTGGGGGGCTTGTGATGAATTTCTTCAGGGCTTCTCCCACTCCATCACCGCAACTTCAACAGGGGTTAAGTGGAAAGTCCGTTTACGCCCAGAAACAGGGTTCCAAAAAGTTCTGCCGACGCTATGGTGGCGGATCGGGAGAAGCCCCGAGGTAATCCATCCCTTTGGTGAAATTGTACCTGGACATCAATAGTTAAGGCACAGGTTCCCCCTAACGTATTGCATGCTCCACAACACGGGACTCCTCTCCTTAACCCACTGACATTAGCAGTATTGCCGCCAAATTCACTGAGACTACGTTCCAGATGTAACTGGAACTTGCACATTTCCAGCAGTGTTATAAAAATGAATATTAAAGTTTGTATTAAAATTAAAGCAGTAACTGGGGATAGGGACTCAAACAAATTGGGGTTGATTCAAAAAAGGTTTGTGCATAAATAGTCAGATCCTCCTCTATCATACTTAGGAACAAATCTTTGGTTTTACGAAAGCTTCAATTTCACAAAAGGAATACCAAATCCTGAATGTAACTAGATTCTTAATCTTTGTTGTCATAAGAAGTTAATTTTGAAACCATTGTATCACTTCTTACCACATACTATACATGGACCGGTATCAGAAAAACACGCCTCCTTTGATGTTCTTCTGTTCAGCTAACTCTGAAACGATTATGACGATCATCACTGACTTCTGAATGTGGCTTTCTATCCTCGGAATCTCAATTAATCATCCGAGTACAGTGGATTTGAGTCCCTGTGTTGCAGATTTGACTCCCAGTCAGGGAAGGCTCGTTTTAAATGAGTTGGCCTAATTGGCAGAATGGTCTTTTCCTGTTCCCTGTTGTATGTCCTTAGCTAGTTTGATTATTAAAAGGGGTACTGAGAGTGAGACATGCCCTTTAATCAGTTAGCAATTAAGAGACAAAAACCGAAATAGTCAGACGCTGGAAATCTGAAACAAAAAACACAGAAAATGTTGGAAATACTCCGGAGGTCAGCAGCATCTGCCAATGCTGATGAAGAATCATACCTGAAATGTTAACTTCTTCCCCTTTCTCCACAGATGCTGCCTGACCTGCTGAGTGTTTCCAGCATTTTCTGTGTTTTTAAAAAAAAGAATTGTGTGTTTTGCTCTTTGTTTCCCAAAGTGGTAATGAAAAGATAAAGGTGATTCTGTGAGCTGGTGCTCCCAGCAGGGAGCCGTGCTCGAAGCAAGCGCATCTTGGGAAATGGAACATGAGCAGCTGTGATTTTCCTTCCATTAAAATGAATGGATGGGAGATCACAGGCCGCACACCGACACTGCCCCTACATTCCGAACACACCCTGCTCGGAGTGGCAGATTGCCAATACTATCAAGAAAACGTAACATCTATTTATGATGCAAATTTGATATAAGCGCATTCTTACCATTTCCCAAATTGTTTCTACTTTAGGTAGACAGTTATGATAAAACCAATTATGTTACACACAGAACTGGATCATAAGCACCTTTCTGTCTCAGTGTACTGCATATAATAGCTTATTGTTTGTTTGTAGTACATTCAATCAGAAAAAATACTAGATACTTGTTATACTTTAGACTTGTAATTCCATTATATAAATAGCAGTAAATCTTTTCCACATGAAATATGTAAGCTGCAAACATTAACACTGCCTTGGCACTGTGCATATTGTTGATTATATATTACTTTTCTTTAATGCACACTTATGACTACTGTGTTGTAGTCAAAAGAAGCTTGTTATCAGCAGGAACAATAGGCAGGGTAAGATGCCCTGGAGACAGCTGTGTAAGTAGCTGTCAATGTTCTGGGTGAGTTTACCACACAGACATGTTAGACCCTACAGGAGCAAAGCAGCTGTTCATGAAAAGGGGGATCTGACTGGAATATTAGATTCTGCAACAGTTACAACTCTTACTTTACATTAACACAAATCTAGCTGATGATTCATTAAGAAAATGTGAGCACATGATAGTAATTACAGAATACAGTCTATTTCAAAAGATAATAAATCATATGAAAAACAGACGTGACTGGAAATCATCTTCCACTGATAACCTGTTGAGTTTGCAGAACACACATTGCTTGGGAAGATTGTATGGAGACTTATTTTAATTCAATCATTCATTGTTTCTGGTTAAAAATGGTAGAATATTGACTTCTCTCTTCTATAAACCCTAATCTTCAGCAATGCATTATCAGAGGACATTACTCCACTGGTATGACCATTGACTTTGGTCCAGAGAATAAAGGGTTATACCAAAGCATAATGGCCCAGATTTTGTGGTCACTGGTGAATGAATGGTGCCAGCCGTTCATTACACTTACACTTTCCCACAGACTTTCTATGGGATTTTGCACTGGAACTTGCTGTGATTAGAAAGCCGTTTTGGTGCAGCGCCCTCTACAGAGGGATCTGGGATCTGTGTGAACAGGGGAAGCAACTGTGTATCTCCTTAACCAATCAGGTTAAAGAATCCTTACTGAGGCACTAAGGGGGCGATTTTGTTAATGGGGGCGTGTTGGAGGCGGGACTGCTGCTTGGCGGGTCGATGTCCCACCTCCATCAATTTGTGGCCAAGCCACACGATTTTCCCTTGATTGACCTTGTTAAGCCCACCCAGCAGGCTTAGCAGGCCAATTAAGGAAAAGCCGGTTGCAGAGAATGTCAACATATGATGTTTCATCTGTCAAATTTTTGACAGATGAATTGTCATCATTTGACAGCTCTGTGAAGCTGTCAGTGACATTCTCTGTAGTTTGATGAGATCTTGAATTTAAGACCTCATCAAACTTCTTTCTTTTACAGAAATGAGATGGTTGTTGCATCTGCAACACGGAGGTGCAAGACTCTTCGCATACACACCGACTGAAGCCTGCAGGAAGAAACAAAGGTAAGTACACTTTTACTAACACTTTGTACTTACCTCAGATACTCACCTCTACACACTTGTAGCCATCACTTACCTTCACAGCACACTTTTGCACCCCTCCCCTGACCCCTGCAGACCCACTACTCGCCTCGCTGACCTGGCGGGTTTTGGAGCCTTCGGGAAGCCCACATTTGTGAGAGCAAAAAGGGGATAATCCTATTTTCTGCCTGTTAACTATGTGTTAACAGGCAGTTAATAGGCTTTCATCCCTTCTCGCCTCCAAGGAGACGGGACCCGGCGCGGGACGGCTACCCGCCTACTAGGAAGATGGCATGGAGGTGGGTTGGGGGCGGGATGGGCACCTGCCCCCAAATTCTGCCATTTTCCCAGCAGTCCCGCCTCCATAACTGCCTCCCCAGGGCTGGCAAAATCACCCCCACAGAGTCTGAACCAGGAAGTGCCAGTTAGTATATTGAATTCAATGTAAAATCATGCACAGAAAACAAAATAAAGAGAGGGAAAGAAAGATGTGATTTAGAGAGAGAGAGATAAAAGAGACAGAAAGAAAAAAATAAAAGAAATAAAAAATATATTTAAAAAAAATCTCCAACAATACGTAATTAAATTCTGAAGGAATGAGACCCCACACTTGCAAAAGTTAATTTTCAGTGCTGGAGAGTTTGCTTGACAGTAATTAAGACTTATCACACTGTTAAAAAATTACTTCCACTGCAATGGACAAGCCCTACCTTTTTCTGGCGAGTTTACTGGGTATCTATCATGTAAGTACCCCAACTTCATGCCATTCCACGTATTTCAATGATGAATCTCTCGGTGAAATACGGTTATAGCGCAGCTTCTGGAGGAGCAGGGCAACTTGGACAGCAACTTCCTAATTTCCCCGTTTAACTGGGCATGTGTGGACGCCAGACGTCGTTGTCAGATTTACTCTTTAATAACAGTGAGCGCTGATAGCCTCACCATTATTTCTTCAGCAAAATTCGGCCCAATGTGAAAACAGAGACTTTACACAGGCGTTAGGATCCTTGCATCTATATCTATATCTTCTATCTATATATATAAATAAAAGGGTTTGTCTGCCTGTCTGTCTGTATGTATGTCTGTCTGTAAAAATTATAGAGCGTACCTACACATATGTTATATCAAAAGAAAGCTGATGATCAGGGGAGTGTCACAGGTGTATTTACTTTTTGGTCAGACAAAAATTGTTCGGACAGTATACAAAAAACGTTAAAAAATCCTCAAAAATCTCATTGTGACCCCACCTCATTGTTCTTTGATGTAATGTTTCCCTGACTGACCTGTTTGGACACCATTCACACCTTTGACTGCTGTGATTATCTCTCTGCCGAGGTGTGATAAATGGCAGTTGGAAAGGTTACCTGTAAACATCTGACATGATTCTCTGACTATATAAGCTGTATCTTTATGCATTTCTCCACTTCACCTGAAGAAGGAGTAGCGCTCCGAAAGCTTGTGATTTCAAATAAAGCTGTTGGACTATAACCTGGTGTTGTGTGACTTCTTACATTTGTCCACCCCAGTCCAACTCCGGCATCTCCACACCATCTTTGATCATGGCAGCACCTCAGTGTGGGGAAACAACAGCAACATATTTGATCCTGGCAGCACGACAATTTCCTCGTGACACCATCTTTGATCATGGCGGCACTTCAACGTGGGCCCCAACAACGCCATCTCTCTCTCTCCTTCCCTCTCTCTCCTTCCCTCTCCTCTTCCCTCTCTCTCTCTCTATCCTTTCCCCTCTCCTTTCCCCTCTCTATCTCTCCTTCCCCCTCTCTCTCTCCTTCACAGACAGACAGACAGACTCATTTAAATATATATATAAAAAGAAAATTCTTTTTTCATTACAGCATGCCCCCAAGAAAACCTACCAGAGTTGGATGCACCACTTCTGAAGCAAACCGAAAAAAGGCTCGCAGAGCCTCAGAGACTCCTGACCAGACTCAGGCACGTCAAGCTGCTGACCAGGCGAGACATACCCAAGCCATAGCCTCAGAGATTACTGACCAAACTCAGGCACGTCAAGCTGACCAGACGAGACATACCCAAGCCAGAGCCTCAGAGGCTACTGACCAAACTCAGGCACGTCAAGCTGCTGACCAGGCGAGACATACCCAAGCCAGAGCCTCAGAGACTACTGACCAAACTCAGGCACGTCAAGCTGCTGAGCAGGCGAGACATGCCCAAGCCAGAGCCTCAGAGACTCCTCACCAGAGTCAGGCATGTCAAGCTGCTGAGCAGGCGAGACATGCTCAAGCCAGAGCCTCAGAGACTCCTCACCAGAGTCAGGCATGTCAAGCTGCTGACCAGGCAAGGCATACCCAAGCCAGAGCCTCAGAGACTACGGACCAAACTCAGGCACGTCAAGCTGTTGACCAGGCAAGACATACCCAAGCCAGTGCCTCAGAGACTACTGACCAAACTCAGGGACGTCAATCTGCTGAGCAGGTGAGACATGCCTAAGCCAGAGCCTCAGAGACTCCTGACCAGGCTCAGGCACGTCGCCAGGCCGACAATAGACGCAGGGGCATTGCCAGAGCTGACATTTGGAGTCATTGGCTCGGAGCAGCCTTCTCCTATACACCCACCATCAATTATGAAGCAGACCCCACAGTCATCATTGGCAAGATGACCATCATTTGCCCTCACTGTGGCGCTCTGAAGTGGGAAGCGGAAATTGCTGGGATATGCTGCACTGGAGGAAAGGTTAAACTTCCAACACTAGCAGCTCCGCCTGAACCCCTACACTCACTTCTGTTCGGCCGAAATCCAGCTTCAACACATTTCCTCACTCACATCAGAAAGTACAACAACTGCTTTGCAATGACCTCTTTTGGTGCAAACAGAGTGCGTGAATCAGGATTTTGCCCAACTTTTAAAGTTCATGGACAGGTGTACCATACAGCTGGCTCCCTACTTCCTCTACCAAACGAAAGACCTCAGTTTCTCCAAATCTACTTCTTGGGTGATAATGAAGAGCAAGCCAATCGCCGCAGGGAAGCTGCTGTTCTCCCCGCACAACAACACCAAATCGAGCTTCAAACTTTGCTTGGGTTACAGGACATGCTTCATCAGCAAAACCCATATGTAAAGAGTTTCAAAACAGCCATTGAAAAAACAACAAATGAAGACCTCAAAGTTGTCATCAAAGCTGACAAGACTCCTGCAGGTAAACATGAGCGACGCTTCAATGCTCCGACCACCAATGAAGTAGCCATTGTCATTGTGGGCCAAGAATTTGAACAATGAGACATTGTCTTGCATATGAGAGATGGTCCACTCAAAAGAATTTCTGAGCTTCACAGGTCATATGATCCTCTGCAATACCCGCTTTTGTTTTGCCATGGGGAAGATGGATACGATGCCTATAACAAGATCCCACATGTTGACCCCAAAACTGGTGTGCCACCTACAGCCTAAAGGCAAAAGATGGTTTCTGCAATGGAATTCTATTCATATAGGCTGATGGAACGACAAACTGCTTCAAACCACCTGCTTCAGTGTGGAGGACTTCTCCACCAGTTCCTCACTGACATGTATGCAAAAATAGGAGAGCGGCTTTATTTGTTCCGGAATAACCAAAATAATTTGAGAGTCACAGACTATATACACTTACGAGATGCTGTGGCCAATGATGGCAACACTGAGGACATTGGTCAACTGGTCATCCTACCATCCACCTTCGTTGGAGGTCCTAGGTACATGCATGAGCACACGCAAGATGCCATGACCTATGTCAGAAACTATGGCAGACCTGACCTCTTCATCACCATGACTTGCAATCCCCAATGGCAGGAGTTCCCACCCAAAGCTGGTACTGAAAGGCATGAGCTCATAGCACGGGTCTTCAACCTCAAAGTTAAAAAACTGCTCAAACTCCTGACTGTGGGCAAACTTTTTGCTACATGTACAGCATTGAGTGGCAGAAGAGAGGACTTCCTCATGTTCATCTTTTACTCTGGCTTCAGGCAAAGATTCACCCCAATCAAGTTGATTCCTTCATCTCTGCAGAGCTACCCGATAAGGACTAGGATCCAATCCTCTTTGAGGTTGTTGTAAAAAATATGATTCATGGTCCTTGTGGGTGACACAACACTTCTTCTCCCTGCATGAAAAACAATGCATGTACAAAAGGGTACCCAAAGCCACTCCGCGAAGAAACTCAGCATGGGGATGATGGCTATCCTTTGTACAGGAGAAGGGGCAAAGAGAGTGGAGGTTTCAGCACTGAGATAAGAATGCAAACTCAAAAATCTAGCGACTCAAGTCAACCTGGTCCGTCAAATCAGAGAACACAGCAAAGACAGACATTTGAAGTTGACAACCGTTGGATTGTTCCTTACTGTCCACTCCTATCCAGGCTCTTCAAATGTCACATCAATGTGGAGTACTGCCACTCAGTTAAGTCTATCAAATATGTGTGCAAGTACATCCATAAGGGCAGTGACCAAGCTGTCTTTGATCTTCAACCGGCTGGACAGCAGAATCAAAATGATGAGATCACCACACATCTGATGGGCCGTTACATCTGCAGCAATGAGGCAGCCTGGCGAACTTCTGGATTTGACATCCACAACCGTTACCCCACTTTCACTAAATTGGATGTTCACTTGCAAAATGGACAAATGGTTTTATTCCGACCAGGAAATGCCAGCCAACGTGCCGATGAACCTCCAAAGACAAAACTTACAGCATTCTTTGAGTTGTGCCAAACGAATGACTTTGCCAAGACACATTTGTATCATCAGGTGCCCAAGTACTACACCTGGCAGCCAAACAAGACATGGCGGGCTCGGCACCCTGGAGCAGGTCAGAAGGAAGTTCCTGGTCATACAGGGGTGTACTCATCAGATGCACTTGGCAGAGTCTACACGGTCCATCCAAACAACAGAGTGCTTTCACCTTCGTCTACTCCTCCATGACGTTGCTGGGCCAACATCATTTAATGACCTCAAGACTGTCACTGGCTATTTCTGTGACTCCTTTCAAGAAGCTTGCCACAGGAGAGGACACATTGAGGATGACATTCATTGGCATGCAACGATGACAGAAGCTGCTCTGTCTTACTCCCCCAATAGGCTACGAAATCTCTTTGCCATTATAATTGCCTTCTGCAGCCCTTCCAACCCGATGCAGTTGTGGGAAGATCACAAAGACAGCCTCACAGAAGACATCTTACACCAACTCAAGACAGCCAACCCCACAATGACGCTGAACTTCACTGATGCAATGTACAATCAGGTATTGATCCTTCTGGAGGACAAGACTTTGGCATTGGCTGGCAAGTCTCTGACTAAGTTGAACCTTCCATCTCCCAATAGGAATGATTCTCCAGGTCTCAGCAGAGAGGTCCTCAGGGAAACCACCTACAATGTTGAGGAACTGACCTCCTTTGTCACCGTCACTGAACCTAAATTGGTTCCAGACCAGAAAGAGACATACAGGTTGGTTGTGGATATGGTGGAAAACAATGCAGGTGGCATTATCGATGCACCTGGTGGAACAGGAAAGACATTCCTGATCAATCTTTTACTGGCCATGGTTCGCTCTAAGGGATACATTGCACTGGCTGTTGCCTCATCAGGAATCGCTGCAACTCTTCTCCAAGGAGGTCGCACTGCCCACTCAACCTTTGCTCTCCCTCTGGATCTGACAACCCAAGAACAGCCAGTGTGTAACATTAGCAAAGGAACTGCAGAGTTGCTTCAAAAGTGTAGACTCATTGTGTGGGATGAGTGTACAATGGCCCACAAGAGGGCACTTGAAGCACTCGACAGAACTCTTCAAGATCTGAGAGGCAACAATAGGCTGATGGGTGGCACCACCCTGTTGCTGGCAGGTGATTTCCGCCAAATCCTGCCAGTTGACCCCAGAGGAACTCCAGCAGATGAACTCAATGCATGTCTCAAGGCATCCCATCTGTGGCCAAATGTGCAAACAGTCCATTTGACCACAAACATGCGTGTTCATATGCATGGTGACGAGATGACAGAATCCCTTGTGCAACTTTTGCTACAATTGGGAGAAGGAAACTTGCCAATTGACAGCAGTGGTCAAATCACAATTCCTCCAGGCTTTGGCACTCAAGTCAGAACAGTTGATGAGTTGATCTCACAGGTGTATCCAGACCGCCTCAATCACTTCAAAGATCCCAACTGGCTGTGTGAACGGTCAATACTTGCACCCAGGAATGATACTGTCAAAAACATAAACATGCTCCTTCTTCAAAAACTCCCTGGCCAAGAGCAAATTTATAAAAGCGTTGATACTGTTTGTGACAGTGCTGATGCGGTACACTACCCCACTGAGTTCCTCAACTCATTGCAGCCTTCAGGAACGCCTCCTCACAAACTAGTACTGAAGGAAGGCACCCCCATCATGCTCCTAAGAAACATATATCCACCAAAGTTGTGCAATGGAACCAGACTGGCAGTCAAAAAGCTCATGCCAAATCTCATTGAGGCTACCATCATCTCAGGCTGCGCCAGAGGGGAGGATGTTCTCATTCCTCGAATTCCAATGATTCCAACTGACTTGCCATTTCAATTCAAACGGCAACAGTTTCCTGTGACAATTTCTATTGCAATGTCAATCAACAAGGCACAGGGGCAGACTTTGAAGGTTGCTGGCATCAACTTACTCACGCCCTGTTTTTCACATGGCCAGTTGTACGTGGCATGTTCAAGAGATGGTGCGTCAAGGAATCTGTTTATTTTAACACCCTCAGGAAAAACAGAAAATGTTGTCCATCAACGGGCTCTCCAATAATGCAGAGTGCTTTCACCTTCGTCTACTCCTCCATGAGATTGCTGGCCCAACATCATTTCACAGAATCACAGAATCACAGAAACCCCACAGTGCAGATAGAGGCCATTTCGGCCCATCGAGCCTACACCGACACATATCCCACCTGATCCCCGTAACCCCACGTATTTAATCCCCCTAACACTAAGGGTCAATTTATCATAGCCAATCAACCTAACCCGCACATCTTTGGACTGTGGGGGGAAACCGGAGCACCCGGAGGAAACCCACGCAAACACGGGGAGAATGTGCAAACTCCACACAGACAGTCACCTGAGGCCGGATTCGAACCCGGGTCCCTGGCGCTGTGAGGCAACAGTGCTAACCACTATGCCACCTCAAAACTCTCACTGGCCATCTCTGTGCCTCCTTTATAAAAGCTTGCCGCAGGAGAGGACTCATTCAGGATGACATTCATTGGCATGCAACGATAACAGAAGCTGCTCTGTCTTACTCCCCCAAAAGGCTACAAAATCTCTTTGTGGCCATCCTTCGCTCTAAGAGATTCATTGCACTGGTTGTTGCCTCATCAGGAATCGCTGCAACTCTTCTCCAAGGAGGTCGCACTGCCCACTCAACCTTTGCTCTCCCTCTGGATCTGACAAGACAACAACACCCAGTGTGTCACATTACCAAAGGAACTGCTGCTGCTGAGCTGCTTCAAAAGTCTAAACTCATTGTGTGGGATGAGTGTACAAAGGCCCACAAGAGGGCACTTGAAGCACTCAACAGCACTCTTCAAGATCTGAGAGGCTGCATACCTACGACAAGATTACAAAATCACTCTGTACAATACCAACCCTATTGGGTTTGCAAACCTTTACCAGAGGGAGTAGTCACTCAGTCTTTGGTTGTAACTCCAGCATATTGTCAAATGTTATATTGTTCTACATTATTGGAGTAAATGCTCACTGTTGATTTCTAAACTGACCTCTAAATGCCTCAGACAGAATCTTTTATTTCCCTATTCAACTCATACACTGAAACTTTGTGAATAATGTAATATCACTCCTAGGTGCTTAGGAACAGTTCTTAAATCGCAACAGTTTAAAAAACAGTTTTATAAACATGCCACAGGGTTCTTGAGTTCCCTCGGCACCGCCGGGCACTCCAGCAAGTATCTATATATATAAAGCGGTTTGTCTCGCTGTTTGTCTGTCTGTATGTCTGCTATACACTCAAAAGTTATAGAGCGTACCTACATGCATGTTATATCAAAAGAAAGCTTATCATTAGGGGAGTCTAATAGGTGCATTTACTTTTTGGTCAGACAAAAATTGTTCCAACAGTATACAAAAAAGGTTCAAAAAATGGCAAAATTCCACTCATTAGCGTTGAGTGATGTTATGGTTGACCAATCGGTGCATCACGGGGGTGGGGGGGGTTCATTGTGTGTGTGGGCGGGCCTAATCCTTCTGAGCTGAGGTGAGTGGCCGCCATCTTGATTTCAAACTATTGATTTATTTTTCCCACTTTCTGTGTGTGTGGAGGGGAAATTGTTTTTAAAAAAAGTAAATTAATTTGTAAATATTTTTTCTAAGCTGATTAATTTTCCAACCTTTCACCCTTTTTTTCCCTCTTGACTCGCTGCCTCCGCTGGGCGCCGCAACCTTGGAGGTTTACCCCACCTGCAGGCCTCGAAGCCTCGGCCTCTCCTCACCAGCCACACCCGAGCTAGGCACCGCCCATCCCGCTGGGCCCGCCCCGCGATCGCCGCCATCTTGGTAAAGGCTGGCGGCGCGGGGCTGAGCTGGGCATAGCCATCGCCGCCATCTTAGTAAAGGCTGGTGGGGCGGGAGTCAGTGCGCGCATCAACGTCGGCCCGGAGCGCGACCTCAGCTAAGGTGAGTCCGGCCGGGCCACATGCGCTAGGCCGCGCACCGGCCAGCCCTGAGGCGCTGATCCGCACACGGGGGCTTCGGCTCACCGTGGCCGAGCTCTCAGGAAAGGCAGACAGAGAGGGGGAGGGAGGGACAGAGAGGAAATCAGGGAGAGATGGGGGAGGGAGAGGAGAGGGGGAGCGAGAGGAGGGGGGAGGGAGAGGAGAGGGGGGGAGGGAGAGGAGAGGGGGGAGGGAGGGAGAGGAGGGGGGAGAGGAGAGGGGGGAGGGAGAGGAGGGGGGAGGGAGAGGAGAGGGGGGAGGGAGAGGAGGGAGAGAGGGGGGGAGGGAGAGGAGGGTGGGAGGGAGGAGAGGGGCGGGGAGGGAGGGAGAGGGGGGGAGCGAGAGGAGAGGGGGGAGGGAGAGGAGGGAGAGAGGGGGAGGGAGGGAGAGGGGGAGGGAGGGAGAGGAGAGGGGGAGGGAGGGGGAGGGAGGGAGAGGGAGAGGGGAGGGAGGGAGAGAGAGTAAAGCAGGGGGAGGGAGAGAGAGCGGGGAGGGAGAGAGGGGGAGGGAGAGAGAGGTAGAGAGAGGGGAGGGAGAGAGAGGAGAGGGGGAGGGAGGGAGAGGAGAGGGGGAGGGAGAGTGAGGAGAGGGGCAGGGAGGGAGAGGAGAGGGGATCGAGGGAGAGAGAGTAAAGCAGGGACAGACAGGGGGAGGGAGAGAGAGAGGGTGAGGGAGGGAAAGAGTGAGGGGGTGGGACAGGGAGGGAGAACTCGCCTTCTTCCTTCCTTCCTTCCTTCGCAGGGGTCCATCGGGCCAGGCCTGAGGCGTTCCTTCCCCCCCTCTCTCTCCAGGCTAATCCCGAACTAAATCCAGCAGTCTCTCTCTCTCTCTTCCCCCATCTCTCTCTTCCCCCCGTCTCTGTCTTCTCCCCCCGTCTCTCTCTTCTCCCCCCAGTCTCTCTCTCTCTCACTTCCCCGTCTCTCTCTCTCTCTTGCCCCCAGTCCAATTCCAATTCCAATTCCAATTAAAATGCTTTATTGGCATGAAAGTTTACAGAGAACCATATTGCCAAAGCTTACATAGCAAAAAGGTACAGTTTTCCAACATTCTGTAGGTGTCAATCGATTTGACATTTGTTGGGTACATACAATATTACTTTTAAACAATATTAATTTTAAACAGTCTTTGTACTTCATTTGGTACGTTCAATATTAATTTTAAACAGTCTTAATTTTAAACAGTCCTCAGGTTGTGACATGTTGTTACATATTTGGCCCCAAGGTATGGTCTGTCTCCTTCTCCTAGGACTAATCTCAATTTTGACAGATCATCCAATTCCTTGAAATCTGGGGTTGTTTGGCTTAGCTTGTTGAATAATATGTTTCTTGATGTGTTGAATTTTTCGCATTTTAGGAGGAAATGCATTTCTGTTTCAACCTCGCCAGCCAGACATTGATCGCATATTCTATTCTCTCTAGGCTGCCAGGATTTCTTGTATCTGCCTTTTTCAATTTCCAGTTGGTGGTCGCTTAGTCTGTACCTGGTGAGGGTCTGTCTCTGTTTTGTGTCTCTGATGGTCGTGAGGTAGTCTGCCAGTTTATATTCTCTTTTTAGGGCCCGGTAACATTCTAATCTGCTTTGGCTTTCGGTTATTTTGTTCCAATGTTCCAGGTAGGTTTCTTTGCATTTTTTAATGATTTGGTTCACTCGGATTGGTGTTTGGGCGGCTGTGTTGGTCTGGGGCTGGTCAGGGTCCGGCTGAGTACTTAGTTTCCGTAGCAGCTGACTCAGGGGACTCTTTTCTGGGTTTAGCTCTTGGGTCTGAAAGGCTTTGAAATGAAGGGTGTCTGGGGAGCTAGATTTGAGGTGATTTAGGAAGTTTAGTGCTCGTTTTTGGATGTTTATTATCAGTGGGTATCTGCCTAGTTCGGCTCTGCATGCATTTGTTGGCGTTTTCCTTTGGGTGCGAAGGATGCTTCGGCAGAATTCTGCATGTAGGGCTTCTATTGTATGTTTTTCCCATTTAGTGTAGCTTTGGTGATTTAGCGGGCCCCATACTTCACTACCGTACAGTGCAATGGGCAGGATTATGCTGTCAAATATTTTGAGCCAGATTTTGATTGGGATTTGGATGTTGTAGAATTTTCTTTTTATTGCATATAGGGCTCTTCGGGCTTTTTCTTTTAGTGCATTCACTGCTATGCTGAAGCTCCCTGATGCTGTAATAGTTAGACCAAGGTAGGTGTAGCTCATAGTGTGTCCTATAGTGATATCACTGAGGGTAAACTGGTATTTGTTTTCCTGACATCTGGGCCTTTTTTGAAAAATCATGATGTTGGTTTTCTTTAGATTTACTGTTAGAGCCCAATTTTGGCAGTATTTGTCGAGTAGGTCTAGTTGTTGCTGTAATCCCTGTTCTGTGGGAGACAGCAGAACCAGGTCGTCCGCATAGAACAGGGATTTCACTTCTCCATCTAGGAGACGGAGACCTGGTGACTCGCTTTGCTCCAGCATGTCTGCTAATTCATTTATGTATATGTTGAACAGGGTCGGGCTCAAATTGCAGCCCTGCCGGACGCCTCTTCTCTGGGTGAAGAAATCGGTGCGTTTGTCTCCAATTTTGACCCCGCATTTGTTTTTCAGATACATTGATTTAATAAGGTCATAGACTTTGCCCCCTATTCCACATTGAAGAAGTTTATAATAGAGCCCTTCGTGCCATATAGAGTCAAAGGCTTTCTTGAAGTCGATGAAACAGGCGAATATTTTCCCATTTTTTGTTTGGTGTATATGTTTTTCAATGAGGGTGTGAAGGGTATAGATATGGTCGGCGGTGCGGTGTTTTGGAAGAAAGCCTATTTGGTTTTTTCTGAGGATATTATGTTTGTTAAGAAAATCAAGTAATCTACTATTTAGAATACTGCAGAATAACTTCCCTAGACAACTGTTGACACAGATGCCGCGGTAGTTATTTGGGTCTGATTTGTTTCCGCTTTTATATATGGGGGAGATTAGTCCTTGGCACCAGATATCGGGAAAACAGCCTGAACGTAATATGATGTTGAATAATTTGAGTACCGCACCCTGCATCTCCATATTGCTGAACTTGAGCATTTCATTTTTGATGTTGTCTGGGCCACAGGCTTTCTTTAGGTGGAGAGATTTTGTTTTTGTGGCCATTTCTTTCCATGTGATTGGGGAGTCTAGAGGGTTTTGGTTGTCTTTGATTGTTGCTTCTAATGTGTGGAGTTTTTCTGTGACCTGATGTTGACTTGGGTTTGTTTCGTTTATTGGGATGTCTTTGTAGAGGTTTTCAAAATGTGTTCTCCAGATGTCGCCATCTTGGATTGGTAATGCTTGCAATTGTGTTGTACTCAGGTTATTCCACATTTCCCAGAATTGTTTTGGGTTGGTGGAGTTTTCAATTTCTTCTAGTATTTTGTGGGTATAGTTTTGTGTTTTGTTCCTAATGGTGTGTTTATATCTTTTGAGGGTTTCATTGTATCTAGTACGTAGGTCCGGATTGTTTGGTTGGCGATGCTTTTGGTTTGATATTTTTCTCAGGTCTTTTCTGGCATTTTTGCATTCGTGGTCAAACCATTTCTTATTTTTATTTTGTCTTTTGTGACTCTTCCTCTTCTGTTTCACGAGGTCGGCTTTTACAGCTGCCTCATGAAAGATCATATTTATATCCTCTATGGCCATGTTTACCCCATCTCTGGTGATCTCATATAGATTTTCTTTAAATTTTGAAATTTTACTTGTGAGATCAGGTGAATTTAGTGCTGTGATGAATTTATCTCCACTGTCTGGGGCCCATCTGTATGTCTGGTTTATTTTATGTAGCTTACTGGGTTCCTTTTTTGTGTCTGTAGTTTGGGCAGAAAGTTTAAGGTACACATTTATTTGGTTATGGTCTGAGAGGGGGGATTGCTGCCTGACAGTGAATGCGTTGATATCGCAGGGGTCCAGGTCAGTGATTGTATAATCCACCACACTAGACCCAAGAGTTGAGGAATATGTGAGTCTCCCTAAGGAGTCCCCTCTGAACCTACCGTTAACTATGTACAGGCCTAAGGCTCGGCAGAGTTGCACTACCTCCCTACCGCTTTTATTTATTTCACAATCGAGGTTGTTTCGGTTTGCGATGGCTGGTGTGACATATAGAGGGGTCTGGCCAAACACATGGTTGTTGCCCTGTGGGTCTATGAAGTCAGGTTCACATCCTGTCCTTGCATTTAGGTCCCCACATAGTAGCACCTTTCCTTGGGCCTGGAAATGGCTGATTTCCATGTGGAGAGTGTCAAATATCTCCTCTTCAAAATATGGCGATTCTATTGGAGGTATGTAGATCGCACATAAGTAAACATCGTTTTTTTCTATTCCTATATTTTTATCTAATTTTAGCCATACGTGTGATTTTCCCTGTTTTATCGGTGAGATGTGTTTGTTCAGTTCTCCTTTATACCACACCAGGATTCCCCCGGAGGTTCTGCCCTTGCGTGTCTTAATGTTCTTTACTGAAGGCACAATAATTTCATGGTACATTGGGGGACAGTGGGTCGGCATGTCCTTTTGGCACCATGTTTCTGTTAACACAATTATATCAATGTCTTTTATAGCTTTTAGGAATTCAGGGTCTGTACTCTTCATCCCAAAAGTTGAGGAGCGGAGGCCCTGGATATTCCAGCAGCTTATGTGGAAAGAACGCATTTATATAGTTCAATAAAACGAAATAAAATGGACCTATTTTGTGGGATGAGTGTGGAAACACTATTTTCTATAATGCTAAATGATGATTTAGTATAAATTTCATGAGGCATGCACATATATCTATCTAATAGTAGTAATAATACTGATAAGATAACAATAATGATAATGATAAATAACAATATTAATAATTTCTCCGGCTTTCTATCAGGCTGTTCAGCATCGTCATGATCTTTCTCAGTTCTTGGTCTACAGTCTGTGGTCTAGAGGGGGGTCTTGGGTTCTGTTGTTGGTTTTGTAAAGGGGGGTGGGGGACATTGGTGGTCCTGTTTGGGTTACGGCTCCCAATGGTAGAGGGGGTGGGAGGGCTGCGTCTTTTGGCAGTGTTTATGAGGTTTTTTGCAAAGACCCACATCCGCTGTTTGAGTAGATGTATTTCGTCATAGAGGTCCCTTGTGTTGATGTTTGGATGATGGGCCAGGTAGACGTTGGGGAAGACAGAACATCTCGTGTCGATCTCCCTGTTGGTGTTGTGGATTATATAGGCTGGGGTGTCCTTTCTGGGCAGTAGTGTGGAGATCACGATCCGCGCCTCGGGGAATTCCTTGCTGGCCTTTTCCGCCATCCTGCTCACCGCCCTAGCAGTGCCTTCCCGTAGGGTGCGTAGGTCGTTTGTGCCTGTGTGGATCACAAGCCATTTGGGGCTTCCAAGGGATTCTTTGTT